>NC_142803.1:39738989-40052052 GCF_049724085.1 Artemia sp. Qi Xiang Cuo
TTTTTCTCCAGTGCAATTTTGGGTTGTCTCCTATTGCTACCATCTATTCCACTATAGGTATAGATGACAGCATAACTGATTTTAAGCAGGGTTCAGTCAGCATGACCCCCAAGGTAAATGAACTCAAACAAACCTAACTTTCAAGTAGTAAGCCTAATTTAACCTAGCTTAAAATCAGCTATTCTGACATTTTTATCTATAGAAGAATAGGTGGCAGTACATTGGCTAGTCGAGACGTTGCCATCTATGAATTACAATAAACCGATAGCAGCAGTAGGGGACGAACCAAAATATCGCTGGAAAATAAGACATTGCATTCACATATCAAATTGCTACCATTATTTGGCAGAGTTCCAACTAAGAATTAAACTGATCCCAAAAAGAATTTTCTAGGAAATGGTTAATTTTGATCGATACTTAATATTTTTTGTGTTAACAAAATTCTGTATACCATCTTCGATCCATGATCTAGGGCACCAAATTACTTTTCTTTCAAACATGAAAAGTACGTGTGCCAACCTGAAATTGTATTGGAAACAATAAATTGCTACAATTTGCTATAGTTCTCCATTTTTACATAGACGGTGAACAATAAACTGATCACCAACAGGATGTTTTAGCAATGTTTAATTTTGATCTTACCTAATATCTTTTGAGTCAACTAAATTCTGCATTCAATCTTCAAGCCCTGATCTAAAGCACGAAGTTATTTTTTTTTCAAACATGTCATTTACGTGTGCCTACCAGAAATTGTATTGGAAACACTAAACTAAACAAAAGCCCCAAAATAATTTTCTTTCAAACATGATTATTAGGTGTGCCTACCCGAAACTATATTGGAAACATTAAATGGCTATCATTTACTATTGTTCTAAATTTTAAGAGAGACAGTGAACAAATAACCTGATGCCCAACGGGACGTTTTTAGAATTGTTTAATTTTGATCTTACCTAATATCTTTTGGGTCAACTAGATTCTGTATACTAACTTCAAGGCCTGAATTAAAGCGCTTAATATCTTTACTTATTTCCAATCGTATTTCAAGGAAGAATAAATTATGAGCATTACAATTACATATTTTCTTCATCTTATTTAAAGCAGCAAAACACTGTAGAAAATATTTCGTATTTTGAATAATGCATTTACATATTTCCATCTAATTTCAAGAAACAATAAAATCGCATTTTTCCCTATCTTATTTTAAGCAGCCAAAAAAATATTTTGTAAAAACATATTTGATATTTTTGAATAATACAATTCCATCTTATTTCAAGAAATAGTAGATTTTAAGCAACACCATCGCATATTTTTCCGATCTTATTTCACGGAAAAAAATATTTGGGAGAAAATGATTGATGTTTTGAATAATGCAATCACTTATTTACATCATATTTCAAGAAACCTTACATTTTCATCAACACCATCATTTATTTTCTCATTTTATTTCGAACATCTAAACATTTGGTGAAAATATTTCATATTTTGAAAAATTTCCTTTTTTTACTTTTTTCATTACTATTTTTTTTCTCTCATCACCAATCCTACGTTGATAGAATCAGTCAGGCCATGGCTACATTGATACATACCATCTTTCCCAAGATTATGTAGATAAACACGATTACATAATGTCTAAGAAGTAAAAAAGTAAAAATATACTAAAAGAAAATATTTCATATTCTGGACAATTTTCTTCTTTTTTTTACTTTTTTATAACAATTTTTTTCTATCATTAAGAATCCTAAGTTGATAGAATCAGTCACGCCATGGCTACATTGATACAAGCGATCTTTCCCAAAATTAATTAAAAAAAACTTTTTCCACAAAATAAGTTTTTCAAGGAAAAGTAAAGGACTCCATTAAAACGAAAATGAGCCAAAATAAATCAAATAATCTACCAAGCGTGACACTACTACAAATCAGCTCCGATAAAAAAATGAAACCAAAAACAAACAGAAATCACAATAAATAACCGAGTCAAACTCAAAACAAGCAGAAATTAACACGAGTAGGGCTCAAAACCAATATGCCTTCCAAAGGCCAGAACATGATTTGCACTTAATTGAAAAAATATAAATGTTTTGACTTTTATAATTTTATTAAATCAAATAATATTATTATTTTTATTACTAAATATCTGTATATGTATATTAAACTGACAATTCACATTCCTTTATATATAAAAAAAACTATTAAAAAGAGCACTAGCCCTTTGAATTTCCAATCGAATGAGCCCTTTTTCAAGTTTCTATGACAAAGCTTTCAATAAAAATTATATATGCCCCCAGGGCATAAATTACAATCATTACCCCGAGGGCTTTGGGGGAAGTGTCCTCTTCTTAGATATAGTTTCCGGACCTTTCAACTATTTTGAACAAAATGACTATCTAAAAACTTTGATTGGATGTGTTTGGATAAATGGTGGGCGTGGAAGGGGTGTTAGTTGTCTTCCAATCACTTTCGACTATTAAAAAGGGCACTAGTCTTTTCAATTTCCAATCAAATGAACCCTTTTTGATGTTTCTACGATAAAAAACCTTATATGTCCCTAGGGCATAACTTACAACCCTTGTCCTGAGGGCTTTGGACGGGTTGTCATCCTCAAAGACCTAATTTCCCGAACTTTCGACTATGTTGAATAAAATGGCTATCTCAAAATTTTGATTGGATGTGTTTGGGGAAAAGATGAGAGTGAGCGGGGGGTAAGTTCCCTTCCAATCACTTTTGACTATTAAAAAGGGCTCTATCCCTTTTAATTTCCAATAGATCAAGTCTTTTTTGAAGTTTCTACGACAATGCTTTCTATAAAAAAAAACTTTATATGACCCCAGGGCACAACTTACAACCCTTGCCCTGGGGGCTATGGGGAAGTGTCCTCCTCAAAAAAAAAATTTATATGAGAAAATCAACTACGCTGAACAAAATGGCTATCTCAAAATTTTGATTGGATGTGTTTGGGGAAATGGTGGGCGTGGAAGGGGTGTTAGTCGCCTCCCAATCACTTTCGACTATTAAAAAGGGCACAAGCCACTCCAATTTCTGATCGAATGAGCCCTTTTCGAAGTTTCTACGACAACTCCTTCGATACGACGTGCCCTGGTATGGAAAAAAAATAATACATTGTGCCAACATCGTTCTTTGCTTAGGCAGCGCTATTGCGCTGCCTATGATTGTGTTGATACAAGCGATTACATAATGCCTAAGTGACCAAGTAAAGATAAGAGATGTAAGTCGTCAAGTAAAGTTAAACACTATATCATAAATTCTATCAGCGCATTTGAGTTCAAATAAACCGGTTTACCAAAAATGCTGCGTAGCAATTTGAAATTAGATCTTACGTACTATCTTTTGAGTCAACTAGACTCTGCATACCAGCTTCAAGCCCTGACCGAAAGCGCTAAGTTGCTTATCTTTGAGACATGACAATTACGTGAGTGTACCCGAAATTGTACTGCAAACACTAAATTATTATCATTAGCTACAGCTTACCATTTTTACATTTTTACAGTGCACAATGAACTGACTCCCAACAGGAGGTTTTTAGCAATATTTAATTTTGACCTTACGTAATATCTTTTGAATGAATTAAATTCTGCATGCCAGCTTCAAGCCCTGATCTAAAGCAATAATTGTTTTTCTTTCAATGATGACAATTACGACTGCCAACCCAAAATTGTATTAGAAACAATAAACTGATCTAAAGCACCAAATAGCTTTTCTTTCAAACATGACAATTGCGTGTTCCTACTTGAAATTGTATTGTAAACAATAAATTGCTATCATTTTCTACAGTTTTCCATTTTTACATAGACGATGAACAATAATTAATTCCCCAGCATGATGTTTTCAGACATATTTAATTTTGATCTTGGATAATATCTTTTAAGTCGACTAGATTCAGCCGACCAACTTCAAGCCCTGAATTAAAACAATTCATAGCTTTGCTTATTTCCAATCTTATTTCAAGGACCAATACCTTTTGAACAACACCACAACATATTTTCCTTTATTTCAGGCAGCAAAACATTTTGCAGAAAATATATCGTATTTGAATAAAGCATGTGCTTATTCTCATCTTATTTTTAAACAACAAGATATTTTGAACAATACCATCACATATTTTCCTCACCATATTTCAAGCAGCCAAAAACGACATTTTGCAAAAAATATAGGATATTTATTAATGAAGCAATTGCAGTAGAAACAGTAGATTTTAAGAAACATCATCGCATATTTTTCCGATCTTATTTCAAGCAACAAAATATTTTGAAGAAATATTTGATATTATGAAAAAATACATTTGCTATTTCCATCTTATTTCAAGAAAGAATAAGTTTTGAGCCACACTATTACATAATTCCTCATCTTATTTCAAGCAGCATAATATTTTGACAACAAATGTTAGATTTCGAATAATGCATATTTTTTTTTATTTATGTTTTTATTATTTATTTATTTTCTATTTTTTTTTAATAGCTATTTTTTTTTCTTTTTTGAAAGTTTTTTTTAATTATCTTCTCTCTGACATCACGACGTCTACAATGATATAATCGGTCAAAGCATGGCAATTTTGATACAAGCGGTCATTTCCGTGACTATGTTAATACAACCGTAAAACCATGCCTATGTTGAAGTAAGCGGTCAAGTAAAGTTCAATACTATATCATAAATTCTAATAAGCCAATTGAATTCAAATAAACTGGTTTACCATACATGATGTTCTTAGCAATGTTTAATTGGATATTACGTAATATCTATTGAGTCAACTATATTTTGCATGAGTCATTTAGAATCTACAATCTTCAAACTCTGATCTAAAGCCCCAAATTACTTTTCTTTCAAACATGACAAGTACGTGTGCCTACCCGAAATTTTATTGGAAACACTTAAACTGAACTAAAGCCACAAATTCTTTTAAACCAGACTATTACGTGTGCCTACTAGAAATTGTATAGTTCTCCATTTTTAAAGACGGTGAACAATAAACTGGTCCCAAACCGAGGGTTCTTAATAATGTTAATTTTTATCTTTCGTAATATCTTTTGAGTCAACTAAATTCTGCATAGCAGCTTCAACCACTAATCCAAAACACCAAATTACTTTTCTTTTAAACATGACAATTACGTGTGCCTACCCCAAAATTGTATACAACACACTGATCTAAGTACCAAATAGCTTTTCATTGAAACGTGACAATTCCGTATGCCTACCCAAAATTGTATTAGAAACAATAAATTGCTATCATTTGCTAGAGTATTCCATTTTTGCATAGATGGTGAACAATAAAATGACCCCGAACAGGATGTTTTTAGCAATGTTTAATTTTAATCTTACGTAATAAGATCAAAATCTAGTTGATTTATATCGTAATCTAGCTGTCTTTTGAGACAACTATATTCTGCGCAGCAACTTCAAGTCCTTAATTACAGCACTTAATAGCTTTGCTGATTTCCAATCTTATTTCAAGCAAGAGTATATTTTGAGTAACACCATCACATATTCTACTTACTCTATTTCCAGCATCAAAACATTTGGTAGAAACTATTTCATATTTGAGTTTTTCAATCTTATTTTCATCTTTGTTTCAAGTAACAATACACTTGAACAACACTATCGCATATTTCATCATCTTATTTCAAGCAGCAAAACATTTTGATAAAAAATTTAAGATTTGAACAATGCATTCGTTCTTTTTTCATTATTTTTTTATTTTCTATTTTTTAATGTCTAAATTTTTTCTTTTTCGAAACGTTTTTATTCATCTTCTTTCTGACATCACGATGTCTACGTTGATAGAATCGGTCAAACCATGCCTATAATCATGTAAGCGGTCAAGTCAAATTCAATACTATATCATAAATTCCATTAAGCCATTTGATTTCAAATAAACTGGTTTTCAAACATTATGTTCTTAGCAATGTTTAATTCGATCTTACGTAATATCTTTTGAGTCAACTAGATTTTGCAGGAGTCATTTAGATTTTACCATCTTCAAACCCTGATCTAAAGCACCAAATTACTTTTCATTCAAACATGACAAGTGCGTGTGCCTACCCGAAATCGTATTGGAAACACTAACCTGAACTAAAGCACCAAATTGCGTTCTTTTAAAACAGACTATTACGTGTGCCTACCAGAAATTGTAATGGAAACAATAAATTGCTATAGTTCTCCATTTTTACATAGACAGTGAAAAATAAACTGATCATCAACAGGATGTTTTTAGGAATGTTTAATTTTGATCTTACTTAATATGTTTTAAGTCAACTAAATCCAGCATACCATCTTCAAGCCCGACCTGAAGCACCAAATTACTTTTCTGTCAAACATGAAAATTATGTTTGCCTACGCAAAATTGTACTGGAAACACTAATCTGAACTAAAGCCCCGAATTGCTTTTATTTCAAAACAAGATTATTACGTATGCCAACCTGAAATTGTATTGGAAACAATAAATTTTTATAATTTGCTATAGTTCTTCATTTTCACAGACGGTGAAGAATAAACTGATCCCAACCGAAGGTTCTTAACAGTATTTAATTTTCATCTTATGTAATCTTTTGAGTCAACTAAATTCTACACATCAGCTTCAAGCACTGATCAAAAGCAACAAATTACTTTTCTTTCAAACATGACAATTACGTGTGCCTACCTCAAAATTGTATAGGAAACAAAACACTGATCTAAAGCATCCAGTTACTTTTCATTGAAACATGACAATTACGTATGCCTACCCAAAATTGTATTAGAAACAATAAATTGTCATCATTTACTAGAGTATTCCATTTTTACAAAGATAGAGAACAATAAACTGACCCTAAACAGGATGTTTTTAGCAATGTTTAATTTTCAGCTTACTTAATAAGATCGAAGTCTAGTTGATTTATATCGTAATTTAGGGGTCTTTTGAAACAACTATACTCTGCACACCAACTTCAAGTCCTGAATAAAGCACTTAATCGCTTTGCTTATTTTTAATTTCTATTTTTTTTTAATAGCTATTTTTTTTTCTTTTTTGAAAGTTTTTTTTAATTATCTTCTTTCTGACATCACGACGTCTACAATGATATAATCGGTCAAAGCATGGCTATTTTGATAGAAGCGGTCATTTCCGTGATTATGTTGATACAAGCAGTAAAAGCATGCCTATGCTAAAGTAAGCGGTCAAGTAAAGTTCAAAACTATATCATAAATTCAAATAAAATAATTGAATTCAAATAAACCGGTTTACCATTAACGATGTTCTTAGCAATGTTTAATTGGATATTACGTAATATCTTCTGAAGCAACTATATTTTGCATGAGTCATATACATTTTACCATCTTCAAACTCTGATCTAAAGCCACGAATAACTTTTCTTTCAAACATGACAACTAGGTGTGCCTACCCGAAATTTTATTGGAAACACTTAAACTGAACTAAAGCCACAAATTGCTTTTCTTTTAAACCAGACTATTACTTTTTTTTTTTGATAATAAGATCAAAATCTAGTTGATTTATATCGTAATCTAGCTGTCTTTTGAGACAACTATATTCTGCACAGCAACTTCAAGTCCTTAATTACAGCACCTAATAGCTTTGCTTATTTTCAATCTTATTTCAAGCAAGAATATATTTTGAGTAACACCATCACATATTCTTCTTACTCTGTTTCCAGCATCAAAACATTTTGTAGAAAATATTTCGTATTTGAATTTTTCAATCTCATTTTCATCTTTTATTCAAGTAACAATACACTTGAACAACACTATAACATATTTCCTCATCTTATTTCCAGCAGCAAAACACTTTGATAAAAAATTTAAGATTTTGAATAATGCATTCGTTTTTTTTCATTATTTTTTTTATTTTCTATTTTTTTTAATGTCTAATTTTTTTTCTTTTTCGAAAATTTTTTATTCATCTTCTTTCTGACATCACGATGTCTACGTTGATAGAATCGGTCAAACCATGCCTATGATCATGTAAGCGGTCAAGTAAAGTTCAATACTATATCATAAATTCTATTAAGCCATTTGATTTCAAATAAACTGGTTTATCAAAAATCATGTTCTTAGCAATGTTTAATTAGATCTCACGTAATATCTTTTGAGTCAACTAGATTTTGCATGAGTTATTTAGATTTTAACATCTTCAAACCCTGATCTAAAGCATCAAATTACTTTTCATTCAAACATGACAAGTACGTGTGCCTACCCGAAATTGTATTGAAAACACTAACCTGAACTAAAGCACCAAATTGCTTTTCTTTTAAACCAGACTATTATGAGTGCCTACCAGAAATTGTAATGAAAACAATAAATTGCTATAGTTCTCCATTTTTACATAGACGGTGAAAAATAAACTGATCATCAACAGGATGGTTTTAGGAATGTTTAATTTTGATCTTACTTAATATGTTTTAAGTCAACTAAATCCAGCATACCATCTTCAAGCCCGACCTGAAGCACCAAATTACTTTTCTGTCAAATATGACAATTATGTTTGTCTACCCAAAATTGTATTGGAAGCACTAATCTGAACTAAAGCCCCAAATTGCTTTTCTTTCAAAACAAGATTATCACGTGTGCCAACCTGAAATTGTATTAGAAACAATAAATTTTTATAATTTGGTATAGTTCTCAATTTTCACAGACATTGAACAATAAACTGATCCCAACCGAAGGTTCTTAACAATATTTAATTTTCATCTTATGTAATCATTTGAGTCAACCAAATTCTGCATATCAGCTTCAAGCACTGATCTTAAGCAACAAATTACTTTTCTTACAAACATGACAATTACGTGGGCCTACCCCAAAATTGTATAGGAAACAATAAACATGACAATTACGTATGCCTACCCGAAATTGTATTAAAAACAAAAAATTGTCATCATTTGCTAGATTATTCCATTTCTACATAAATTGAGAACAAGAAATTGACGCTAAAAAGGCTGTTTTTAGCAATATTTAACTTTCAGCTTACGTAATAAGATCAAAGTCTAGTTGATTTATATCGTAATCTGCATGCCGTTTGAAACAAGTATATTCTGCACACCAGCTTCAAGTCCTGAATAAAGCACTTAATTGTTTTGATTATTTTCAATCTTATTTCAAGCAAGAATATATTTTGAGCAACACCATCACATATTTTACTTACCTTAATTCAAGCGTCAAAACACACCATAGAAAATATCTCATATTTGAATTTTTCCATCTTATTTTCATCTATTTTTCAAGTAACAATACACTTGAACAGCATCATCACATATTATCCTCATCATATTTTAAGCAGAAAAACTTTTTGTAAAACATGTTTTGCATTTTTAATAATGCATTTGCTTTTTTCCGATCTTATTTCCAGAAAAAATACATTTTCAGTAACACAATCACATATTTTTTTATCTAATTTTAAGATGCAAAAACAAAACATTTATAGGAAATATATGGTATTTTTAATATCAAATATAATATATATTCTAGCACGCATAATAAAAAAAAACGGATAGCACACTTATTACTTTTTGAATCTTTAGAATTCTATTTTCATTATAAAATATAATTAAAATCCCGCCTTATATCCACTCAGCGAAGGAAACTGATGATAAATGTAAACCGGTTTTATTCGCCTTTGACGTATCATGGCAGCAGGTGCAAAGAGAATAGGACTGTTGCAGAATTGATGCCCTTATGAAGTATAGTTGTTAGGGCAGCGATTGTATCCGCAATATAATTACTACAAATATACACTATAAATATGCATTATAAAATCTATATAGAGATGAAGTTTTAAGGCTGATTACCAGGTCATTTAAAATATAATAGAACGAGCCAAACTACTTTAATGTGAAAATTTAAATTGTTCAGGAAAGAATACAGAAACAGTTTGGATGACACCAGCCCATTGGAGTAGGATTAAACAAAAGTTTAATTTTAAGATTCAGTCCCTTAGTCATAAGTTTATCTAATAAAATATTATCCAATGCATTTCAATAATGAAAAAAAAACAATGTTTCAGATATACCTTCATTGTTAGAACATTTGGGTTCCGGCTCCTGGGTGTCATATTCAAATTTACAAGGCCATGAAATGCTAGGTAAATTAAGCAAGGGAACATCTTCACGTTTCGGTGACAAAAGCTGGTTTGGAAACTGAAAGGGCTTCTCACTGTCACCTGGTAAAGCACCTTCAACTTCTAAAACAAATAGTAAATTAAACAGACACAGTGGCGCTCTCATAAAATAGCTGTGGGGGGATGGGGCTGACTGGTGGTCCCTGGGCCCACTAACGGAAAACTTAAAAAGTTTCTTAGAAAAAGCGGCATTTTAAGGCATTTCTGAAAGTTTATTTTAGTCTCTTGAAATGCAAGTTTTGATTGGGGACAAAGGGAATGAATTATAAAACTGAGAAAATTAAAATAATATTTTAAGAACAATATAATCTTTTTTGGGTGGGGGGCTAAAGCCTCTTTAGCACCCCCCCCCCCCTCCTCCGTGAGTGCACTCCCGAACATATGTAGAATAATTTAACAGTAAAGCTAACTAAACAAATCAAACTGTTTTTTCTTCTTAATTACGTGTAAAATGTAAATATACAAACATTATATATTTACAAAAAATCGGATGTATAGGCATGTTTTGTCAAAAACAGTTTTTAAAACCTGTCAATCAACCAATCAACCAAATCAACCATTCAATCATTCAAAAGAAGCCACTTTTAAATCAGTCAATCAACCAATATCTTTATTGTCCCCAATAAAAACACAAGGGTTCAATAATATAAATACCCGTATAACTGAACGATTGAGACTTCGCGGCTGCGCACTATACAACAAATGAGAATGCACACCAGAATCGAAAGCAACAGAGACATCGTGAGGCGCAAGGAAGAGAAACACCACTATTCTCTGTGTTCATCAGGCCGTTGGCAAGTATATAATGCATGTTTTCCTAACTATAGCCTTCCTTAAATCAAAATTGGTTGTCCGGAGTTGAACAAGCCTTATTTACGTCCTTATTCACTAGTAACTCCAGCAATTAACATACAACAGAAGAAACTATTATAGGCCTATAGGAACAACATTACCATCTTTATCTTTTTTTCAGAACAGGAGTCAATGTACCAACACAAAAAGAGTTGGGGACAATACCAGAAATAAAATGTTTTGGTAAAACAAATGTAGATACTGCAGTGGCTAATCACTTGCGTGTAATAAATGAAAACCACATAATTAATCAAAACCACGCGAAAACTTTTTCGAAGGCGACTGATAGCACTGTGAATATCAGAGGTCAGAACTACGAAACCAATATCTGATTCAGTATCAACTAGACTATCCATTAGTAAGAATTCTTAGCGGGTTTCTAACACTGGATCAGGTGGAAAAAATTCGCTGGTGATATAGCTGATCCAGTCACTCTGACATGGAGGCTCTTAAGCGACACCTTTTGACTTTTTCCCCTGATGAATCTCCAGATTTAATATGAGTTAGTTGCAAGGAAACAAAACACTGATCTAAAGTACCAAGTTACTTTTCATTGAAACATGACAATTATGTATGCCTACCCTGAATTGTATTAGAAACAATAAATTGTTATCATTCGCTAGAGTATTCTATTTTTACATAGACGGAGAACAATAAACTGACTCCAAACAGGATGTTTTTAGCAACGTTTAATTTGGATCTTACGGAATAAGATTAAAATCTAGTTGATTTATATTGTAATCTAGCTGAATATAGTTGTCTTTTGAGACAACTATATTCTGCACACCAGCATCAAGTTCTGAATTATAGTAGCTTTGCTTATTTTTAATCTTTTTTCAAGCAAGAATATATTTTGAGAAACACCATCACATATTTTATTTACTTATTTCAAGCATCAAAAAAAAAACTGTAGAAAATATTTCGTATTTGAATTTTTCCATCTTATTTTCATCTATTTTTCAAGTAACAATACACGTGAACAGCATCATCACATATTTTCCTCATCATATTTCAAGCCGCAATACATTTTGTAAAACATGTTTTGTTTTAATAAGATGCATTTGCATTATGAATGCAATAATGCATTTGCTTCTTTCCATCTTATTTCCAGAAACAATACATTGTTAGTGACACCATCGCATATTTCCTTATCTTATTTTAAGAAGCAAAAATAACAAATTTATAAGAAAATCATTAATATTTTTATTATCAAATATAATATTTATTTTAGCACTCATCATAAGAAAAAGGGGTAGCACAACCTGTCACTTTTTGAAATTTTAAAATTCTATTATCATTATGAAATATATTTAAAATCCCACCTTATATCCACTCACCGAAGCAAACTGATGATAAATGTACACCGGTTTTATTCAAGCCTGATGTATCATGGCAGCAGGTGCCAAGAGAATAGGACTGTTGCAGAATTGATGCCCTTAGGGGGTGCAGTTGTTAGGACAGCATTTGTATTCACAATATAATTACTACAATTATACACTATAAATATGTATTGTAAAATCTATATAGAGATGAATTTTTATTGCTGATTACCAAACCTTTTATAATATAATAGAACCAGCTCAACTAGTTTAATTAAAATTTCTTAAATATTTAGGAAAGAATACCGAAACAGTTTTGCACACACCAGCACATTGGATTAAGATAAAACAAAAGTGTCACTATAAGATTCAGTCCCTTAATCTTATTTTTATCTAATAAATTATTATCCAAAACATTCTAATTTTCAAACTGTCAGACATACCTTCATTGTTAGAAAATTTGAGCTCCGATTCCTGGGTGTCATATTTCAATTTACAAGGTCCTGAAATACTAGCTAAACAAAGCAACGGAGCATCTTCACTTTTCGACGACAAAAGCTGGTTTGGAAACTGAAAGTGTTTCTCACTGTCACCTGGTAAAGCATCTTCAAGTTCTATAACAAATAATAGATTAAACAGACACACTGGCGCTCCCATAAAATAACTATTTGGGTAAGGGTCTGACTGGTGATCCCTGGCCCCACTAACGTAAAACTTAAAAAAGTTTTTTTTTTTTGAAAAAACGGTATTTTAAGGCATTCCAGAAATTTTATTTTAATTTCTTTGAATGCAAGTTTTGATTGGGGACGAAGGAAAGAATGATAAAACTGGGTATATTAAATACAATTCTAAAAACAATATAATTCTTTTTTTTTGGGGGGGGGGGGGCTAAAGCCTCTTTACCACCCCCTCCTCCGTGGGTGCACGGCAAAACAGATATAGAATAATTTAACAGTAAAGCTTACAAAATAAATCAAAATACTTTGTCATTTTCTCACCTACATGCACTCTTTGGTCCTGGTTCAAAACGTCCACAAGAGAAAACATCTAGTTGCATTACATCACATTGAATCAGTTTTTCAGCCACATGCACTACTTTGTCCGTGTTTAAACCACCCAGTTTAGCAAAGGATTTTTTACATACATCGCATTTAAATGCTTTAACTACCGTATGCATTCTTTGATGGGTAATCTAATTTCGAGCTTGAGAAAAGGTTCGGTCACAAACATCATACATAAACGGTTCAGGTTCTGATACATAGCCTATGCATTAGAGAAAGAAATCATAGATGGATTCTTCGAAAAATCTAGTGACGTATTTTCCTGTAAATTTAGTCCAGATGCGTGTGGTGAAAAGTAAACTAAAAATTTCAAAGTCTACATAGTAAAAAAATAAATAATACAAAAAACTAAAAAATACAAAAAACATCTTTCAAAAATTTCCAAGTCTTCAAAGTTTAAAAAGAACAGTATATCTTTCGATACATTTTAATAATTAATTTTATTTTCGATCCTCTTCTCTCCCTCATCGTGATACTTCTATCAGCTTTTGAAATTAGTTATTCTAATGCAACGATTCAGCGAAAACGAAACCTTAAAGGATCAAAAAGTATACCATGGGATCGATCAGACCATAAGTGAAGGAAATGGAATCTTAAAAAAAAAAAAGAAATTATTGTAACTAAAAGAGGAAAAAGGAATAGAATTAGTATTATATGTTGAAGTTGAAATTTTTTGGGTAGCCGCAGCTTTGGATTTAAAAGAAAGACAAAAGTCACGTTTTCGTCATCTCTTAAAAATAACAGTTCATTAGGATCATTAGACAAATAATAATTCATTTGGGATAAATTGTTTTAATAAACAGTGAAGAAAAATGACACAAAAATTCTCGATATTTCAGTCACACATACAGTGACACCATCACCAGCAAATATCCAGTATATTTTGTGATCGTTTTTCCCTTTCGACTACAAGGATTTGTCTCTATTTGAACTGTTTTTTTTTAGACCTGAAAAAACATAACTTTTGTTGTTTTTTGTCCTTTTTAATCATATGGGACTTGCTATGTACTTCTATCTATATATTTAAAACAACTCGTTCTAAAAACAAACAGAAAACTTTTAACTTTATATTCACAAAATGAATTCTGTATTTTGTTTGAATCTGGAGTTTCCAGTAAATTCATCTTCTACACCAAAAGTTCTGGTAGGCAGTTCAGATAAAAAACAATCCTTATTTCAAATTCAACTTGAAAACAAATTAATAGACAAATTTATCTCTTAATTTAATAAGAGAAATACAAGTAATAATAAAATTGTGCTGGTATGATCGCTTGTATCAACGTTACCATGGTGTGACCGATTCTATCAACGTAGGATTTTAGATGACAGAAAAAATAATAATAATAAAAATGAGTAAATAAAAGAATTGCTAGAAAACTGGAAAGAAAAGAACTGGAAAAGAAAAGAATTGCTATTATTTGCGAGAGTTTTCGATCTTTACATAGACGGTGAACCGTAAACTCACTCCTAACAGGATACTTTTAGCAATATTTAATTTGATCTTACGTAATATCTTTTAATTCAACTAGATTCTGCATACCGAACGTCGAAACGCGTCAAACCCCAAACAAACAACAGGTTCTGCATATCAGTTTCAAGCCCTAATCTAAAGTACCAAATTGCTTTTCCTTCAAACATGACAATTACGTGTGCCCACCCAAAATTGTGCTGAAAACCATAAATTGCTATCATTTGCTAGAATATCCCTAGTTTTATATTAATTAAAAACAAGTTTCGGAACAATAAGCTTTTCAAAGAAAAGTAAAGGCCATTTTAAGCTTTTTACTCCCAGAGTATAACTTACAACGCCTCTTCCTGGGTCCTGGGGGGTTGTGTCGGCCCCAGCGTTTTAATATCTGATGTTTAAACTATTTTTAACAAAATGATCATCTCAAATTTTTATCGGATGGGTTTATCCGTCCGATAAACCAAAAGCGGTGGAGGGCGGGAGGAGCTAGTTGCCCTCTGATCATTTTTACTCTGAGAAAATGAACTAGAACTTTTACTGTCCATTCAAACGAGCCCTCTCTGAAGTTTATACGAGCATCCCTTTCATAAGAATCTAATACGGCCCAGGACATAGCTTACAATGCCTGCCACAAGGGCCCTGGGGGGTTGTGTCAACACCGGTTTTTTTTTATCTGACCTTTGAACTATTTACAAAAATTGCTATCTCAAAATTTGTATCGAATCGGTGTGGGAAGGAAAGGGTGTGTGGGGGGGGGGGCTAAGGGCGCTCTGATCTCTTTTGACTCTTAAAAATTGTATTAAAACTTTCAATTTCCATTCAAATCAGCCCTCTCTGAAGTTCATACGAGCATCCCTTCCATAAGAGCCTTATATGCCACCAGGCCATAACTTGCAACGCCTGCCCCCGGGCGATTGTGTCGACACTAGAGGTTTTTTTTTATCTGATCTTTGAACTATTTTGAACAAAATGGCTATCTTAAAATTTTTATCGGATGTATTAGGGGGAAAAAGACATTACCCTCTTAGTTACCCTCTGATCTCTTTTGATTCTTAAAAACTGAACTAGAACTTTCAGTTTACAATCAAATGAGCCCTCTCTGAAGTTTATCCGAGCATCCCTTCCATAACAGCCATTCATGTCCCCAGACACAACTTACAACGCCTACCCCGGGTCCTTAAAGATTGTGTCGACCCAGGAGTTTTCATTATATGATCTTTCAAGTATTTTAAAAAATGGCTCTCTTAAAGTTCTTATCGGATGGGTTTAAAGAAAATGGGGCGTGGAGAGAGAAGGGGAGGCTAGTTGCCCTCCGATCTCCTTTGACTCTTAAAAAGTGAACGAGAACTTTCCATTTCCAATCATAATAGCCCTGACCCAAGTTTATACGAGCATCCCTTCCATAAGAACTATATATGCCCCAGAGCATTAATTTAAACGCCTGCCTCCGGTCCCTGGGTGTTTGTCTCGACCCCAGAGTGTCCATCATATGATCTTTGAACTATTTTTACAAAAATGGCTATCTTAAAGTTCTTGTCGGATGGATTTGAGAAAAGGGGGCATGGACTTTTAAAAACTGGACTAGAACTTTCAATTTCCAATCAAATGAGCCGTCTCCGAAGTTTATACGAGCATACCTTCCATAATAACCATATATTCCAAGAACAATACTTACAACGCCTGCCCAAGGCCTGGGGGGGTGCGTCGACACAGAAGTTTTTCTTATCTGACCTTTGAACTATTTTTAACGAAATGGTCATACGTCAAGGAGTTTTGTTATATGATCTTTGGACTATTGTCAACAAAATGGCTACTTAAAATTTCTTATCAGATGTATTTGGGAAACAGGGGCTTGGGGGGACTAGTTACCTTCCGATCACTTTTGACTCTAAAACAGGGCAAAAGAACTCTCGATTGTCAATCAAATAATCAAATTCCCCCTTTGAATTTTAAACGACTACCTCTTCTATATGAAGTGCCTCTAGAAAAAAAATTAATGGAGAGTGGGGGGAGGCTAGCTGCCCTCCAATAACTTTTGACTCCTTAAGACAAAGTCCATCAAAATGATCCACTTGAAGGAGGATAGAACACAACTCTGCTTAACTCCTGGTTGGACATAAAACCATGAGCTAACCTCATTTCTTATCTTGACCACAGCGGTGTTATTTTCGTATATAGCACAAATCACTTTTGTGTATTTGTCTTGTATACCATAGAAGGATAAGATCTTCGCTAAAGCTCTTCTATCAACAGAATGGAACGATTGCTGATAATCTATAAAACTGAGGACCAAAGGTGTTTGATAACTCAGGCACTTCTCAATTATTAACCTAAGAGTAAAAATTTGGTCAACACATCTTACATTTTCTAAAACCGCACTGTTCTTCTCTTATAACTTTGTCTAGAGCATCTCTCTATAGAAACCGATTCTATTAGTCTAGAAAGTATCATATTACTAAATGCTACCTATATTTGCATCCCTTTGAAAACCTATTTAAGAGAAGAGAATACTTAAAAAAAAGTATTATGTAGCAAAGAGTCTAAATTTCTTTGAAATTCAGAATTTGAGAAATGTCATATTACTTATTTACTTAAGAATGAAGTTGGTCGAGGGCCTAGAACAATATTTTCTAGCGCAAAGCACCGTAAATATGCAAAGTACCCTTAAACCATTAGTTTTTCTTTTGAAAAACTTTCACACAAATTGGCTAGGAAATAATTAATATTAAAAGGCTGCTTTAAGCCACGAGTTAACGAAAAATATTTAATTGGCAGTAAGAAATGTCATTTTCCCATGCATTTTTCTTCTTTCATATTTTTGTTTAAGATGGCTTCCAAACATCAGGATGGGGAGAGGGGATAGCACCGTCTGGAGGGGAAAACTGCCCCCTTCCAAATCAACTAAATGCTCTGCTTAAATACTAATGACTTTGAGCTGACTACGTTATCTCAGGCTGAGAATTATTTTCTTTTCGAAATGTCTCAAGTAACTAGTATACACTTCCGTAAAATTTGAGTAGATGCTGTATAAGCATAAAAGTGTATTTTTGGAACGGGAAAATGGAAGAAAATAACCACAAAAAAATGATGGCGATATTTGTGTGCACAGACGATTTTTCGCCCCTTTATTAGAAAATCTGCTCTTTTTTGTGGAAAAAATGATGAAATAGTACTAGGTTTTTTTCAAGTTTTACCATCAGAGAAAAGCGCTACCAGTGGCAAGTGGCATTCCTGACAAAAAATCTAAAAGAGAGAATGAGAGACTAAAAGATTAATGTTTCCATATTGGAGGCCCATATATTTTATGGACTCCAACCAAGAGATCTTTCCGGAGCTGCCAGAAATCGCTCTAAAGCCTCTAGTGTACTGCTAGTAGTGTATTGAACAAACATACATTTTTGATTATTGTGCAGATTATTGCAGATTATTTCGTGCGGAAGCAGTATGCCCGGACAATGTCTGAACAAGGGAAAAGCACAATTTTTAAATGATAAGCTTTAAGGCTTGAACAACTGATGTTTTAGTTAGATTTACGATAATAAGTCAAAACTTATCATTTAGTATTTTTTCTTTAATGTTTAGGTGTTCGAAAAACAGCTGTTTAAACAGCTGTTTTTTTTAACAAAAACAGCTGTTTTCTGTTTTTACCAAAAAACAGAACAGAAGCAGGTCTTCTGTTTTTTTGGTGACCTGTTCTGTTTCTGTTCTGTTTCATTCAACTCCTGTTTATTTTTTTCTGTTTTTTCAGAAAAACAGAAGAGTGCCCAGGCTTAATCACGGTTTGGCAAACACCTGCACACTGTAGTAACACAAAACAAAAGTTACATTTTAAGATTCAGTCCGTTAGTCTTATTTTCATCTAATAAAATATAATTCAATACATTTCAATCATCAAAATGACAATGTTTCATATATACCTTCATTGTTAGAAAACTTGGGTTCCGATTTCTGGGTGTCGTATTCAAATTTACAAGATCCTGAAATGCTAGGTAAATTAAGCAAAGGAACATCTTCACGTTTGGATGACAAAAGATGGTTTGGAAAGTGAAAGGGCTTCTCACTATCACCTGGTAAAGCAGCTTCGATTTCTAAAACAAATAATAAATTAAACAGACATCGTGGCGCTCTCATAAAATAACTATGAGGGGAGGGGGATGACTGGTGGTCCCTGGACCCACAAACAGAAAACTAAAAAAATGTCTTAGAAAAAACGGTGTTTTAAGGCATTTCTTAAAGTTTTTTTTAGCTCTTTGAATGCAAATTTTGAGTGGGGACTACGGAATGAATTAAAAAACTGAGCAAATTAAATAGTAATTTAAAACCATGATATTTTTTTAGGGGGGGGGGCTAAGACCCCTTTAGAACACTACCCCCCCTCCACTGTGTCTGCACACCCAAAAAGAGAAATCAACATTTAAAATTAAGTCCTAAAAAACAAAAAGAAAAGATTTTTCTTTTTAATAGCGTGTAAAATATAAATATGCAAACATTATATAATTACAAAAAATCTGATGTATATTCATGTTTTTTCAACTACAGTTTTAAAAATATGCTTTTTATAATTAAAAAGAGAACCTGAAAAATTTTACTAAATTCATTAGCATAGAACGGTTAAAAAAATTAAAATCATAAAGAAAAATTCACAATATAAACTGATAGCTGGAAAAAATGTAAATTTATAATAATGTACTTAATTAAAAAAAAAATATTGAATGAAAAAAAAAATATAACCAAAAAACAAAAATTTTTGGGATTAAATATAAAAAGAAATTTAAAAAATTAAATCTAAAAGAATACAAATCAATTGGGAATTTTCTTTATCATCTCAAAAAAAATAATATACTCCCAAAGTTTAACAGCTGAATTCAATTAAGTTTAATCGTCTCTAACATGTCTTATAACTTGCTTAACCCATCCGAGGCCCCATAACGACCCATGCTTAGCTGGTAATATTTCGTTCATAATATCTGCACACAGAAAAGATAGACGGAAAATTTCTCTACCGGATGATTACTTGTCTCCCCAAGATTAAAAATCAAAGCTAATAAATCATATTTAAATGCGTTTCGTGGCATAAAGAAGCCACTTTTCAATCATTTAATCAACGAATATCTTTATTGCCACAGAAAACACACAAGTATTCATTAGGAAGTATATTAAAATTAAAAAACAAAAGAAAAAAAAAGAAAGCAGAAGACACTCACAAAAAAGAATATACTACCAAGAATAGATTCAAATATTTTTACTAACACATAGCAGGATGTAGGCTGTTTTTCCTATCAAGAATAGAAAAATAGCGACCGCGACGCTGCTCAGCCACTGTTAGTTTCTCAGTTAAACCGTAGGCTGACACTATTCTTTTGTTTCTAGCCCATAGGGGTATGCACAAGAGAAATTTTGCAAAACGAAAATATACAGTTCTAATAGTCTACTTATCAGTAGCCGTAAACAATTCCAAAATGGAGTCACTGCAAAGACATGAGACATCTCAGAAGCGTTGTAGAGACGGGTGAGAATATGCTTGCTATAGCAATCTTTACACCAAACTAGCAAAACCCACGTTTTTTTAAGGTTCTCACTTAGATCAGAGGTAAGGTGAGTATTTGTCTTCTTACACTATCCCCTATCAGAGTGCCGAGATACTTAATACAGCCAGATTTCCGAACGATACGTATCCAACATTACCGACAGATTTGCCAATAGCAAGGATTTCACTCTTCCAACTATTAAATTTGAGACCAATTTCGGCATATTCCCTACTGAGCATAGAAAAATACCCCTCAACAGACAATACTGTTCTACTTGAATTCAGGATGTTTTCGGCGTAATTCAGCATGGATAAGTCCAAACCATAAAAAAATTAAACTAATTCTAACCTTCTTCTGGGGAGCAACCACATTATTATCATACAATGGTGGCGAAGTTACCCCACCCTAACGGATTCCTTTCCTAACTCAAATTGCTGCTTAACACATTACGTAGCCATGACGAGTAGCTACTTTCACAACAACACATAATCTCGCATACAGATTTTTAAATACCTGCACAACTGAACGATTGAGACTTTGCGGCTGCACACTATATAACAAATGCGAATGCAAACCAGAATCAAAAGCACGAGAGATCGTGAGGCGCAATGAAGAAAAACACCACTATTCTCTGTGTCCATCAGGACGTTGGCAAGTATATAATGCATGTGTTCCCAACTATAGCCTTCCTTAAATCAAAATTGGTTGTCCGGAGTTGAAAAAGCCTTATTTACGTCCTTATTCACTAGTAACTCCAGCAATTAACATACAACAGAAGAAACTATTATAGGCCTATTGGAACAACATTGCCATCTTTATCTTTTTTTGCAGAACAAGAGTCAATGTACCAACACAAAAAGAATTGGGGACAATACCAGAAATAAAAAAGTTTTTGTAAAACAAATGCAGATACTGCAGTGGCTAATCACTTGCGTGTTATAACTGAAAACCACATAATTGATCATAACCACGCAAGAACATCTTTCGAGGGCGAATGATGGCACTGTAAATATTAGAGGCCATAACTATGAAACCACTATCTGAGTCAATACCAACTAGCCTCTCTACTAGTAGGGATTCAGAGCGGGTTTCTAACACTGGATCAGGTAGCGAAAACTCGCTGGCGAAATAGCTGATCCAGTCACTCTCAAATGGAGGCAACACCTTTTGACTTTTTCCCCCGATCAATCTCCAGATTTAATTTGGGTTAGTTGCGAGACCCTCGCTCAAGCAGTCAATAATCTCAGCTTTGTGATTGGCAAGAAACCTAGCAAAACAACGCTTGGTATATAACCGTGTGTCATTAATGATACCAGATTTCGGCCGGTCGCAAACATTCCATATTCGGTGCCAAACCTTCGAAGGTTTGCAACTTTGCTGTAAAGGCAGATTTATTGACAAGCTATTCCTGAACCAGGACAATCTTTACGTATAGGGACGGAAAAACGCTCAGCACAAAGCATTACATGTGTGATTTTACTATAGTAAATGTTGATAAGATTTTTTTTACGACTCGGTGAGTTCTGAAGGTTGTTGCAGCAGCTGGAAAGGGATCTGATTTGGTCAAGTGTGGTATCAAGCTCTGCCATATATACAACAGCATTTAATTTCTTTCAGTCACATTTGAATTCCCACTTCCGGTTCTTTTCGTCTTTTTTAAAGAGAACACTAACAGTAACAAAACAATTGGAGATTGCTAAATGATACGATACCGATAAGCTAAAGTCAGCATGGCTTGAGCCAATCACAGTCACACCGTTCAAGCAGAGCATGAAGACAAGCAAACTTGTCACTCTGGAATTATGGATATACGTATACGAATGGTCATTTGGGACAACATACAGATTGGACAGAGCTGACAGAAGTATTTGAGATCTCGACTGATCTGGCACTGAGAGGTCGCAGCTCACGTCTCCAGCAAAGATAACACGATAAGACGCATTGACACACTGGTGTAAAGATTTAGCAAGCTTCATTGTCAGACGGGAGAATTTTTCTTCAGAACCAATATTCTTGTAATCTGTTGATAAGTAGCAGCAATCAACTGAGAAGTAACTTGCTTTAACTGTAGTACTACAGGCTATTTTGTACCTTTCAGATTTGCAGCTTTTATACCAAGGAAACATTATACAAAGCAATCAGATTTGCAGCTTTTATACCAAGGAAACATTCGTTCTCAAAATACTGATGCCGAAAGGTGAGAGCTGATTTGTACTGCCAGTCTGTCGGAAGCTCTTCTTCTGCCCGAATTCACAGCAAGCACTGCGAAAAGGCGATTTTTGTTATTCACTTTTAACAGGGATAGCAGATTGGCTGATAGGAAATTTTGTAGTAGACACAAAAAATCTTTGCAAGACATCAGGCTTTCAATCAGTGGTAGTTTTTTTTATTACACTGCCATTCACATTCCACAGAGACACTTTTAGTTCCAAGTTGGTCATGGTTTCGTAATGAGCTTTCTGTCTACGAGGCGCTAAACACTGTAGCACGGATGGTCTGTCTACTTGCAGAGAGCAAACTTCAGTGCAGTATTACAGGGTTTATCTTCATTGTTCGCATGATTACCACTGCAATGGGAACAGCGAATAGAGTATTTACAGTCTTTAGCAGCGTGACCGTAGGCTACTCTTGGCACTGAAAATACTTCATCGACAATACCGATACCTGTCTATTCAAAAGTACTCATAGCCCACAGTTATAAGGTTGTTTAATGCTACTTGCAAATAATCCTTACTTTCAAAGACAAGCTTATAAGAGCAAGTTTGCCGAATTGTCTTGGCTTTCGTGCCATTTCTAATCATTAAACATGGATCGTTTGGCAAGACATCATCAGGAACATGTCTTATAATACCACAATGAGCAGGAATCTTCTGTCGAGCATCAGTGTCTGTAGCACTGTTGAGCAAATCAGCAAGAGACTAAGGTGCATCTTCGTCATCAAGTATCACACACCACTTTTTGCTAAGAGGTCTCAGGTTCACTATATGGTAACAACAATCACCAACGAGGCCCTCACGATACTCCTTAGTGTGACACGCAGTCGCACTAACGATATTTTCTGCTGATCTGAAGAAGCTCAGGTGGTCAATAAGATCGTCAACTGTAGAGTGAAGCTCATTGAACTGGGGGTGAGGGTGGCTGTAACCTCTCCTGAGAGAATGAGTACCTCGTCAGGCTCATAGATTACAAACTTGGGGAGGACTAAATTCTTTTCGTCACAAGTCCGAATGCCTGTTTTCAGATTAGCAACTATGTCTCGGGGCTTAACAGGATCTGTAGAACGAGTAGACATAACGGCTAAGTGCCATAATTCATCCGTTGCCTTAGTCAGCATATCAGCTTTGATATACTGTACCGCCTTCGCCATCATTTCATCATAGTTGTTATCTGCTTTGATTGCTTTGACGATAAAGTTCAAAACGGGGTTAAAACCAAGTCTGGCTTCAAACTACTCATTTCCCTTTCGGAATGAAATGGCTTCTAAGGCAGTAAGCAAAATCAGTGGTTGGTCCAATTCAGATACAAAATCACAGAGCGATATTCCAATGAGAGTGGCCGGGGGCAGAGCAAATAGTCGTCAGAGAATACTGAAATCACCCAAGAACACGAGACGTGTAGGGACTCCCTCACCTTTTGCCTGCAATTTGTGGGTAAGTGAATATCGGCTTGTATTATACGGTACTTGCCTCCGTCTTCTCTTCTGGTTGTTCCCAGAAAAAAAAAAAAAAAAATCAGATACACCTTAATGACATGGAAACAAAGATGGTACAATATGAAATTGGAAATATAGATGGGGGAATCCAGTTTAACTGAGAAAAAAGATGACGCAGGTGAAAATACCCACAAAGAAAAAATTATACTAGAAATTGATGAAGATCTCTCAAATATTACTTAACTAAAAACCTATGTTTAGAGGGTAGAGATCAACATGAAATTCACCTCAAAGCAATGCAGTAGCCTTATCCCATTAACAGCAAAGAAACAAACTCACTCACAATATCTCTGGATATAACATAGAAGGCACGTTATCACCCCTCAGCTCTTAATCGTTAGATCCAAGAACATATACAATTAAATTTTTTTCTAAAGACCCCTTATTGAGCAAGGAGGCAAAAAAAGACAATTTTTTTCAAGAGCAAAGTAGCTTTTCTTTTATTCTGTAACAGAAAATAAACTGTATATCTTACCGTTTTTAATGAAAGAATCCTGAGAAACGGTGATGAGATAAGACATTTTCAGAATTTGCGGCAAGTCCATAAAGGTCTTGGGACGGAATTAATGCAAATTATGTGAAGCATAATACTATCATCAACACTAGGATCCGAAACAGATTTTCGTCAGGAGAGGCCTGAAATACAATACACATAATGATTGATGACCGATAATGACTTTTAACCACTGCAACGCATTTTTTATTTTAATACAGCTGAAAAAAAAGCTTACCTCCATCAGCAGCAAAGGTTTTAGAAATCAGATTATTTTTTTTTAAGGAAATGGTGCTAAAGTTCAAAACTGCCTTTTTGATGAAACTATATTCAAAGTGCAGTTGTTGATTTTAAGTTAAAATAAACTTTCACGGTAAAAGCAAAATAAAGCAGCTAGCTTATTCTTTTAGCTGTTGTGGCTGTAGCTACATTTTGTTAGTAAATTTTCCAAACCGAAAACTATTAGGTTGGAAAATTTGGTTTAACTCCTAAAATGAAATCTTTATTCATGGTTTTAACGGTTAAGACACTAAACAGTGTACGCCTATTATATAAGGGCGATAATGTATTTCCAAACGGGTATATCCAGCTGTTCTTACTTTTAGAGCTTCAAAAATGCGACAAAACATCTAAAACTAGATCCAAAAATATATGGGAAACCATTGTATTGATAAAGAAATAATTTATTAAAAATTCAGTAACTAACTTCCAAAGCAATTTAAAATTCAAATCTAAAGTGAAACTCAAGCAAATTAAGAAATGTTTCCAGAAAAATAATATCTACTAAAACTTTTAATATCTACTAAACTGTAATAATGTTTGTCAAAAATAATTCAGGAAAATCAATCACTGTTTAGTTTAACTAAGGAGAACCATCTTCCTGGGGCCCACTTATGACAAGGTCTAAATTTGCCTTCAATGACTTGTTTATCCAAATATTGTTTCAGCATATATGCCAATGATATTAATAAATCAATTTCACCTTTTTACTAAAACTCTTTAATTTCACTTTAAAGGATATACTGATGTAAAACGGGAACAAAAAATATCAAAATTGAATAGATTTTCTATATATGGTAACTTGGTTGCAGCAACAGCTGTAACCTAAGGCAGAGTAAACAAACTCCTTAAATGGCGTGGAATTGAAAGAAAAAGTAGCAAAAATTTTGCCGTCCAACCTTTTCAATGTTGCCCCATTTAACCTCTTTTAGGAACCAACTAAAGATAAACTACACGCCGTTGTTATTAATGTTTAGAAACGAGTTTTAAAAACAAAATAATGTTGGTAAACTAATGGCACACTAGTTCATTGCCCTCCCCCTCAAGATTTTACTCTATATCCCCCTATGAGTACTCAATAGGTGCTGAAAATGCATATCTGCATCAAATATATTTTGCATTACAAATTGAGTTTCCATTTTTCCTAGTTTTATAAGAATAAATGACTGTGTTAGTTTCCACTAACACCAATTTCAAGAATCAGAATTCATTAAAAAAAAACAAAAAACGAATAAATCAATAATACATTGAATCGCCGCTACTTTAGGAAGAAAGGAGAATCATTGTCAATTTTTTTTTATTGCCTTTATAGCTCTTGATGAATGGCTATGTTTATTTCCAACATAAGGTTTCATGCTGTCGAGAAAATAATCTCAACGATGAGTTTTTTTAAAACCATATGCCTAAATTAAAGTGAAAAATTTTTTGTAAATCAAGAATATCCTGAAACAAAAAAGACAATTTCAGTTTCAAATAAATTTTCTGTCTTACTAGAGTGAGTTATAAAATGGCCCTAGATTCTTATTCATTTATTTGAACATTTTGGGACAATATTGAAAAGAGCAATCAACTAATAAAAAATATAAAGTCCTCATAATCTGGTATGGAAACATAGGCTTTAATCAAAGCAAATGACCAAAATTCCTGGACACTGTTGAAATATGTTTAATAATATATGCTTTAAACCGCAAAGCTGAATCAATATTAAGCTGAATCAATATAAATATCTAAATATCTAAATACATCCACTTTATTTTAAGGAGAAATTTCAATATTAATAGTTTAAAATGACAAACTCAAATTTCTTCCAAACACAATAACTACTGACTTCTCAAAGAGCTATTTTAGTTGGACTTTAAAACTTCTTTTAAATAAATACAATCTCACTAAAGAGCTATTCCACCAATTCCAATTTTTTCCAACACATAAAGAAGAATTGCAAGGTTTATTATATCAAAAGCTTTTTTAATGTAAAAAAAATATAGCTGACGCCAGATAATTATCATCCGTAGTCTCTGATAAGAAATTATGTAAAGCAGCTACTGTTTGCTCTGTTGACCACTCAAGAAACACAACTGTTAGAAAAAAAATTATTCTTTATAAGAAATTAAGTATAAGCACTCTTTACTATTATTTCAAAACTTTAGAAACAGGTGATATTATTGTACTAGGCCTATAATTGTTTGGACAAATGAGTAACAGTTTTTGGTACTCCAAGAAGTGAATTTGGTATATAAATGCAAAAAGAGAAGCTTTGAACTTCTAAATGCGAAATGGGGCAAAAAAAATCATATTACTAGTTTTAGGCGATAATTTGATTTAACGATATATAGATAATTTTGCTTTCAATATTCGATAATTGATATATTGATTTCGATATTTCTGATCAGTTTTCATCCAGATTAACTCTTGGTTTTCTCAAAGTTAAACAAAAATTGGGTACTTATCTTTTAGCCACTAAAAACTAGAGAATTTGGATCTATAAGATCAGACAATAACCGATTTATTACTGTTTGTACACGGAGACAATTAGTTTCGGCTCAGTGGAAATTACATTGTAGCTATATTCTAATAAATATTTAGTTGGAAGTTTGGTCATATTAGGTTACATTTTGCATGCAGCGCCGCTATACTTAACCCCAAACCCCTACACCCAAATCTGCAAATACATAGCCCAAATTAAATATATACTATCTAGCATCTCAGTTGTTTCAACCCTGTACCTGTAGATCCAAATTCTCGAGTGAGTACTGGCTATGAGATAAGTACCAAAAGTTGAAATAAAAGTGTATTTTGTACAATTTTTTTCAAACTTTGAATAATATAAAATCAAGCACTAAAAAAAACTTCGATTACGGTACATAAATAAATATAATAAAAATCTAGATTTGAAATTTCTCGGGCTCAGGATAAAGAAAGATAACCTACTGGCTACTTTTGGCTATTTAAACTATGCAGCATGTCAGTATTTTTCCCTAAGAATTGGTTCAACCTTTCAGTTATAATAGGCAGCGCAAGATTGCGCTGCCTAAGTAAAGAACAATTTTGGTACAAAACATTATTTTTGGTTTTAGACGAGGGCACTTCGTATCGAAGGAGTTGTCGTAGAAACTTCGAAAAGGGCTTATTCGATTGGAAATTGGAGTGGCTATTGCCATTTTTAATAGTAGAAAGTCATTGGAAGGAAATTAACACCCCTTCCACGCCCACCAAATCCCCAAAAACATACAATCAAAATTTGGAGATAGTCATTGTGTTCAGCGTAGTTGATTTCCAGATAGAAATTATATTTTTGAGGAAGACACTCCCCCACAGCCCTCAAGACAAGGGTTGTAAGTTATGCCCTGGGGGCATATAAGATATTATGTCGTAGAAACTTCAAAAACAGGCTTATTCGATTAGAAATTCAAAGGGATAGTGCCCTTTCTAATAGTCGAAAGGGATTGGAGGGCAATTACCCCCCTCTCACACCCACCTTTTCCCCAGACACATCCAATTAAAATTTTGAGATAGCCATTTTTTTCAACGTAGTTGAAAGTTCTGAAAATTAGGGCTTTAAGGATGAACCCCCCCCCCCCACAGCCCACAGGGCAAGGGTTACAAGTTATACCCTGAGGGCATATGAGGTTTTCATAGAAAGGGTTGTCGCAAAAACTACAAAAGGGGCTAATTCAATTAGAAATTGAAATGGCTAGTGCCCATTTTAATAATCAAAAGTGATTGGAAGGCAAATAACACCCCTTCCAAGCCCACCATTTAACCAAACACATCCAGTCCAAATTTTTAGATAGCAATTTTGTTCAACGTAGTTGAAAGTTCTGGAAATTAGGTCTTTGAGGATGATATCCCCCTCAGAGGCCTCAGGGCAAGGGTTATAAATTATACCCTGGGAGCATGTAAGGTTTTTATTGAAAGCTTTGTTGTAGGAACTTGAAAAAGGGCGCATTCGATTGGAAATTCAAAGGGCTAGTGCCCTTTTTAAAAGTCGAAAGTGATTGGAGGGCAACTAACCCCCGTCTGACGCCCACCTTTTCCCCAAACAAATATAATCAAAATTTTTAGATAGCCATTGTGTTAAACGTAGTTGAAAGTTTTGGAAACTAGGTCTTTAAGGATGAGCCCCCCCCCCAGCCCTCAGGGCAATGGGTGTAAGTAAAGTCCTGGGAGTATATGAGGTTGGTATGGAAAGTGTTGTCGTAAAAACTTAAAAAAGGGCTCATTCGATTGGATATTGAAATGGCTAGTAGCCTTTTTAATAGTCGAAAGTAATGGGAGGGCAACTCACCCGCCTTTCACGTGCACCATTTTTCCAAACATATACAATCAAAATTTTGAGATAGCCATTTTTTTCAAAGTAGTTGAAAGTTCTGGAAATTATGTCTTTGAGGATGACGAGTCCTCACAGCCCTCACGGCAAGGGTTGTAAATTATACCCTAAGGGCATATGAGGTTTTTAAAGAAAGCGTTGTCGTAAAACTTCGAAAAAGGCTCATTCGATTGAAAACTGAAAGGGCTAGTGCCCTTTTTTATAGTTGAAAGAAATTGCAAGGCGACTAATCTCCTCTCAAGCCCACCATTTCCTCAAACACATCCAATCCAAATTTTGAGATATTCATTTTGTTCAACTTAGTTAAAAGTTCTGGAAATTAGGTCTTTTGGAATGACAACCCCCTCAGAGCCCTCAGGGCACGGTTGTAAGTTATACCCTGGGGGTACATAAGGTTGTTTTTTTTAAAGAAAGTGTTGTCGTAGAAACTTCGAAAAGGGCTCATTTGATTGGAAATTGAAAGGGATAGTGCCCTTTTTAATAGTCGAAAGTGATTGGAGAGCAACTACCCCCCCCCCCTCACGGCCACCATTTCCCCAAAAACATTCAAACCCCCCAACCCCCTCACGGCAAGGTTTATACATTATACCCTGGGGGCATATAAGATTTTTATGGAAAGCGTTTTGGTAGAGACTTCAAAAAGGGCTCATTCGATTGGAAATTATAAGGGCCAGTGCCCTTTTTAATAGTCGAAAGTGATTGGAGGGAAACAAGGCCCCCTGTCATGCTCACCATTTCCCCAAACACATCCAATCAAAATTTTGTGAGAGCCATTTTGTCCAACGTAGATGAAAGTTCTGAAAATTAGGTCTTTGAGGATGACACTCCCCCTAGAGCCCTCAGGGCTAAGTTTGTAAGTTATGCCCTGGGGGCATACAAGGTTTCTTACAGAAAATGTTGTCGAAGAAACTTCAAAAAAGGCTCATTCAATTGTATATTAAAAGGGCTTGTGCCCTTTTTAAAAGGCTAGTCGAACCGGATTTAACGGCAACTAACCTCCCTCTCACGCGAACCATTTTCACCAAAAATCCAATCAAAATTCTGAGATAGCCATTTTTTTAAATGTAGTTGAATGTTCTGGATATTATGTCTCTGAGGATGATCAAGGCCCCCTCCCACACCCCTCAAGGCACGTGTCGTAAGTTATACCCCGGGGTAAGTAAGGGTTTTATAGAGCGTTGTAATAGAAACTTTTAATACTTCAAAGGGCTAATGCCCTTTTTAATAGTCAAAAGTGATTGGAAGAAAACTAACACACCTCCCACGCCCACTATTTCCCCAAAAACATCCAATAAAAATTTTGAGATAGCCATTTTTTTCAACGTACTTGAAACGTCCAAAAATTATATCTTTGAGGATGATACTGCCCCCACAGCCCTCAGCCCAAGGGTTGTAAGTTATGCTCTGGGGGCATATAAGGTTTTATAGAAAGAGTTGTTGTAGAAACTTCAAAAAAGGCTCATTCGATAGGACATAGAAAGCGTTAGTGCCCTATTTAATAATCGAAAGTGATTTGAGGGCAACTAACGCCCCTCTCACGCCCATCATTCCTTCCCCAAACACATCCAATCCAAATTGTGAGATAGACAATCTGTTCAACGAAGTTGAAAGTTTTGGAAATTAGGTCTTTGCCAGCGTTGGTGTAGAAACTTCAAAAGGACTCATTCAATTGGGAATTAAGAGGGTTAGTGCCTTTATTAATAGTCAAAAGCGATCGGAGGGCGAATGCTCCCCCCCCCCTAAACCCATCATTTCCACAAACCCTTCCGATCAACATTTTGATATAGCAATTTTGTTGAACGTAGTTGAAGGGTCCGGAAATTATGTTTTTGAGTATGACAACCCCCAACAGCCCTCAGAGCTAAGGTTGTTAGTTATACCCTAGGGGAATATAATGTCATGTAGGAAGTGTTGTCGTAAAAGCTTCTAAACGGGATCTGTCAATTGGAAATTGAGAGGGCTATTGCCATTTTTAATTGTCAAAAGTAATCAGAGGGAGAATCCCCCCAACACCCATCATTTCCCCGAATATTTCCTATCAGTAGAAAGGGGGGTACCAGCCCCACAACTCACCCGTGCTGCCATCTACAATGTAGTCTAACGTTGACAGTACATAATTTATGGTTTTTGTCACTGAGAATGAAAAAACAGAATTTTTCTCACTGGAAAAACAGGATTATTCTCACTTTTATGGATGTTTCTTGGACGGTTATGTGTGTTGGTCGATTTATTTGTTGTTTTTCATGGATGTCAACATCAATTTATGTCTGTTTTATGGTTTTCTCACTGAGAATGAAAAAACAGGATTTTTCTCACTGGAAAAAACAGGATTTTTCTCACTTTGATGGATGTTTCTTGGATGGTTATGTGTGTTGGTCAATTTATTTTTTTGTTTTTCATGGATGTCAACATCAATTTATGTCTGTTTTTATGGTTTTTGTCAGTGGGAATAAAAAAAACAGGATTTTTCTTACTTTGATGGATGTTTGTTTCTGGGGAAGTTCATTAATGTCTGACAGACGATGTCAAGATTAATCAAATTGTTTCCGGGCAAAGTTTATTAATGTCTGACAGGTGATGTCATAGTTGATCAAATTGTTTCCGGGTGAAGTTTATTAATGTCTGACAGGTGATGTCAAGGTTGATTGATTTGTCACGAAAGGGGAATTGTTTTCGGCCGAATGTTCTGATCTTAGAGATGAAGAGATTAACGCGGGAAAGGGTTTCCAAGTAATTTGAAATGTGACAGCGCAGGGATGTCAAAAACAAAAGGAACACGCAGAAATTACGTTTAGGGGTTATTTGGGCGAAACCGTTTTGGACATTTTAGGGAATTATTTCGGCGAAACGGTTAGAGACATTTTAAAAGATGATTTTAGAACATGTTTTAGAAGAGAATTTGAGGGTGAAACTCTGTGGTGGTTATAATACACAAGTTCCATTTGAACAGTGTCGTGAGGTCCTCTACCCCAACCCCAAAGGGCTCCGATCCCCCTACCCCAACCCCGAAGGAACCCCCAGTCCCCAAAGGCCCCCCGGGCTCCTAAAGGGCCCCCCGAACCCCCAAAGGCCCCCGGGCCCCCAAAGGTCCCCCGGCGCCCCAAAGGCCCCAGAACCCCCATTTTTTAATATTTTTTAATTTGCGCATTTTGAGACACAGAAGGGTCCCACCCCCAACTTTTGACTCCCCCTCCCAACATTAATCGTTTGTCATGGTTTACCATGTCGCCGTTACATTCTCTTGTTTTTTCAAAGTTCATTTTGGATTTCTTTCGTTGAAATGCAAGAGTGGGAATATTTCAGTAGTGTTTTGTCATGGTTTACCTTGTCACAGTTAATCAGTAGTGTTTTGTTGTGGTTTACCTTGTCACAGTTACACTCTCTTGATTTTTCAAAGTTCATTTTGAATTTCTTTCATTGAAATGCATGAGTTGGAACATTTCAGTAGTGTTTTGTCGTGGTTTACCTTGTCACAGTTACATTTTCTTGATTTTTCAAAGTTCATTTTGAATTTATTTCGTTGAAATGCAAGAGTTGGAATATTTCAGTAGTGTTTTGTTGTGGTTTACCTTGTCACAGTTACATTTTCTTGATTTTTAATAGTTAATTTTGAATTTCTTTCATTGAAATGCAAGAGTTGGAATATTTCAGTAGTGCTTTGTTGTGGTTTATCGTGTCACAGTTACATTCTCTTGATTTTTCAAAGTTCATTTTGATTTTTTTCATTGAAATGCAAGAGTTGGATTATTTCAGTAGTGTTTTATCGTGGTTTACCTTGTCACAGCTACATTCTCTTGATTTTTCAAAGTTCATTTTGGATTTCTTTCGTTGAAATGCAAGAGTTGGAGAAATTCAGTAGTGTTTTGTCGTGGTTTACCCTGGTTTACCTTGTCGCAGTTACATTCTCTTGATATTTCAAAGTTCATATTGAATTTCATTCCTTGAAATGCAAGAGTTGGAATATTTTAGTAGTGTTTTGTCATGGTTTACCTTGTCACAGTTACATTCTATTAATTTTTCAACGTTCATTTTGAATTTCTTTCTTTGATATGTAAGAGTTGGAATATTTCAGTAGGGTTTTGTTGTGCTTTACCTTGTCACAGTTACATTATCTTGATTTTTCAAAGTTCATTTTGAATTTCTTTCGTTGAAATGCAAGAGTTGAAATATTTCAGTAGTGTTTTGTTGTAGTTAACCTTGTCACAGTTACATTCTCTTAATTTTTCAAAGTTCATTTTGAATTTCTTTCATTCAAATGCAAGTGTTGGAATATTTCAGTAGTGTTTTGTCGTGGTTTACCTTGTCACAGTTACATTTTCATGATCTTTCAAAGTTCATTTTGAATTTCTTTGATTGAAATGCAAGAGTTGGAATATTTCATTAGTGTTTTGTCGTGGTTTACCTTGTTACAATTACATTCTCATTTTTCAAACTTCATTGTGGATTTCTTTCATTGAAATGCAAGAGTCGGAATATTTCAGTAGTGTTTTGTTGTGGTTTACAGTGTCACAGTTACATTCTCTTGATTTTCAACATTCATTTTGAATTTCTTTCATTGAAATGCAAGAGTTGGAATATTTCAGTAGTGTTTTGTTGTGCTTTACATTGTCACAGTTACATTCTCTTAATTTGTCAAATTTTATTTTGAATTTCTTTCATTGAAATGGAAGAGTTGGAATATTTCAGTAGTGTTTTGTTGTGGTTTACCTTGTCACATTTACATTCTCTTAATTTTTCAAAGTTCATTTTTAATTTATTTCTTTGAAATGCAAGAGTTGGAATATTTCAGTAGTGTTTTGTTATAGTTTACCTTGTCATAGTTACATTCTCTTAATTTTTCAAAGTTCATTTTGAATTTCTTTCATTCAAATGCCAGAGTTGGAATATTTCAGTAGTGTTTTGTCGTGGTTTACCTTGTCACAGTTACATTTTCTTGATTTTTCAAAGTTCATTTTGGATTTATTTCATTGAAATGCAAGAGTTGGAATATTTCAGTAGCGTTTTGTTGTGATCTACCATGTCACAGTTACATTTTCTTGATTTTTCAAAGTTCATTTGAATTTCTATCATTGAAATGAAAGAGTTGGATTATTTCAGTAGTGTATTGCTATGGTCTACCTTGTCACAGTTACATTCTCATGATTTTTCAAAGTTCATTTTTGAATTTCTTTCGTTGAAATGCAAGAGTTTGAATATTTAAGTAGTGTTTTGTTGTGGTTTACAACGTCACAGTTACATTCTCTTGATTTTTCAAAGTTAATTTTGGATTTATTTCATTGAAATCCAAGAGTTGGAATATTTCAGTAGTGTTTTGTCGTGGTTTACCTTGTCACAGTTACATTTTCTTGATTTGTCAAAATTTATTTTGAATTTCTTTCACTGAAATGCAAGAGTTAGATTATTTCAGTAGTGTTTTGTTCTGGTTTACCTTGTCACAGTTACATTCTCTTGATTTTTCAAAGTTCATTTTAATTTCTTTCATTGAGATGCAAGCGTTGGAATATTTCAGTAGTGTTTTGTTGTGTTTTACAGTGTCACAGTTACATTCTCTTGATTTTTCAAAGTTCATTTGGAATTTCTTTCGTTGAAATGCAAGAGTTGGATTATTTCAGTAGTGTCGTGTCATGGTTTACCTTGTCTCAGTTACATTCTCTTAATTTTTCAAAGTTCATTTTGAATTTCTTCCGTTGAAGTGCAAGAGTTGGAATAGTTCAGTAGTGTTTTGTTGTTGTTTGCCTTGTCAGACTTACATTTTTTTGATTTTTCAAAGTTCATTTTGAATCGCTTTAATTGAAATGCAAGAGTTGGAATATTTCAGTAGTGTTTTGTTGTGGTCTACCTTGTCACAGTTACATTCTCATGATTTTTCAAAGTTCAGTTTGAATTTCTTTCATTGAAATGCGAGAGTTGGAATATTTCAGTAGTGTTTTGTTGTGGTTTACAGTGTCACAGTTACATTCTCTTGATTTTTCAAAGTTAATTTTGAATTTCTTTCATTGAAACGCAAGAGTTGGAATATTTCACTAGTGTTTTGTCGTGGTTTACCTTCTCATAGCTACATTGTCTTTAGTTTTCACAGTTAATTTTGTATTTATTTCATTTAAATGCAAGAGTTGGAATACTTCAGTGTTTTTTTGATATTGTTTACATTCTCACAGTTACATTCTCTTGATTTTTCAAAGTTCATTTTGGTTTTTCTTTCGTTGAAATGCAAGAGTTGGAATATTTCAGTAGCGTTTTGGTGTGGTTTACCTTGTCACACTTACATTCTCTTAATTTTTCAAAGTTCATTTTGGATTTCTTTCGATGAAATGCAAGAGTTGGATTGTTTCGGTAGTGTTTTGTCGTGGTTTACCGTGTCTAAGTTATACTATTCTACATATTCAAAGTTTTTTTTCGATTTCTTTCATTGAAATAAAAAAGATGCAATATTTTAGTTGTGTTTTATTGCGGTTGACTTTGTCAAAGTCTATATACTCTTAATTTTTTAAAGCTCATTTTGAATTTATTTTGTTGAAATGAAAGAGTTGGAATATTTCAGTAGTGTTTTGTTGTGGTTTACCTTGTCACAAATACATTTTCTTGATTTTTCAAAGTTCATTTCGAAGTTCTTTCATTGAAATGCAAGAGTTGGAATATGTCAGTAGGGTTTTGTCGTGGTTTACCTTGTCACAGTTACATTCTCTTGATTTTTCAAAGTTCATTTTGGATTTCTTTCATTGATATGCAAGAGTTGGATTGTTTCAGTAGTGTTTTGTTGTGATTTACCTTGTCACGGTTACATTCTCATAATTTGCCAAAGTTCATTTTTAATTTCTTTCATTGAAATGCAAGAGCTGGAATGTCTCACTCGTGTTTTGTAGATGTTTACCTTGTCACAGTTACATTCTCTCTATTTTTCAAAGTTAATTTTGAATTGATTTAATTGAAATGCAAGAGTTGGATTATTTCAGTAGTGTTTTGTTGTGCTTTACCTTGTTACAGTTACATTCTCTTAATTTTTCAAAGTTCATTTCGAAGTTCTTTCATTGAAATGCAAGAGTTGGTATATTTCAGTAGTGTTTTGCCATTGTTTACCTTGTCACAGTTACATTCTCTTAACCTTTCAAAGCTAATGTTGAATTTCTTTCATTGAAATGCGAGAGTTGGATTATTTAACTAGTGTTTTGTCATGGTTTACCATGTCACAGTTACATTCTCTTGATTTTTCAAAGTTCATTTTGAATTTCTATCATTGAAATGCAAGAGTTGGAATATTTCAGCAGTGTTTTGTCGTGGTTTACCTTGTCAGAATTACATTCTCTTGATTTTTCAAAGTTCATTTTGAATTTCTTTCATTGAAATGCAAGAGTTGGAATATTTCAGTAGTGTTGTGATGGTTTACCTTGTCACAGATACATTTTCTTGATTTTTCTAATTTCTTTTTGAATTTCTTTCATTGAAATGCAAGAGTTGGAATATTTCAGTAGTGTTTTGTTGTGGTTTACCTTGTCACAGTTACATTCTCTTAATTTTTGAAAGTTCATTTTGGATTTCTTTCATTGAAATGCAAGAGTTAGAATATTTCAGTAGTGTTTTGTCATGGTTTACCTTGTCACAGTTACATTCTCTTTATTTTTCAGAGTTTATTTTTAATTTCTTTTCTTTGAAGTGCAAGAGATGGAATATTTCAGTAGTGTTTTGTCATGGTTTACATTGTCACAGTTACATTCTCTTGATTTTTCAAAGCTCATTTTGAATTTCTTTCGTTGAAATGCAAGAGTTGGAATATTTCAGTAGTGTTTTGTTATAGTTTACCTTGTCACAGTTACATTCTCTTAATTTTCAAAGTTCATTTTGAATTTCTTTCATTCAATTGCCAGAGTTGGAATATTTCAGTAGTGTTTTGTATTGGTTTACCTTGTCACAGTTACATTTTCTTGATTTTTCAAAGTTCATTTTGGATTTCTTTCATTGAAATGCAAGAGTTGGAATATTTCAGTAGTGTTTTGTTGTGATCTACCTTGTCACAGTTACATTCTCTTGATTTTTCAAAGTTCATTTGAATTTCTTTTATTGAAATGCAAGAGTTGGATTATTTCAGTAGTGTATTGTTATGGTTTACCTTGTGACAGTTACACTCTCATGATTTTTCAAAGTTCATTTATGAATTTCTTTCATTGAAATGCAAGAGTTGGAATATTTCAGTAGTGTTTTGTTGTGGTTTACAATGTCACAGTTACATTCTCATGATATTTCAAAGTTCATTTTGGATTTCTTTCATTGAAATGCAAGAGTTGGAATATTTCAGTAGTTTTTTGTCGTGGTTAAACCTTGTCACAGTTACATTTTCTTGATTTGTCAAAATTTATTTTGAATTTCTTTCACTGAAATGCAAGTTAGATTATTTCAGTAGTGTTTTGTTCTGGTTTACCTTATCAGTTACATTCTCTTGATTTTTCAAAGTTCATTTGACTTTCTTTCATTGAAATGCAAGAGTTAGAATATTTCAGTAGTGTTTTGTTGTGGTTTACCTTGTCAGAATTACATTCTCTTGATTTTTGAATTTTCATTTTGAATTTCTTTCATTGAAATGCAAGAGTTGGAATATTTCAGTAGTGTTCTGTCGTGGTTTACCTTGTCAAAGTTACATTCTCTTGATTTTTCAAAGTTCACTTTGAATTTCTTTCGGTGAAATGCAAGAGGTGGAATATTTCACTAGTGTTTTGTTGTGGTTTACCTTGTCACACTTACATTCTCTTAATTTTTCAAAGTTCATTTTGGATTTCTTTCGATGAAATGAGAGAGTTGGAATATTTCAGTAGTGTATTGCGTGGTTTACCTAGTCACAGTTACATTCTCTTAATTTTACAAAGTTCATTTTGGTTTTGTTTCGTTGAAATGCAAGAGTTGGTATATTTCAATAGTGTTCTGTTGTGGTTTACCTTGTCACAGTTACATTTTCTTGATTTTTCAAAGTTCATTTTGAATTTCTTTCGTTGAAATGCAAGAGTTGGAATATTTCAGTAGTGTGATGTTATGGTTTACCTTGTAACAGTTACATTCTCTTGATTTTTCAAAGTTCTTTTTGAATTTCTTTAATTGAAATGCAAGAGTTGGAATATTTCAGTAGTTTTTTGTTGTGGTTTACCTTGTCACATTTACATTCTCTTAATTTTTCAAAGTTCATTTTGGATTTCCTTAATTGAAATGCAAGTGTTGGAATATTCAAGTAGTGTTTTGTCATGTTTTGCCTTGTCAGAGTTACATTCTTTTAATTTTTCAGAGTTTATTTTTAATTTCTTTTCGTTGAAATGCAAGAGTTGGAATATTTCAGTAGTGTTTCGTCATGGTTTACATTGTCATAGATACATTCTCTTGATTTTTAAAAGCTCATTTTTAATTTCTTTTATCTTTGAAAGTCGAGAGTTTGAATATTTCAGTAGTGTTTTGTTCTGGTTTACCTTGTCACAGTTACATTCTCTTGATTTTTCAAAGTTCATGTTGAATTTCATTCGTTGAAATGCAAGATTTGGAATATTTCAGTAATGTTTTGTCATGGTTTACCTTGTTACAGTTACATTCTCTTAATTTTTCAAAGTTCATTTGAATTTCTTTCACTGAAATGCAAGAGTTGGAACATTTCAGTAGTGTTTTGTTGTGCTTTACATTGTCAGAGTTACATTCTCTTGATTTTTCAAAGTTCATTTTGAATTTCTTTCGTTGAAATGCAAGAGTTGGAATATTTCAGTAGTGTTTTGTTATAGTTTACCTTGTTACCGTTGCTTTCTCTTAATTTTTCAAAGTTCACTTGGAATTTCTTTCGTTGAAATGCAAGAGTTGGAATATTTCAGTAATGTTTTGTCGTGGCTTACCTTGTCACAGTTACATTTTCTTGATTTTTCAAAGTTCATTTTGGATTTCTTTCATTGAAATGCAAGAGTTGGAATATTTCAGTAGTGTTTTGTTGTGATCTACCATGTCACAGTTACATTCTCTTGATTTTTCAAAGTTCATTTGAATTTCTATTATTGAAATGCAAGAGTTGGATTATTTCAGTAGTGTATTGTTATGGTTTACCTTCACAGTTACATTCTCATGATTTTTCAAAGTTCATTTATGAATTTCTTTTGTTGAAATGCAAGAGTTGGAATATTTCAGTAGTGTTTTGTTGTGGTTTACAGTGTCACAGTTACATTCTCTTGATTTTTCAAAGATAATTTTGAATTTCTTTCATTGAAATTCAAGAGTTGGAATATTTCAGTAGTGTTTTGTCGTGGTTTACCTTGTCACAGTTACATTTTCTTGATTTGTCAAAATTTATTCTGAATTTCTTTCACTGAAATGCAAGTTAGATTATTTCAATAGTGTTTTGTTCTGGTTTACCTTGTCACAGTTACATTCTCTTGATTTTTCAAAGTTCATTTGAATTTCTTTCATTGAAATGCAAGAGTTGGAATATTTCAGTAGTGTTTTGTTGTGTTTTACATTGTCACAGTTACATTCTCTTGATTTTCCAAAGTTAATTTTGAATTCCTTTCGTTGAAATGCAAGAGTTGGATTATTTCAGTAGTGTCTTGTCATGGTTTACCTTGTCTCAGTTACATTCTCTTAATTTTTCAAAATTCATTTTGAATTTCTTCCGTTGAAATGCAAGAGTTGGAATATTTCAGTAGTGTTTTGTGGTTGTTTACATTGTCAGAGTTACATTTTCATGATTTTTCAAAGTTCTTTTTGAATTTCATTCATTGAAATGTAAGAGTTGGAATATATCAGTAGTATTCTGTTGTGGTCTACCTTGTCACAGTTAAATTCTCTTGATTTTTCAAACTTCATTTTGAATTTCTTTCATTGAAATGTGAGAGTTGGAATATTTCAGTAGTGTTTTGTTATGGTTTACCTTGTCACAGTTACATTCTCAAGATTTTTCAAGTTCATTTATGAATTTCTCTCGTTGAAATGCAAGAGTTGGAATATTTAAATAGTGTCTTGTTGTAGTTTAACTTGCCCCAGTTACATTTTCTCGGTTAGGAAAAGTTCATTTTGAAAGTCTTTCATGAAGTATAAAAGCCGGAACATATAAGTAGAAGTGTGGAACGTTTTGCCTCGTCAGAATAACACTTTCACAATTTTTCTAAGATCTTCTTTGGTTTCTTGAGTTGAAATGAGCGAGTTGGATTATTTCAATAGTGTTTTGTTTTGGTTTACCTTGTCACAGTTACATTCTCTTGATTTTTCAAAGTCCTTTTGGTTTTTCTTTCGTTGAAATGCAAGAGTTGGAATATTTCAGTAGTGTTTTGGTGTGGTTTACCTTGTCACAATTACATTTTCTTAATTTTTCAAAGTTCATTTTGAATTTCTTTCGATGAAATGCAAGTTGGAATATTTCAGTAGTGTTTTGATGTGGTTTACATCGTCACAGTTACATTCTCTTGATTTTCAAAGTTCATTTTGGTTTTTCTTTCGTTGAAATGCAAGAGTTGGAATATTTCAGTAGTGTTTTGGTGTGGTTTACCTTGTCATAGTTACATTCTCTTAATTATTCAAAGTTCATTTTGGATTTCTTACGATGAAATGCAAGAGTTGGAATATTTCAGTAGTGTTTTGTCGTGGTTTACCTTGTTACAGTTAAATTCCCTTAATTTTTCATCGGTTATTTTGATCTTCGATCAATGAATTACAAGAGGTTGTAAATGACTGGTTGTTTCTGGCATAGCTTTACGCGTTACCGTCTCCTTCTCTTGGTTTCTAAGTGTTCCATTAGAATACCTTTCGTCTAAATGCAAGAGTTATAATTATTAATCTGTTATTGGCGGTTGCGTAACTTATAGAATTCGCATTCTATAAATTTTTCAAACTCCATTTCGGATTTCTTTCATTGAAATGCAAGAGTTGGAATATGTCAGTAGTGTTTTGTCGTGACTTACCTTGTCACAGTTACATTTTCTTGATTTTTCAAAGTTCATTTGAATTTCTTTCATTGAAATGCAAGAGTTGGATTATTTCAGTAGTGTTTTGTTGTAATTTACCTTGTCACAGCTACATTCTCTTAATTTTTCAAAGTTCATTTTGAATTTCTTTCATTGAAATGCGAGAGTTGGAATATTTCAGTAGTGTTTTGTCGTGGTTTACCTTGTCACAGTTACATTCTCTTGATTTTTAAAAGTTCATTTTGAATTTCTTTCATTGAAAAGCAAGAGTTGGATTATTTCAGTAGTGATTTGTTATGGTTTACCTTGTCACAGTTACATTTTCTTGATTTTTCAAAGTTCATTTTGAATTTCTTTCGTTGAAATACAAGAGTTGGAATATTTCAGTAGTGTGCTGATATGGTTTACCTTGTCACAGTTACATTCTCTTGATTTTTCAAAGTTCATTTTGAATTTCTTTCATTGAAATGCAAGAGTTGGAAATTTCACTAGTGTTTTGTCATGGTTTATCATGTCACAGTCACATTCTCTTGATTTTTCAAAGTTCATTTTGAATTTCTTTCGTTGAAATGCAAGAGTTGGAATATATCAGTAGTGTTTTGTTGCGGTTTACCTTGTCAGAGTTACATTCTCTTATTTTTTCAAAGTTCATTTTGAATTTCTATCATTGAAATGCAAGAGTTGGAATATTTCAGCAGTGTTTTGTCGTGGTTTACCTTGTCACAGTTACATTCTCTTCATTTTTCAAAGTTCATTTTGAATTTCTTTCGATGAAATGCAAGAGTTGGAATATTTCAGTAGTATTTTGTCGTGGTTTAACTTGTCACAGCTACATTTTCTTGATTTTTCAAAGTTCATTTTGAATTTCTTTCATTGAAATGCAAGAGTTGGAATATTTCAGTAGTGTTTTGTTGTGGTTTACCTTGTCAGAGTTACATTCTCTTGATTTTTCAAAGTTCATTTCGAATTTCTTTCATTGAAATGCAAGAGTTGGAATATTTCAGTAGTGTTCTGTCGTGGTTTACCTTGTCACAGTTACATTCTCTTGATTTTTCAAAGTTCACTTTGGTTTTCTTTCGGTGAAATGCGAGAGTTGGAATATTTCAGTAGTGTTTTGTTGTGGTTTACCTTGTCACACTTACATTCACTTAATTTTTCAAAGTTCATTTTGGATTTCTTTCGATGAAATGCAAGAGTTGCAATATTTCAAGTGTTTTGCGTGGTTTACCTAGTCGCAGTTAAATTTTCTTAATTTTTCAAAGTTCATTTTGGTTTTCTTTCGTTGAAATGCAAGAGTTGGAATATTTCAATAGTGTTCTGTTGTGGTTTACCTTATCACAGTTACATTCTCTTGATTGTTCAAAGTTCATTTTGAATTTCTTGAATTGAAATGCAAGAGTTGGAATATTTCAGTATTGTTGTCATGGTTTACCTTGTCACAGTTACATTTTCATGATTTTTCAAAAATTCATTTTTGAATTTCTTTCATTGAAATGCAAGAGTTGGAATATTTCAGTAGTGTGTTGTTGTGGTTTAGCTTGTCACATTTACATTCTCTTAATTTTTGAAAGTTCATTTTGGATTTCTTTAGTTGAAATGCAAGAGTTGGAATATTTCAGTAGTGTTTTGTCATGTTTTACCTTGTCACAGTTACATTCTCTTAATTTTTCAGAGTTCATTTTTAATTTCTTTTCTTTGAAATGCAAGAGTTGGAATATTTCAGTAGTGTTTTGTCATTGTTTACTTTGTCACAGATACATTCTCATGATTTTTCAATGTTAATTTTGGATTTCTTTTGTTGAAATGCAAGATTTGGAATATTTCAGTAACTTTTTGTCTTGGTTTACCTTGTCACTATTATATGCTATTAATTTTTCAAAGCACATTTTGTATTTCTTTCGTTGAAAAGCAAGAATTGGAATATTTCAGTAGTGTTTTGTCGTGGTTTACCTTGTCACAGTTACATTCTCTTGATTTTTCAAAGTTCATTTTGGATTTCTTTCGTGAAATGCAAGAGTTGGAATATTTCAGTAGTGTTTTGTTGTGGTTTACCTCGTCACAGTTACATTTTCTTGATTTTTCAAAGTTCATTTTGAATTTCTTTCGTTGAAATGCAAGAGTTGGAATATTTCAGTAGTGTTTTGTTGTGGTTTACCTTGTCACAGTTACATTCTCTTTATTTTTCAAAGTTCATTTCGAATTTCATTCATTGAAAAGCAAGAGTTGGAATATGTCAGTAGTGTTTTGTCGTGACTTACCTTGTCACAGTTACATTTTCTTGATTTTTCAAAGTTCATTTGAATTTCTTTCATTGAAATGCAAGAGTTGGATTATTTCAGTAGCGTTTTGTTGTAATTTACCTTGTCACAGTTACATTCTCTTAATTTTTCAAAGTTCATTTTGAATTTCTTTCATTGAAATGCAAGAGTTGGATTATTTCAGTAGTGTTTTGTCGTGGTTTACCTTCTCACAGTTACATTCTCTTCATTTTTCAAAGTTCATTTTGAATTTCTTTCATTGAAAAGCAAGAGTTGGATTATTTCAGTAGTGTTTTGTTGTGGTTTACCTTTTCACAGTTACATTATATTGGTTTTTCAAAGTTCATTTTGAATTTCTTTCGTTGAAATGCAAGAGTTGGATTATTTCAGTAGTGGTTTGTCGCGGTTTACCTTGTCACATTTACATTCTCTTTATTATTCATAGTTCATTTTGAATTTCTTTCATTGAAATGCAAGAGTTGGAATATTTTAGTACTGTTATGTCATGGTTTACCATGTCACAGTTACATTCTTTTGATTTTTCAAAGTTCATTTTGAATTTCTTTCGTTGAAATGCAAGAGTTGGAATATTTCAGTAGTGTTTTGTTGCGGTTTACCTTGTCAGAGTTACATTCTCTTGATTTTTTAAGTTCATTTTGAATTTCTTTCATTGAAATGCAAGGGTTAGAATATTTCAGCAGTGTTTAGTCGTGGTTTACCTTGTCACTGTTACATTCTCTTGATTTTCCAAAGTTCATTTTGAATTTCTTTCGATGAAATGCAAGAGTTGGAATATTTCAGTAGTGTTTTATCGTGCTTTACCGTGTAACACTTATAATCTCTTGATTTTTAAAAGTTCATTCTGGATTTCATTCGTGAAATGCAAGAGTTTGATTATTTCAGTAGTGCTTTGTTGTGATTTAACATGTAACACTTAAATTCTCTTGATTTTTCTAAGTTCATTTTGGATTTCTTTAATTGAAATGCAAGAGTTGGAATATTTCAGTAGTGTTTTGTTGTGGTTTACCTTGTCACAGTTACATTCTCTTCATTTTTCAAAGTTCATTTTGGAATTTCTTTCATTGAAATGCAAGAGTTGGAATATGTCAGTAGTGTTTTGTCGTGACTTACCTTGTCACACTTACATTCTCTTGATTTTTCAAAGTTCATTTGAATTTCTTTCATTGAAATGCAAGAGTTGGATTATTTCAGTAGTGTTTTGTTGTAATTTAACTTGTCACAGTTAAATTCTATTTATTTTTCAAAGTTCATTTTGAATTTATTTCATTGAAATGCGAGAGTTGGAATATTTCAGTAGTGTTTTGTCGTGGTTTACCTTCTCACAGTTACATTCTCTTCATTTTTCAAAGTTCATTTTGAATTTCTTTCATTGAAATGCAAGAGTTTGAATATTACAGTAGTGTTTTGTTGTCGTTTACCATTTTACAGTTACATTTTCTTGATTTTTAAAAGTATATTTTTAATTTCTTTCTTTGAAATGCAAGAGTTGGAATATTTAAGTAGTGGTTTGTAGTGGTTTAAATTGTCACAGTTACATTCTCTTGATCATTCATAGTTCATTTTGAATTTGTTTCGTTGTAATGCAAGAGTTGGAATATTTCAGTAGTGTTTTGTCGTGGTTTACCATGTCACAGTTACATTCTCTTGATTTTTCAAATTTCATTTTGAATTTCTTTCATTGAAATGCAAGAGTTAGAATATTTCAGTAGTGTTTTGTTGCGGTTTACCTTGTCAGAGTTACATTCTCTTGATTTTTTAAGTTCATTTTGAATTTCTTTCATTGAAATGCAAGGGTTAGAATATTTCAGCAGTGTTTAGTCGTGGTTTACCTTGTCATTGTTACGTTCTCTTGATTTTCCGAAGTTCATTTTGAATTTCTTTCGATGAAATGCAAGAGTTGGAATATTTCAGTAGTTTTTTGTCGTGGTTTAACTAGTCACAGTTGCATTCTCTACATTTTTCAAAGGTCATTTTGGATTTCTTTGGTGAAATGCAAGAGTTTGAATATTTCAGTAGTGTTTTACCGTGGTCTACTTTGTCAGAGTTACATTCTCTTAATTTTTCAAAGTTCATTTTGGATTTCTTTCGTTAAAATGCAAGAGTTGGAATATTTCAGTAGTGTTTTGTCGTGGCTCACTTTGTCACAGTTACATTCTATTGATTTTTCAAAGTTCATTGTGGATTTCTTTCGTTGAAATGTGTTTTGTTGTGCTTTACCTTGACACAATTACATTTTCTTGATGTTTGTTCGGTTAGGTTAGATTAAATTAGGTTAGGTTAGGTTAAGTTAGGTTAGCATACGTAACAGCGCATGTACAGTAGGCTAACCTAACCTAGCCTAACCTAATTTAACTCTTGCACTCAACCTAAACACAACCTAAATAAAAAATCAAGAAAATGTAATTGTGTCAAGGTAAAAGCACAACAAAACACATTTCAACGAAAGAAATTCCACAATGAACTTTGAAAAATCAAGAGAATGTAACTGTGACAAAGTAAACCACGACAAAACACTACTGAAATATTCCAATTCTTGCATTTCAACGAAAGAAATCCAGAATGAAGTTTGAAAAATCAAGAGAATGTAACTGTGACAAAGTAAACCACAACAAAACACTACTGAAATATTCCAACCCTTGCATTTCAACGAAAGAAATCCAAAATGAACTATGAAAAATCAATCGTGTAACAGCGACAAAGTAAACCATGACAAAACACTACTGAAATATTCCAAATCTTGCATTTGAATGAAAGAAATTCAAAATGTTCTTTGAAAAATCAACAGAATATAACTGTAACAAGGTAAACCATGACAAAAAATTACTCAAATATTCCCTCTTACATTTCAATAAAAGAAATCCAAAATGAACTTTGAAAAATCAATAGAGTGTATCTGTGACAAGGTAAACCCGAACAAAACACTACTGAAATATTCCAACTCTTGCCTTTCAATGAAAGAAATTAAAAATTAACTTTGAAAAATCAAGAGAATGTAACTGTGAAATGGTAAACCATGACAAAACACTACTTAGATAATCTATCTTTTTCATTTGAAAGAAAGAAGTTCAAAATGATCTCTTAAAAATTAAGAGAATGTAGCTGTGACAAGGTAAATCATTACAAGACACTACTGAAATATTCCGACTCTCGTATTTCATTGAAAGAAATCCGAATTGAACTTTGACATATTAAGAGAATGTAGTAGTGACAAGGTGAACCATAACAAAACACTACTAAAATATTCTAACTCTTACATTTCAATGAAAGAAATTCAAAATGAACTTTCAAAAATTAAGAGAATTTAAATTTTACATTTTAAAACGCAAACTAATTATACATATATATTAAAACTATTTAATTAAAATTAAAAAAATACAAAATTATAATTTAATATTCTGTAAATTGTATAATTTACATTTTAAAGAATAACAAAACACTTCTGAAATAATCAAGCTCTTGCATTTCAATGAAAGAAATTCAAAATGAATGTTGAAAATCAAGAGAATGTAACTGTGACACTGTAAACCACAACAAAACACTACTGAAATATTCCGACTCTTGCATTTCAATGAAAAAAATCCACAATGAACTTTGAAAAATCATGGGAATGTAACTGTGACAAGGTAAACTATAAAAAAACACTACTTAAATAAAACCACTCTTTTATTTCCACGTTATTAATTCAAAATGAACTTTGAAAAAATCCAGATAAGTTAGTTGTGACAAGATAAAGTACGACATGACACTACTGAAATATTTCAAACGATAAACTTTAAAGAAAGAAAACCCAAATGGGATATTGACAAACAAGAGAATATAACTATGACATGGTAAAGCACAAAAAAACACTAGAGAAATATTACAGATATTTTATTTAAAAGAAAGAAATTCAAAAGGAACTTTGAAAAATCACGATAATTTAACTGTGATTTGGTAAAGCATGATAAAAAACTACTAAAATATACCAATTCTTTCATTTCAACGAATTAAATTCAAAATGAACTTTTTAAATATTAAGAGAATGTAGGTGTGACACGCTAAACAGCAAAATAACACTACTGAAATATTCCAGGTCTTGCATGTCAATGAAAGAAATTCAAAACAAACTTTGAAAAATAGAAAGAATGTAAGTGTGACATGGTAAACCACGAAAAACCACTACTGAAATATTACAACCCTTGCATTTCTACGAAAGAAATCCAAATGAACTTTGAAAAATCAAGAGAATGTAGCTGTGACAAGGTAAACCACGATAAAACACTACTGAAATATTCCAACTCTTGCATTTCAATGAAAAAAATCAAAATGAACTTTGAAAAATCAAGAGAATGTAACTGCGACACGATAAACCACCACAAAACACTACTGAAATAATCCAACTCTAGCGTTTCAATGAAATAAATTCAGAATTAACTTTGAAGAATCAAGGTAATGTAACTTTGACAAGGTAAACCACAACAAAAAACTATTGAAATATTCCAACTCTTGCATTTCACTGAAAGAAATTAAAAATGAACATTGAAAAATCAAGAAAATAAAACTGTGAAAAGGTAAACAACGACAAAACACTACTGAAATGTTCCAACTCATGCATTTCAATGAAAGAAATTCAAAATGAACTTTGAAAAATCAAGAGAATGTAACTGTGACAAGGTAAACCACAACAAAACACTACTGAAATATTCCAACTCTTGCATTTCAACGAATGAAATTCAATATGAACTTTGAAAAATCAAGAAAATGTAACTGCGACAAGGTAAACTACAACAAAATACTACTGAAATATTCCAACTCTTGCAATTCAATTAAGGAAATCTTCAATGAACATTGAAAATCAAGAGAATATAACTGCGACAAGGTAAACCATGACAAAACACTACTGAAATAATCCAACTCTTGCATTCCAATGAAAGAAATCCACAATGAACTTTGAAAATCAAGAGAATGTAACTGTGACAAGGTAAACCATGACAAAACACTACTGAAATATTCCAACTCTTGCATTTCAACGAAAGAAATCCAAAATGAACTTTGAAAAATCAAACGAATGTAACTGTGACATGGTAAACCATGACAAAACACTAATGTTGTGAGGGGGAGTCAAAAGTTGGGGGTGGGATCCTTTCGTGTCCCAAAATGCGCAAATTAAAAAATATTAAAAAAAGGAGGCTCAGGAGCCTTTGGGGCGCCGGGGGCCTTTGGGGGTCCGGGGAGCCCTTTGGGAGCCCGGGGGACCTTTGGGGACCGGGGGTTCCTTCTGGGTTGGGGTAGGGCAATCGGGGCCATTTGTGGTTGGGGTAGAGGACCTCACGACACTTTTCAAATGGAACTTGTGTATTATAACGACCACAGAGTTTCACCCTCAAATCCTCTTCTAAAACATGTTCCAAAATCATCTTTTAAAATTTCTGTAACTGTTTCGCCGAAATAATTCCCTAAAATGTCTAAAATGATTTCGCCCAAACATCCCCTAAACGTAATTTCTGCGTGTTCCTTTTGTTTTGACATCCCTGCGCTGTCACATTTGAAATTACTAGGAAACCCTTTCCAGCGTTAATCTCTTCATCTCTAAAATCAAAACATTCGCCCGAAAACAATTCCCCTTTCAAGACAAATCAATCAACCTTGACATCACCTGTAAAACATTAATAAACTTCACCCGGAAACAATTTGATCAACTATGACATCACCTTTCAGACATTAATAAACTTCGCCCGGAAACAATTTGATTAATCCTGACATCGTCTGTCAGACATTAATGAACTTCCCCAGAAACAAACATCCATCAAAGTGAGAAAAATCCTGTTTTTTTCATTCTCACTGACAAAAACCATAAAAACAGACATAAATTGATGTTGACATCCATGAAAAACAACAAATAAATTGACCAACACACATAACCATCCAAGAAACATCCATCAATGTGAGAAAAATTCTGTTTTTCATTCTCACTGACAAAAACCATAAATTATGTACTGTCAACGTTAGACAAAATTGTAGATGGCAGCACGGGTGAGTTGTGGGGCTGGTACCCCCCTTTCTACTCCTATCAACATTCATATGTGGCCATTTTGTTCAACGTAGTTGAAAGGTCTGGAAATTATGTCCTTGAGCATGACAACCCTCCCCCCATAGCCCTCATGTCAAGGGTAGTGAGTTATGCAATAGGGGCATAAAAGTTTTTATAGAGAGTTTTGTCGCAGAAGCTTCAAAAAAGACTCATTCGATTCGACATTGAGAGGACTAGTGCCTTTTTTATTAGTGATCAGAGGGCAAATATCTCCCTCCGCGCCTATCAGTTCCCCAAACACTTTCAATCAAAATTTTGATATAGCCTTTTTGTTAAGCCTATCAGAAAGATCTGGAAATTATGTCTTGAGGATAACAAATCCCCCCAGCCCTTAGGGCAAGGGTTGTAATTTGTGCTCTGGGGACATATAGGGTTTTTTATAGAAAGTGTGGTCACATAAACTTCAAAGGAGACTAATTGGATTGCCAATAAGACGCTCTTGTGCTCTTTTTAAGAGTCAAAGTGATGAGAGGGTAGCTACCCCCTCTCCCCACCACACGTCGTATTGTCCCGAATTGCATCCAATAGAAAGTTTGAGATAGCCATTCTATTCAAAATAGACTAAATATCATATAACAAGGCTTTTGGGGTTGGAACAAACCCCAGAGATTAGGGGCAAGGGTTGTAATTTGTGCCCAGAGGGCATTAAAGGTTTTTATGAAAAGGGGTGGTTGTTTAATTGCAGAAAAGGCTCAGTCTTTCTCCCTGGAAAAGATTATGTCAATATAAAACGAACAGAAATTAATCAAAAACGTTTTGCACGAAATAAGTTTTTCAAAAAAAAGCACTGAACTCCCTTAAACCAAAAATAAACATAAATAGAATCAAATATTCTACCAAGCATACAACTACCACAAATCAGTATCAATAAATAAATGAAACCCAAAACAAACAAAAATTAAAATAAGTCAAACTCAAAACGAAAAGTTGAATCCGGTCATTGTACTGTCTGCTTGTATGGCGGGAGTACTGTCCGCTACTTATCATTATAGCTATATGGTGGGACTGTCTGCTCGGAACTGTTATAGCTATATGGGGAGACACTCTGCTTGAAACTGTTATACCTAAACTACTTTTCTCCCGTGGGAAATCCTCCCTCCAACGAAAAAATCTTTCTGATAATTTTAATCTATCTGAAAATTTCCCCAAAACAATTTCCCTGGAACATCTCAAGATGTAAAATTGAATCAGCAAAAAGAAAATGAGATATATTTCGTCTGGAAGTTCTGGAAAATTCTCCAGTGTAAAATTTTCCCTTTTAGGCTTATGTCCTGAAACGTCCGTGTCCATGGAAAATTCTAGCCGTGGAGAATCCCCCTGCAGAAAATTCTTCTTCCTAAAAAATGTCTGTTTACTTCCAAATAACAACTATTATATGTAAACAATAGGCAAAATTCAGAGCCATTCAACTAGGTATTGTAGGGAGATCATGACAATTTCCTCGGAATATCTCTACATGAAAAAATGAATCGGCAGCTATTGTCAATAAAATAAATATCTGAAAATTTGGATCCAATGACCTCACGTAAAAAAGGGCGTGGGAGGGGAGCTAGCTTTCCTCCAATGTCTTGGGTCACTTTAAAAGGGCGCTAAAACTTTTATTTTTGTTCGAATGAGCCCTTTCTTAAGGTTCTTGGGCCATTATTTTGATACAATCACCCAGGATAAAAAGAAAAAAAAAGAATAAATAAACACACATCTTTTTTCTGACAAAAATAAAAAATTCCACGTTATTGCAAATGGTAGGTTTAAATCTTAGCAAGTAGGGTTCCATGATATGCTGAAACTGATGGTGCGCTTTTCATTAAGAGTCCTTGACTTTTTGGGGTTTTCTCCTTTTTTTAAAATAAAACAGTTTCTCAGGTTTGTATCTTTTGAGAGGAACACTAAACTGAATGAATCTTATATATTTGGAATCAGCATAAAAAACCAATTCTCTGTTATATGAGCAATGCCTATAAGCCTAGAAGGCATTTTAAACAGCCAAACCCTTTTGGAGGTCCTCAGTAACATTTGACAGACCCCCCTCATTAAACTTAATTTGAGTTTGAGAACAGGCTATACCAACTTAAGGATGCAGGTATGAATGCTATGTATGAGCATGTATACTCTGATTTTCGGCCATTTTGTTAACAATTTTGTATGTTGGATCTTTTCTGCAGGACGTTTACCGGTAGATAGAAGAAAAAGCCGAAAATAGTCAAACATTTTCAAATATTGTTTTCGATATCGATATTTGCTCCGATATATCGATCGTTCAATATTGATATTGAATATCACCCAACACGATGTATCATCCTCTGTTGGCACAAGCTGTAATATATGGAAAAATACAAGCTGTAATGCAATTTTTGGAAAAATTTATTATTCTGCAAAATTGATGCGTTTTCTGCAAAACACAATATTTCGTAAACTGTGGGTTATACCAAGAGTGGTCATTTCTATAATCCTCCACGTCTCACATCTTCATGTGAAAATTGGTATAGTTGTTGGTGTCTCGCAAAATATTTCTTCTTAATTCAAACTTGCAATTTGTTTGTAGAACTCTTTAGAGAGCAAGTGACATAATATAAAAGGTTAGGCCAATTCATTTGGAAATTGTGGAGATGGCAATGCAATTCATCCAAGCAAACAGTAACCTCCAAATGAATCACCTTTGTAGGCTACTTTTTCCTTGGGAAAACTTAGGACTCCACAGTGAATACATAAAAACCTGAACGGTCCAAATTATTTTTGATTGACACTTGCGTAATCTACTGCATCTTAAGTTTTGTGCTGGGTTTTTAACCAGAGTTTAGTGATATTGATGATTGTGATGGCATTGTTAATAAAACGCAATATTTTTTTCTCCTTCACTTTCATTTTTGATTCGTTCTTATTCTCACAGTCTTTGGTCTTCTAATAGCACAGTTCTTTGTTCTTCACTTTCATTTTTGACGCTTTCTGATATTTGCTTTCACGTGACTGCTGACCAATTGCATACCCAAGAGCATGCTTGATACTCATTGATCACTATAACTGCAAAAAGCACAACTAGATGTTCTGGGAGAATCATCTTGATTGGCATCCAGGCAGTCACATGTATTCTTAATCTGTGACATTAGTTTTGCACTAATGTAATCAACAAAAGAAACACAAGTGCTGCTACATTGTAGTAGCCTATGGCTGTTTTAGGCTACTAATCTTCCACATTTCAGCTTTCCCATTACCTGCATCAACTATAGGTACACCTTGATAGCCAATAGCCCATTTTAGACTCTTTCTATATGACAAATAAACAGTTTTGAGAGAATTTGTCCCATACTTGAGCAAATATTAACTTGCAGTTAAAGAGAAATCAAGTAAGTAAAAACCTATCAATAACAATGACTTAAAACAAAATTTTTAAATATTGAGATTGAAACTGAATCTGCTCTATATTTGAAGTTTTCAAACCCTAGAGCCAAAACTTTCCATTCCCACACATCACAAACCAAAAATTGTAAAAAATATTAGCCCTCCACTTCCTTTCTCTCATATATTAAGATATAAAAACTATCTTTGAATTTAGCCTGACCTTCATAATATATAGTCTAGTCTATTGAGTTACTGTTTCAATTTAAATTACAAAGTAATTTACTTTTTTCATAGTAGGCCCTATTGCAATATTTTTTATTTAATGTGTTTTTTCAATAGTTTGGCTGTATTCCAGTAAGATATATCACTAAGTAAAAAAAGAACATCAAAAACGAAAACAGCTCTTTTTTTGTTTTACAGTTACTTTTTTTGGAGTTTTGGTTATGTTAAGTCAAGCCGCTCTTTACTTAAAGTTCCTTACCATGAACTGTTTAATATATCTTCTAAAACAGATATAAGGAAGCAAAGTACAAAATAAAGACCAACAGCAGGTGAAATAAGTCTGAAAATAATTTAAAACTTCAAAAGAAAACAATCGGGTACTAGCAGCCGGGGCGTCACGTTTGGGGGGTGGGGGACGCCCCCCCCCAATATTTTCGGTGACTCGGTAAAAATAATTGAGTCGGTAAAACCACAGCGCGAAGCGCTGCGGTTTTATGTACTCAATTTTTGAAATAAATAAATGAGATGAATAAAATTACTGAAAGAAGATGAAAACACTGGCGTGACATCCACTGAAATCTAGATCCTCCCTTAGTCTCGAAAACCTCGGTGTCAGTCGGTAAATGAGACAGACGATTGTACCTACTCAATTTTTAGATTTGATTGAAAGAGACCGCTATCTCGATCTCATTCGGTAATTGGAGCGGCAAAATCGACCTGAAACACTGGATGACTCAATGAATATTTATTCGGTAGCAACTTGTTGAGAACTTCCGGCGTGTGAATCATCAGGGTTCAGTTCAGTTTCACGATTGATTTGAATTGCAAAGAACATATTAACAATAAAAAAAATATGTCAAGTTTAAGGACAAATCGGGTGAAAATAAAGTGCTTGGCGTGGAATATTTTCGATAAGGATTACCGTAAGCGTCATAACGCCAGTTTTCATAAAAATGAACCTGAGCCGAAATGGATCCTAGCGACCGAGCAGGTAGTGACTAACCCATTTGCTGCATCAGCTCCTAAGAAAATGAAATTGGCAGTTCATTCCAACGGAGGAAAAGGCAAGACATAGCCTATACAATTAAATTGTTCACTGCGAATCGACCAGTGGGTAGGCTGTGCATATAGCCAACACAATTCCACTTGACTAGCGCAGTGATTTACATTAAAAGGTTAATACCGGGCAGGGGCGTAATTTGCTATAGGGCAGGGAGGGGGGGGGACTGCCCCCCAGACCCCAGTTCCCCCCCCCAGCTTGATGTTTGGCCCCCCCAGCTGGAATTTTGCGTCTTCGAAACTCTCGTCGAAACTAAGATATGCCTACAGAATTCAAGCATCCACAGAAACAGATCGGTTTTCTTTAGCATACCTTTGCCTTTATGATAAGATTGAAAGACGAAAGCCTTTTTAGATAGAGTATAGTCAGCATGTCTATGATTTTCGAAGCACATTTTGTTGTCCGTTCCAAAAGGAAAAGGGCTAGTGACAGCCTTGGCCAGGGGCGTTTCTAAGGAGGGACTCCCCCCTAAAGGTCCTGAGAAGGGACGTTTGTCGGGCGAAGCCCGAAGCTCCTGAAAATGCTGCTTCAGACCATCCAATTATTTTGCCTATTGGCAAATAAGCAATAAAACAAAAATGACAATATTCTTGAACTGAATTTATAAAAACGTTGACCCTTTGTGGCAAAATATTACAGTTATATTATCGAAGTTTTCGCCATTTCGCAGCAGAAATCTTTGTTTTCATACCATTTTCTTGCCATTGTTAAAGAGAAACTTTAAATGATCCAAGCTTTTTTTTTTATAGAAATTCGTCGGTGCAATGTCAATTTTTGTCGGCACACTTTCGTCGTCCCCACCGCTAAAGGAAAATTGCTAGCAACACCCCTGGCCCTGGCTACAACTAGAAGTATTTGAGAAAGGAGTATAATTTTATTTGCCAACCGAGCGTCAATCCCCCTCCCCTGATATCCCGGATCTGCCACTGTTTCTAAGTTGTAAATATAATAGAAAATTCATTTTTTTTGTGGGGAATTTGCATAATTTTCTGCAATGACGTGGAAATTTTTTTTGAAGTTTGCCCCCCCCCCCAGAATTTTTCTGAAATTACGCCCCTGATGCCGGGCTTCCAAACTATGGGGGGGGGGTGAATGAATATTTTTATCAACTTTTAGCTTTTAGTATTTATATACTTTTAATATTTTTATACTTTTAGCTGATGATGGAGTGGCGTTATCAGCCATTGCGCAGATATCCGTAGAGCTGTCAAAATCGATGACCGATAAAGATCCCTTAGGAACCGAAGTTGAACTTTCCGTTGTTGAAGATATGATCAAAGTGAATGCAGAAATAATAGAAAAAGTTAAAGATATGGCTTCGTTGAGTGAATCAGAGCAGTTAACCCTTTTACCGGAACAAGATTACCCATTACAGCCTGTAAAGACAAACTTCAACAAAAACATCAGTGCAAGTGAACAATCTCTTAGTGACACAAGAAAGTCAAACGTTAGTGTGTCGGAGAACAACGAAGAGCTACTTACAAAGTGCCTGGCCTTGATAGGTGTTGCGTATGATTTAATTGGTGCTGGCCGAGCAAAGTTTCGCTTTGACAGTGCCTCGGGCAATAAAATAAAAACTCTCGCCATCGATACTGCCAGTACATGTGAATTTGTAGGTGAAAGCTTAAAAGAACTTGAAGTTTTGTCAGCAGCTGTAATCGAAGCTGAAACTCACAAGAGCATGACTTTCGGAAATCTGCCTCTTGATTGTCACGTCGATCATGATCCTAGAAAGCGACCATTCCCACTTAAAGAGCATCAGAAACGCTATTTACTTACAATGAGTCCTAACCAGCCGTATCTAGCAGCTTTTCCGGAGCAGAAAAACGCATCGATAGGCAGCAGACATCAGAAGAGAATGAACGTTGGTTGGTACAAAAAGTACAGGTACCTTGAGCATAGTGTCAGCAAGGACCGAATCTATTGCTTTGCATGCATGTTGTTTCCTTCTGGACCAAAACGCGAAAAGCCAGAAGATACGTGGGTTAAAAGTGGACTGTGTTCTTAGACCAAGATGATGAGTACAGGGGCTGAGAACCCTGGCAAGCTGAAGGAACATTTTGAAAGCGCCGCTCATCAGTCAGCAGTCACTGATATGGCGGTTTATAGCAAACTCGAATTTGGAATTGAAAAAATTTTTGATGAACAGACTAAGGCCTTGAAAAGGCAACAAGAAAAGGAAACAATTGAAAACCGACGAGGGGTGAAGGCCCTAATGGGCATAGTAAAGACACTGAGAAAAAAACAGATAGCCCCTCGTGGTGCGGCTGATGACAATGATGGAAACTTTCGTCAAATTGTTAACCTAGTTGCTCGCTGTGATCCACATTTCAGTTATTGGTTGCGTGAAAGAACAATGAAGAAGAACACGGTAAACTACCCTAGCTGTGTCTTGCAAAACCAATTCCTTGAGGTACTGGGTAACGAAATTAAGGGCATGATTGTAACCACTGTGAATACTAATGGCGCATATTCAAATATCGCAGATACCGCGCCGGACTGTACAGACGAAGAAAGACTTGTCATTTGCATTAGGTTTGCTGGTTCTGCTGGCACCATCCAAGAAAGACTTTTTGCCATTGTACCAGTTGAATCAAAAAAGGGGAAAGAAACTGCCGATAAAATTCTAGAAGTCTTAGAAAAGGCAGGAGTAAGCAAAGAGGCGCTCATGTACCAAAGCTATGATTATGCGAGCAACATGTCTGGTGTTCGTCAGGGGGTCCAGGCACATATATCAGCCGAAGTGGGAAGGGAAGTACGCTATATTTGCTGCATGGCTCATAGAGAAAATCTTATTGTGAAACTTGTCTGCAGTAGCATTTCCATAGTCCGAAAAATGCTTGAAATCATGCAGGAGCTCTATGTCTTCTTTACTGGTGGAACGAAGCGAGTTATAGCTTACAAACGAGCACTTGAGAGAGCTGAGTCGATGCTCGAGCTAAGAAATCTGTCAATGACAAGATGGACGTCCAAACCCGAGAGCTTGACAGCGTTGTGGGCCAGCTTTGACACCATTGTTGAAGTCCTTGAAGAGCTAATAGAACAAGACGAGGACAAAATAATAAATGAAAAGCTCGAGCTCTTCATCACCACATTACTTGCTTCGATTTTATTGTTACACTTATGTTCATGCGCCAAGTCATGTTCAGGACGAAGGTTCTTGCAGAAAAGCTGCAGGATGAACAGCTCGATCTTATGACTGCAAATACAAAACTCTGGTCAACACGTGACATCTTAGATACTCTCCTCCTAGATACGGCTCAGATAGAGAAGCATATTGAGGCAACAAAAGCAGCAGCAGAAAAATTTGTTTCAATAGCCGAAGACGAGTTCCGACTTAATCACCGTCCTCGACGTCCACCTTCTCGTTATTCAGAGGTGATTCCTAATTCTGGAGCCGACATGTCAGATGACTGGATATCGTTTTATATTAAGGAGCTCTGCGGTATCCTCAGAAGCCTTGTGAACGGCTTGGAAGATTCAATCCATGACAACTCCTCTTTTCTAGACCAAGCGTACCAGTGTCTATTGGGAAAAATGGACGACAGCTATGAAAGCCTTTCGGACGTAGCAAAGCTGTTTCCGGGAAGAGGCCTAGATCCCGCGGAGCTCGTATTAGAGCTTAAGGCCTTCAAATGCTTTTTGACCAGGACTGAGGTCAAAAGCAGTAAAGACATGGATCGGACCGTTTTCGAGGCTCTATTTAAAGAAATTTATGCTGTCAAGACAATATTCCCAACTCTCTGGTCAGTTTACCAGTGGATCGCAACAGCGCCACCAACTGCAGCAACGGCAGAAAGGAGTTTCAGCAAACTGAAATTGGTTATGAAACGTTTACGTGCAACAATGGATCACGACCGTTTGGATCATCTCTTCATGATGTGCTACGAGACTGACGTTTCTGACGAGCTAAAACTTGACAAATTGCTAGAAGTCAGGTTGCCTCCCAAGCCAAGACGGTTGGCTTTTTAATTCAAGTTAAGTTTTTTTTTTATTCTGACTCTTTTTATATATACTAATTGAAATTCTAAATTTCTTACTTTGGCTTATATAAATCCTAATATCATCATACCTCTCCTCATCAACTGCTTTATTCCACAAGAAAAGAGCAAAATCGTTCGCTATATCAGAGGATAGTAGCCTATAGCCTATTAAAGATGTGCCTCTTGGGGCAGATCGGGCTCGATTAATTCAGGAAAACCGTTGGAGTTCCTATGATAGCGATTCGGCATTAACACAAAGCACAATAAATTAAACTCAAGTTTTTTTTTTTATTAACAAAATAAAAAAAAGTCGGTAAAAATGACCAGCCAGTCGGTAAAATCTATTGGCTCCCATATTTTATGTAAGATTACATAAAATATTTTTTGTTGCCAAGATAAAATAGGTATAGACTTGTCTTTATGCATTTTCTGAAGCCTAAGGAAGGGAGATATGGAAGAGGTAAAGGTAGAAGCTTGAAAACACTTTCCATGGAGATATTTTAAGCTATGAATTCAATTGAAGGAGCTTAAATTACCTGTCTTAAACAAAAAACTTTGTAAAAGCTGATAATTGGCGTTATTGAGAAGAAAGCATATTAAGAGAACAATTCTTACTTCATAATATGCAAAATTATTGTGGTTACAAATTTTGACAGCAGATACACTATGCTTTAGCATCCTTTCTCCCTAATATTCCAATATATAGGCCTAGCCCAAATTAAATATTTCCTGTTAGCTTTTCTGTTTCTTGATTTTGGCAGAGTTAGTTCAGTTATGGGTACACGGGTTTAAACAAGAGTGATGCTAATAACTTAAAGTAAATATGAAAATTTTTAAGAGTTGTCAATTGTGTTTTTTTTCAATTTGTTCTAAAAAAATCAATGCCTCTTAATAATATAACTTCAACAAAATGGAATTATAATCAGATAGTAAGTTTTTAACCAATATTCTAGTGCTTTTCTATAGCCAAAAGAAAGAGAAAGGGGTATTATCTTATAGGGTCCATTTAGTTTCCAAGTAAAGCAACCATTATATTTTGAAAGAACATAAAAAAGGCATTGAGTGATATGTTCCATAGCTCAGTTATAAAAATATCTCTAAATTCACCGTAAGACCCACCTCCCCTTTTCTAAATAGGTACCACCCTTTGATTTTACAATAGTCATATAAAATATACCTTTTTCATTTCAGAATGATTTTTTATTATTTTTTTATATTTTCAGACATTTGAAAATTAAAAAGAACTGCAAAAGAAGAGAAAATTAAAACTCACAATCCAGGTGTCTATATAACCCTCTTACCATCAGTCTTCAGAGTTAAACTGAACATACACGCTTTCAAATAAAATTCTTTACCACAAGTCTCAAGAGAATATGAAATAAAATGGAATAATCTTATGAGCATTATGCTTTTACTAACATAGGAAAAAAACTATATTTCCATGATCTTTGTCTGGTTTTTGATGGTTAGACATTATTTGGGACAGAAATTTTGGAAAGTAATGAATAATTACAAGCCATCCCTATGTCAAGTAAAGTAAAAGTGATAGTCACTAGGGGTAGATAGTGGCTAGTAATAAATCCTTAGGGATGGCTACCAAGGGCAAAAAATTATTTTCAGACAACAAATTTTTTTGGGGTGGGAAATAGAGATTTTAGGAGGAAATCCCTGGAAATTTGTGGATTGCATTTCGTGCCAAAATCTGCTGACAAATTTTATAAGGCCATGAAAACTGCCAATTACAACTTCTACCATACTACACAGCTTTTGGCAAGTCTGGGTAACAAGTTACAGAAAATATGTTTAGAGTCTTAGCTTAAAAAAAAAAAATTCACATGAATTACATCATATTTATCAACAAATTTCAAGAACATACATAATAATTTTCTTGGTAGTGGCATTATAAGTCTTTTTGCTAAAGATGTTTTATGTAGTTTCATAATGCCAAGAAGACAATTGAATAAGTAGCAAGAAATAGACAGTTAGAATATTTGCAACAACAACAGTTACAATGAGGCAAAATCGAAAATTAAGAACAAAGAAATATCTGGTTAGAATTTAAATGGCAGCAAGAATTACAAGCTATAGTGAGAATAAGAACTTGTCAAAAGTATTTTGGAAAATTGGTATCCTGGGATTTTCTGGCCTGCAAAAACAATATAAATAGATCTCAAGTTTGAGAAAATTTGTTCAGAGCTTTAATTTTGGAAATAAATTCATATGATTGAGGTAATGTTTATGAGTATATTTCAAAAGAATTAATTTTTAAAAAAATTTCCAAAAGGAAGTTTTTCAAAGAAAAGTATAGGACATACTACACTTAAGATCAGAAGAAATAGAAATGTACAATAGGGTAAAGGTACCAATGATTTGACAGTGCAATTTAGGAACCCTTGTCAAAACTTTCCTTCAAAACGAAATAACTCTGCTTAGCCTTGACTTGGAGCACAATCTCTTGAAGCCGTTTTTGCATTTCAACAATAGAAAACGTTGACGCAATACCCGGTACACCCAGATAAAAAAGAAAATTTAATTCAGTGAGTTTCCTGTTTTCAACAAGAAAGGAGCTCCCAACAATTTTTCAGGTATGCAATGTTCAAACTGCTGTTACTTGGTAATTTATTGCACAAAAAGAGTTGGGATTAGCACCAATTCGTCAAGATACATCTGAATTTTAGTCACATTAGCTTTTTCTTCATAAAATTAAAATGGACACAAATATTACATTGTCAAAACTAGGTTCAAAGTGTCGAAAATTCTTGTTTAAAGTAGTGGAATACCAGGCGCACTAAAAATGTTCCTTTAGTCAAATTCAAGCGTCAATAATGGCTTTTACAAATGGATTTATTTCTTTTGCAAATATCTTGTAGTAACCTTGTCAAAATTTTCGACAGACAGCAACAGGCCCTGTCAAAATATAGGTGACTCTGTCCAAACTTCACTGAACATGTAAAACAAATGAGAAATAATTGGTGTCGAAATTCTAGGGTCCACTGACAAAAATATAGCTGTCAAATTTATGGGTACCCACTACTGCCAAAATTTGCAGAGGTTCATATGGAAGTCATTTTTCCCTTTCCTTAGCTCTTATCAATGAAACTAAAAAAAAAAAAAATTCTCCAATTTGGGTTGGAAGTTGAACAGCAGCTTGACAAATACAATGCCATTTTCTTTAGCAACAAAAAAAGCAAGGTGCCATATTTTGTTGTTAGGTTTCTGGATATTCCTGACAAAGGACAGTCCAAACTAATGTTTTTCAAGTGGATTAAAATCACAGATTACACTTTGAAATGGCTAAATGTTGATGACATTTACACTGTCAACAATTAAAAAATCTTTGCTGGGCCATTGAAACTAGCAGAAAGTGGTCCATTCCCGATAGTATTTGGAGATGCTATTCATGTGGCACATATGCAACACTTAGAAAGAAGACGATTTATGTGATCTAGGTCAAAATATCACACTCCTTATGATGATCCAATTTTGTTGTACTAAATACTACATACTTGAAACATTTTTTTTAGTTTTATTACTTCTACTTTTTGAAGTGTTTTATACATTAAATGGAGTTGAAGAAAAACAAAGAAACAAGAATATAACAGACCATGAGATCCAGGTGTGGCATGTGCGAGTGAATGAGACCCAATCACTGGAGTTATATGTAATGGCTAAGGAGCAGTGGGGAGAAGAATTGTATTTTAAGGTGGGGCTTCAAAAGAGGCAGCTAAAGTTTATGATTTGTGGTAGGTCAGATGGGTTACCACTAGGTGAGATTAGGAAGTATCTGGGAGGGTTTAGGCAAGCTTCTGGTCCTTACTTCTGTCCCATGTGCAGGAAAGAGGAAGATTTGGTTCATTTTGTGGGGAAGTGTAGTGAATTAATAGATTTAAGAAAAGAATTGTTTGGGGTTGAGGTTTCAGAGAGAGATGACATAATAAATCTATTAGCAAGGAATGATATGGGAGGTATTTGAAGCTTCCTGACGATGGGTATAGAACATAGAGAAAGGTTTTTTGAAGATTAGGATGAGGGTGATAGTTCACTAGCCTAGATTCTACTTTTGTGCCATTTTAACTTTATGTGAAAGTGCCTTTGTTTTTGTGACCACAGCCCTTTGGGCTTTTGTGTCAATAAATTCTATTCTATACATGTTGAATACACCAGGTTCCACCCACAGGTAGCCTATTACCCAAGTATTTCAATACACCAAATACACCAATACGCATCAAATACACCAGGTTTGGCCAACAGGTATTCCCCAAGTATTTTGACATGTGTCAAATTGGGTTCCTACTTGCTTCAAAAACAGGTACCTTTTTTGTTGTGTAGAACTTGTAGGTGAAAATGCTCTAATTTCAGAAAATCACTAATTTCTTTATTTTTAACACTAGATACTATAAATCAAGCTTTAGTAAAAATAAGGGTAAATCTTAGTTTAGTTACTTTTTATAATCTTGGAAAGGGGTTAGATTAGGAAAATGAAACTTTCAGTAATAAATTCGGGGCCAAGAATATAATCTGAGTTGGTATTCTAAAACTACTACATTAAACTTCTTCTAATTTTTAAGTCTTCGAACTATGCCTCTTTGACAGGTCTCTTTGACATATACCAATTGAAATTTTGAAAAACAACATTTTACCCTAATTTTCAGTTATCACTCTCCTTTACTCTGGTTTTAGTTCTGAAAATGCAATTCCTGTTATTTGAGTAGAATTTTAAGCCATTTCGTTGGGTTTTTTTTTCTAAATTTAGTATATGTATTTGCAGATCTTTGAAACCTCATAAATTGGGATTAAGCAAAGTTGTGAAGCCAAAAACAAATTTTTTGTACCTCAAATAAGCAGGAGATCTATTTTGTAAGATTTCACTTTTATAATGCAGATTTCTAAAGGTCGCTGCCCTCTAGAGGGAGAAGTTTTGTTTTCCTAACCTAACTCCTTTCCAAGATAGCAAAATGTAGCTAAACTAGAATTTTACCAAAATAAGATATTTTTATCAGGGAAAGCAATTTGCAGCTTAACCACAAAAGGGATTCAGAGACAGGAGCTGGGGTTGTGAGTTCTTTGGCTGGTATAGTGTATGGCCAGTCCTGGTCATAAAAAGACATGTTAAGAAAACAATTCTTACTTCATAATAGGCACAATAATCCTAGTTAACATATTTTTTAGGGGGAGAACCTTTATCCTCACTATTTTCTTTGTTTTTCCTGTTTTTTAATCACATTTTTCAATATTTATGTCAATTCTCCAAGTCTTGAAAATTATTTTAAAACAAACACACAAGAGCCATCTAGCTAACCTAACTTAGCCTAAATTTATCAATATTAGCCTATTTATATTTTTTTGGTAAAGAGAAGTGATGGGGTTTAACTTTCATATATAGAATGTTTGAAAAATGGATAGATGGAGTGAAATCTGTTAATTTTTCAGAATTCTGTTAAAGATATTGTACAACAGTGAAAGAAGTGAGGATAAAAAATTTCCCCCAGGTAAATATGTTAACTATGATTATTATGTATATTATGAAGTAATGTTTTCTTAACATATCTCCTTCTGACCAGGACTGGTCATACACTTATACCCTGTGGCCTAAACCAGTAAACAAAATGGCATTTTTTTTTCTTCAAAAAGAAAGCAGATTTTTTTTATAGAAATATAAATTTGTCTGCAGATTTGCAGTAGGCCTTCTAATTTAGCTAAGATGAAAGTGAAAACATCATTTGATAACTTCTTTCAAAATTCAATAATTGCTTATGGGGCTAATTGCATCTTGAGCCCTTAAAGGGGCCCCAAAGGTATTTCACTTTTTTAACCACACAAAGAAGTTATCAACATTAGTTAAGTTATTGAAAAGTGATTAAAAACGTATCACTAGTTTATAAATAGGTTGTTCAAGAGTAATGGCTGTTTTCCTACCATTTCAAGATTTTTGAATGCCATCAACAAAAATAGCACTGAATTTTGCAATTCAAAACTGTTATTTTGGTTTAGGGGGGGGGAGGTACCTAGGTTGGTTGGTACTGGTGCATTATGTGGAAAGCTCAAAAGAAGTCAAGTTAAAATAGGATGAATTTATAATAGTTTAGAAACAAATTTGGGCTATATATTTGCACATTAGGGGTTGGGGGTGGGGTAAAGCTTAGCATATATTAAATACGTAACCTAACAAAGGTACCTCCCCCCCCCTAAACCCCCCAAAAAACAGTTTAAATAATGTAAACACAATAAAAACCACAATTTGCATTCCATTTCTCTATAGCAGTCTCTTGCAAATAACCTGTTTGACAGGTTTTGTCCATTGTTTCCTTGATACACTGTATAGCAGTGTCTGCATAATGCAACTGTACCAGTTAGGTTACATATTTATTATATGCTATGCTATACACCCCCCCCCCTCCACCCCCTAGTGTGCAAATATATAGCCCAACTTTGTTTCTAAACTATTATATATTTATCCTATTTTATTTCATTAGCATTAACCAAACTTGACTTCTTTCATCTATAGGGTAAAGGTACCGATGATTCAACAGTTTTTGTAAAAAACCAGTTTTTCTACTCTAAAAGTCTTAATTTAAAGACTTTCGGTTTGAAAAGGGTTTCAGTATGTAGGAAAAACATCTTGGAATCTAACTGTTTGATGAGAAGTTTGAAGTTTTGTCTGGAAAGGGTACACAACTCCAATTTTCCGAAATTAGAGCATTTTCACCTACAAATTCGACACAACAAAAAAGTTACCTGTTTTCGACGCAAGTCGGAACCCAATTCGACACCCGTATAGACCTTATTCGTTTTTCCTCCTGAATTGCAACGCTGCGCGAAAATCGGCCATATTGTTGGCAGCTTTCTTATGCCGGCATGGAACTTATCATGGGATTTCCTGAACTTCAGAAGGCACTGGTGAGTTGGTTTTGTTGATAATCTTGTTAATAGCAAGGTTGTACATCACCTGCATTTGGATTGAATTTTCCTGAGCTCGGGTAGTAGGTTTAGTCTGTACAAGGCTATATCTTTGCCCAGCCAATCATGCACTCTAACTTGAAAATTACAAACAATTATTTTGGTGCCAAAAAAGGCAAAAAAGTTAACAAAAGTGATACAGAAAGATTCGCCATAGTCTCTACAATAATACCAACATGTTTATGAACTAAGAACCTAGGTTGACTTTCCAGTTTTTAAGGAAAATTTGACCCATAGAAATTAACATTATGAATCAGTACCAAGAAAACTGAGGCTAGATTCTGCAACAAAAGTGATGATACTTGGATGGCTTTGGGATCAGTGCCCTTTTAGAAACTCCTCTATGTCCAGCCAGGTTAATATTTTGTGTTCCAACTGCACAAGCATCATGCGGTAACATTTTGGTAAATTTTTCCATTCATGGAATATTGAGATAACTAAGAAATAGACCTACATCTCCATTTAGAATTTCATGCTGAATCCAAATATAATAATCATTAACTAATAGTTTGCCGCAAAGGATCACATTTTATAAATTTAGGTCAAGGATATTGTCAGTTTGTTTCCTTGCTTATTTGCCAGCAGATAAAATAATTGGATGGTCTGAAATGATATTTTCTGGTGCAAAGTGCTGGAAAATTTTCAAACTTTCTACTAAAATGTGTATTTTTTTTCATTTGCATCTCAGATTTCTTTGTAGGAAAGCAAATAATTTTAAAATAAATATTATGCCCCTCTCCTTGGTGATGCCCCTGCCCCTTGGAATATAAGCTATTTGGAATTGATTTTGAAACTGAATTCAAATTAATTATTCAATTAATTGAGTTAATTTTATTTAATGAATTAAATGTGAAATTAAATTTGATTAATTGATTACCAGAATTGATTTTTAATCCATGAACATATTGGATCCAATGAAAAGTACAATTGGGCTTTGCAGAGTGAGCACATATTAATGAAATAATCAGTTATGTTTGTGTTGTGACTGAGAATTTATGAGTTGACCTAGCTGAGAAGGTCGCCATTTGAGGAGCTCAGGATCCTCCTCCCTCTTTTTTTGTCTCAAGAAGAGAATCGAAAAGTGTTTTGAATACATCGATTAACTTCGGAGGGGTGCGAGGGACAATTGCGTTATCCCCGCAACTCAGTACCAAGGGTAGCTGCCCCCTTTGCCCTCCGCGTGCTGGCCTTGGTGTTGATCTGCTCTCAGGGAGATTTAATGCCATTCCCAGTACTTCAGCACATGGTAATCGTCCTCTTCCTCTCCTGAAAATGGACCTTGATCCTAATCTGTTTTTCTCCTACATTTCCTTCAGCAGCAGGATAGCTGCATTTTTTATAACTTGTCCTCAAGCTATACCAAACACAAGAGTATAAAATTGTTTTTTTAGCACTCTGGCCTCTGGTGTCTGTTCTCAGATCTTAAAAAAAAAGTTTGCTGTATGTCTGTCACACAAAAGCATCCCAGAGTTCCTAAAAACATAATTTAAAGTAGTGGCATGTTTTGGGGGGGCCAGGGGCCTGGCCCCCCTGAAATTTACGAAGATTGTCAATACCATTCCAATTCAGTTTTTTTTTTATTAGTCTGGAGCTGGTGCCCCCCCCCCTCAACCACTGATTTAAAGCAGCCCATAGTAGTTTTACTCTTCCAACACACTCAGAAACTTTATAAAGTCATTTCATACCCAAAAACCATGCTCAAATCTCCTCAGTTTAACTGGTTAGGCCTAGGCCTCTGTCTATTTGAAGAACAAATCAGTACAAAATTTGTCAGCTCTAATTTTCTCATATTTTTAAGGGCCATTAGTGCAGAGATCTTGATGTTGTCCCACTTATCTCATACAATCTTATTGAAGATTGTTACAAAGCTTCAAATTCAGCCAGCCGCCAAATCAAGAGAAGCTACAGCTTTTTGGTGGAGCAATATATTAACCTGGAAACCGTGCATATTTTAGAAGTGGAAGGACTTCTCGAAAATAAAGGGTTAGTAATAAAAGGGAGTTGCTATTGCAGTTTTAAAAAGAGGGAGAAGCCACATTCAATCAAAGTCTATCTTTCATGTGACAGTCAGATTATCAACAGTGCTTGTTCAGGTGTTGCTGGAAGTGTTTTTTGCAATCACCAGGTGTCGCTCTTGAGAATTATCAGCTTGATGCAAAGTCGGAAGTAAAACAAATTCCCGCCTCCCTGAGCCGCATCAAGATGCCTCAACAATGGAATTACATGACAAAGCGGGAACTTGAGCCACCAAAGGTGATGGACATTGACATTCGCCCAGTTCAAGAAGGAGGACCGTCAACTCCAAAGAAAATGCAGCTGTATGACCCATGAGTCAGTAAAGATGATTGTCTCAGTCTGAGATTGCGAGTTGTGTAACTTAGGTTTTCCCTTGTCCCAGCTGTATCTGCATTTTCAGGTAGGACAGAGTTTCTGTTATATAATGTTTGTTTATTTTTGTTAATGGTTTTTATAAAGGTAAATCTGATTCACTAAAGCAATTTTATTTTACTCTCAGAAACAATAACTTATGTTCAAAAATTATATCTTCAAATGTAAGCTGTACCTGGACTTAGGATCCTGAGATGGCTCTCATGTGAACATTTTGATGATGAGAAAAACCTTTTTCTTTGTATTTCTCTGCTCTTCCTTTGGGCAGCTTTCTGGGCTTTGAACTGGGGAATGCAGTAGCTGAACTGTTCCATGTGTGAAGCATGCTGTGAGTTGCTGTTTTGACTTGCATCTCAGAAGTTTTGCTTCAGGACTACCAGGACACATGCCAAGGAATAAGACAACAGATAGCAAGTTCCAATAAAGCAAAAGGGGTTGTTGTACAAGTTTACCTAAGGTTTTACATGGCTTTCATGGTTACAGCGGTCAGTAGCGTATATTAGGGGGGGATAGGGGTGATCACCCTCCCTCTGAAATCTGGTAAAGTTTGTCATAAATGCCATAAAATTGGAAATTTTCCCAGTCCAAAGGGGGCAATGGTGTTCTTGTAATGCCTTAAATTGCTTATTCCAGACTGTTTAAAAACCCTAGAACTTATCATCAGTTGCATAACTATGGATAGGTGGGTACATTGCACCTGAGGAATGTTTCTTTTATTAGTTTTGTAATAGAGACTTGAAAATGCATTTTTAACACAAAAATTCAGCTTTTAGGCACTAAAAGGACAATTCATTATCAATCTTCACCATCCAATTGTCATCAAAATAGTTTGGTTGGGACAGAAGATTAGGTCCTGTAGGTAGGAGGCATTAAGGAGCCAAAGAGTAATTACTTTTTCATAGAAAAAAAAAATGCATACTTTAGTGGCAAATCCAAAAATGTAGTGCTTCATGGCAGAAAATACTTTTTTATCCTTGACTATTAACAAACTTCATTATGAGCAGAAAAAAAAAAATAGAAAATGACTTTTCTTACTAGACATTTTCTTAAAACTTAGACTCTTCACACAAAAATAGTTCCAAGATAATTTAATCTTCTAAGATAGGTTTAAAAGAAGTAAATATATGGAATAGTACACTTTTTAATTATACATAGTTCTAAAATTTCCTCTGCTTTGCGATAGGAAGCATTGCTTTTAAACCATCTTCTCGCCCAAAATAGATATATTTACCACTTCAAACCTCAAAATTTTCTGCACAGATTTGACTTAGTCCGCACATTTTCGTCGTCCCTTCCTAAGGTCCAAAGGAATTAGGATGACCTTGCCTATAATTAAAATTGCTCGAGACAAGGAAGTACTTTTACTTCTTCCCCCCCCTCCTTTCATCGTAAATCCTGGATCTGTCACTCCAATTAATGCCATTTTTTGCTTTCTTGACTACTATATTATGTAGACTGACCCGCCCCCCCCCCGAACGAAATCCTGGCTATGCTTCTGGCTCTCTGATTTCCAGATTGATGCAAGCACTTTAAGTTTGAAGTCCAATCCATGCTAAAACTTGTATTTTTGTGTTCAGTAGAACTTTACAAAAGGATTTTCTTACAGATCTATTGAAAGACGCCATTAAAAGAGGAGAATATTTCCAGACAAACCTTGTTCAGAATAGATTATTCTATTGCCCAGTACTCTCAACATTGACCAACCATTAACATGTAGATGATATTACTTGTGATATTATAACCAATCTCAGTGTTGTAACCAGTGCATTGTTCAAGGCTGCTGATTTTCCTGTGTATGGGCGTACAGGTAGTTACATGTTGACAAATCCTGATCCAAAACAGCAGAAAGTGATAGACTACTTAAGAGTGTCAGCATCAGAAGCCAAAGATATTAAAAACAATTCTCGCACAGGCTGAAAGTGAAACGTTGTTCTGTGCATTTAAGTTTCAACTTACCTCCATCAAATTCGGTTTGGTGGTGAAAAGGGTCACACCTTGGAGCAAAAAATCAGTTTTGTATTTGCAGATAGAAATTTGGATAGAAACCCAGCTGTAAAGTGGGGCAGCACACATGAAGCTACTGCTTTTTAAATTTACAAAAAACTATGAAAAAAAGAGGAAGGGATGTTGTGGTTATGGACTGTGGGTTTGTGATACCAGCTGAGTACTGGCTTGCCACGTCTCCTGATAGACGTGTGTTTGACCCATGTGAAAGAGACCCACATGGCATTATTGAAGTCAAGTGCCCATATAGTCTTTGAGACAAAACTGAGGAACAGTTTTTGGCTGAATGCCCATACCTTACATGCTTGAGAAAAGACCACAACTATTGTTGTCAGATCCAAGGGCAACTTGGCATTACTGGACTATCATGTTGTGACTTTGTATTATGGACAAAAAATGTTATAATAATACAAAGGATACCTTTTGATAATGTTTTTTTGGGAAAATGAAGTCAAAACTCTGACTGATTTCTATTTCCAAAATTATCTGGAATACTTGTCTGAGCTTCTGTAATTTGAGGTTCTTTGATTAATGTGATAAAGATTTTTGATGTATCAAGGAACCACGAAAGAGAACTCCTCACAGGCACCAGTTACGGAAAAAATTTTTTTTATAAACAAATTTAAGTTGAATCTTGTAATGCTGATTAGTTGACGCTCAAGTTTGAGTAACGGTCCATGTTGCAGAAGCAACACTTCGGAAAAGTCGAAGTAATGTATTTTGAGTTCCTTTTATTTTTGTGATTCAGAGTTCCTTTGATTTATGTGATTATGAGTTCCTGCGAATATAAGCATTCTTTTTTTAACCTATATATATATATATATAAAAGAAACCTAACTAAAACTTGTCTTTCATCAAAAATTCGGCCACTAGTCAAATCCGTTTTCTTTAATTTGGCTGGGTACTTTATTTTCCATACAAATTGATAAATTATTCTTGTTATTTCCTTTATTGTTGTTTTATTTTGTAGAGAAACTGTTGCATAATACCAAATTATAGGGTATACAGAAATAATTACATAAGGAGCCTTCTGTTGAATAGTTAGACTTCAGTTGTTTCCATAAGAAATTGCCTTTTTTACAATGCTTCTAATTTCATTCCAATTTAATTTCTGCGTTTTCTTCCTACTGTTGTTGAAAACTGTTCCAAGTACTTTGGTTTCATCTTTGGGTGGTACACCATGAACGAAATCTCTATCCTCATCTCTGAGACTTGAACTCTCAGATTTTGCTTTATTTATTTCTACCTTGAAAAACAAGAAGGCACACTTGTGCCTCTACAGAGGAGACCCACCACAATTTTAAGCGATTTCCGGTCCTAGTGGTCGCAGAGGGACAGTAGTGATCGCATTTTGTAGCCCAAGCTCCAACTAAGAAACGTGCAAAATTTCACCTCCTCTAGACTTTATCTTCATGGGTAAAAGTGGGCTGGAAGTTTCAACCCTCAAGCTACAGCCCCCCTTTAGCTTTGTCCGATTAGGCTGAAATTTTGAGGTCGAGCAGTCCCAGGGCCCGGGAGCTTATCCTCAAAATTTCAGAACAGTCTGATTACTCCTTCCCTGTTTTCCAAAAAAACAAATATAGCCATTTGAAGTTCATTACTCTTTTTTTCATCAGCCACGCCTATAGGCCACAGGTGGCAACGGATCCGGGTGAATGAGGACTCATTTGAAGTGGAATCCGACCCGTTAGGGCCTTTTGATATTTCCAGACCGAAAAAATTATTCCCCGAATTATATTTACGAAAAACCTCATTTTCCTATAAGAGCCCATGTTAATTTTTCCCACCACAACCGCTCTTTAACGTTGTCCAATCGGATTGAAATTTAGAAGATAAGCTTTGCTGGGGCCTGGGAGCTTATCCTCAAAATTTCAGCTCAATCTAATCCTCCCTTCCCTATTTTTCAAAAACGAAATATCAAGTTTTGTGGGTATTTGCTTGCAGCAAAAATAGATACAAGAGACTAAACCAACATAACTAGTGTCTCTGTCACACACTAGTTGCTGTTTCTGACTGTCAGGCAGAAGATCTGTTTTGGATTTCCTGTGAAAGAAAAATTTTTATATACTGAATTTAAAGTTTAAAAAAGAAACTCAGTTTCTTTTTTAAATCCAATGTATTAAATCCTTTGGCTCAAAAGGCGTCTCCAGAAGAACATCAGAGTCAGCCTTCAGGTTAAAGGTAAGTCTCCAATGCTTTGATGACATGCCGTATACCCACATTCTCAGAGAAAAGTTGAAAAAATAAAATCCTACTGTGCATTTGATTTGAGTATTAAGGAATTAAAAGTAGTAACACAAGAATATTCAAAATCGGGGGGGATTGGAGGGGGCATCCCCCCATCTTTAACTCCTGAAAAGATCAGCTAACAGTTAGTAAATCAATAATAAGTAATAAACTGTACAAAAACTTGCATAAATTATATTAAAAAGACTATATTTTCTGAAGAGTTAAAGAGGCTGAGTCACAAGTTCGAACCTTAAACCATGCAGGGATTAGGATGTGTATTTGGGGGGGCTGCCACCCCCCAAACCCTTGCTTCCGTATATGAAAGGAGCTGTGCTCTCCGCCACGCCTTGCTCGTTACCCTAAAGTTTTTTTTGTTTAAAAAAGAGTTGTGACATTGTCAAACTTTAGCGTAAAAAGCGAGGTGTGGAGGAGAGCACAGCCCCTTTCAAATACAGAAGTGAGTTCTCTTCTTCCAGATGCAAAACCAGCATAGAAGTCCTCAGTGTTGAAATGTCTAGAACATACTCTAGTGTAGGCATCTGAGATTTGGAACAAGGGACCTTCATCTCTTCGAATCTTCACAAGCTACTCCTTTCTCAGATCCTTATCACTTGGAAGCTTGTGAAAGGAAATCTGAAATATAATTCCACTATTAGAATGATAGTTGTAACAAGGGCTGATTAGCGGTCAGATTTTCGACAATCCTCAGGGCTCATCACTTCCCAAACTCTCTCAGGTAGCCTTTGTGTCCCTAATCAGTTAATTAAAAATAGAACTGCAAGCTTGAATCCTCTTTAGGGGGAGGAAAACTAGTTTTTGAACTGGAACATATTCCGCATTGAAGGGTAGGAAGTGATAGCCCCTAAGGATTGTGAAAACTCTGACTGGATCATTGACTCTTGATTGTAGTAGTGTTCTTGCTCTGCTCACCGACAGTCCAAGTTCAGTGACAACCAAAAGGGTGAAGGGTAATAAGTATGGATACCTCTGGGTTTTTCAGAAATATAATTTTTTTCATTCCCTTGAAAGGGGATTTTAATGACAGGGATTTGAAGCCTTCAGTAACCTATCACTGGGTAACTTTACAACCCTTAGCCAAAATTTTGTCATTTGGACTGTCCTATAACTTTTAAGAGACCATAGTCCAAGGTCTCCTTTAAGAAACTGGGTATGGGTAATTTTTATGCAACCCGTACAATCTCTTAAAATAACCTAGCTGAACGCTTTCTAACTGGGCAGCGTTCTCATGTCCCCAGATCTCTGTCCCGTAATGGAGAATCGGCATAATCTTAGATAAAAAAACCCTCTTATGCAAAGACAAATTCTTTATTCCACTCATTTTATTCCTGAAAAGTTAAAATGTTGCAGCTCTTCCCCTATTTAACAATTTGATTATATTAGAACTCCATCCACCATTAATTTGTAATATAAAACCAAGATACAAGATAAACAACGTAAATTTTATAGGTATTTAACCCAACTGTACAGAGGTGAATGCCGGAGTTTAACCAGGGGGGGGGCAATCCGGAGCAAAGTCACCCTAAAGGACTTTCTTTGGTAACTTGATCGGGAGGATTTTTTTTGTTTTTTTGTAATAAATAGAATTTTAAGCTTTGTGGCACTGATTGGACAATTCATTAACAATCTTCCCCATCCAGTGGTTGTCAAAATAGTATGATCAACACCAAAGAATATAATCTCAACAAAGCACAGGAGGTTGGGTGAGTAGATAAGAAAAGCTTCATAAAACTAGAAAATTACAGCACAGCCAATTCAAGAAAATTTGGGATGGGTACAAACACTTCCCTTTGGTTTTCTTTTTTGATTTAGATACTAAAACCATAATTTTTCAAAACCAATTCACATCTTTGCCCAAATTATTCAAAGAATATGAAAGAACTTTTTTAGAAAAAATGTAGCAATTTTTAGAGCAATTTTTTTAGAGCAATTCACAGATCAAGATGGATCTTAATTTGCTCTGAAGTGCAAATTTAGGTAACTAATGTAAAGAAGAAAAAGATACTTTCAAATTCTCCTCTTTTGATTTATAAGTAATATTGTAAGATAAAGGTAACACAACTTCATAAGAACCCATCAGCATTCAATTAGATAGATGAGTGAATCAAACACTCAATTGTGGTAATCTTTTATCTTACAAAATCAACTGGGTAATTTAGAATGAGTTTTTACTCCTTCACATCAATCAAATAACCCCCCTCCCACAACAAAACCAAAATAGGATACAAGCACCAGAAATGATAAATATGGCCGCAACTGGCACTATTCCTTTTTAAAATGAACAGAGGTGGATTGAAATACTTAACCCTGATGCTTTTCAATTCTATTTCATAGGGAACAAATTTACTTACTATGAAAGGAAGGTAGATTTCAAATATATCTAGCTAAGATACACAGTTGTTTAGTAGAAGAGCATGTATTGAAACACCAGTAAATTGCACAGAGTGAAATGATAAAAAGGATAAAGCTTCAAAGTGAAGTTACTATCAAAGTTAAGTCGAGATGTCAAGCAAACAAGTAGCACTGAATCATTACAGTCTGAAAAACCAACTGTAAATTCATAATCAGGGGGTTTGTGGAGGGGGAGGCCGCAGCCACCCCCCAATAAATTGGCGAAAACAAAATTATATATTCCAAGATCCTTGACTATCGGGATAAATACCCCGCGTGTCCCCCCTCCCCAACGAAAAAAAAGGAGTTCATAATTGCTGTGAAATGTAAACATTATTTGCTTTATGATACAGAACATGAAATTAGTATTAGCATTATAGGGAGGAGGCTAATCTACCATTGTTCCTTAAGGCTAAAGCTTCCATTCATTTTCAGGAATATTCAAGGGGAGAATTTATCTTTCAGTTTTCTTAAGAGGTTTTACACTGCTAACTGACAGAAATGTAAGTAAATTGTTTACACTTTTTGCTATCTTCAAAAGGGGTTAGGTTAGGAAAATAAAACTTTCAGTTATGAATCCAAGGCCAAAACCATACTTTAGAAAGGTATTACGAAGCTTCCACATTGATGATCTTATGATTTCTAAGTCTTAGAAATTTGCCTGCTTGACAGGTCTATGGTCTATACCATTTGAAATTTCAACAAAGCAACATTTTACCTCAGGAACAGGTAGACTAAAGTACGTCATAGAAAGGTATTTTGAAGTACCAACCTCCACTCCTTCCCCCTCTAGAGAGCAGTGACCTTTGATGACCTTTCAAAATCTTTGTGTTCTGATACTGAAACCTTGCAAGATAAATCTTCTGCTTTATTTAAGTATAAGAAACCTATTTTCAGTTTCACAACTTTACTCAATCCAAATTCATGAGGTTTCAAAGATCTGCAAATATATTTCCTAAATTTAGGAAAAAGACATTGATATGGCTTAATATTCTACTCAAATAATAGGAATTCCATTTTTAGAATTAAAACCAGAGAAAAAGAAACCGATGACTGAAAATTAAGGTAATACGTTGTTCTGTCAAAATTTCAATAGGTATAACCTGCCAAGTAGGCAAATTTCTAAGACTTGGAAATCAGAAAAGGGTTAAAATGGAAGCTTAGTAATACCTTTTTAGCTTGTCTTTTTGGTCCTGGATTCATTACTGAAGGTTTCATTTACCTGACCCCTTTGCAAGACAGCAATAATCAGTTAAACTAGAATTTTACTATTAATTTTTCTTTGGGATGAAAACAAGTGGTATTGTTTGAGGACGGCAGGGGAAAACAGAAAACACTAAGGCCATAACATCCTTCCTTTATAAAGTACAATACACTTTAATTATTAACCTGCATTACCATATTTTTTTCCAATAAATTGTACAAAATAAAATCTTCTATATCCCAGTACTCTGGACTTCTTGCCCCCCCCCCCACTAAATTGCTGGAATAAAATTCTACTTTAGATACTTTTGGCTATCTTGGAAAGGCGCTGGGTTTGGACAATGAAATTCTGAAGGATGGACCTACAGGCTGAATTAAGTCACAGGATGGTATTTTGAAGCACCTACCTTTACTCTTTCTCTCTCCAGAGGGTTCTGAAATTTTCTTACGTGACAGGTCTATACTAATTGAACTTTAGACAAGACAACATTTTAACTAAATTTTAGTTATCAGTTTCTTTTTTTTTGGCTTTAGTTCTTAAAATTCAATTTTTGTTATTTTAGTAGAATTTGAAGAAATGAGTTTTTCTTCAAAATATAGGAAATGTACTTGCATAACTTTAACACCTTATAACTTGTGATTGAGAAAAGTTGTGAAGCTAAAAAAAAATCTTTGTTGTACTTTATTTAGGCAGAAGATCTATTTTCCAAGGTTTCACTTTTATAACACAAATATTATTAAAGGTCATCAAAGGTCAGGACCCTCTAGATGTGGGAGTGAGGGTATGCAATTCATAATAACATACAAGGACATAATTAATCCACTAGATCCATCCCTGACACTTTGGTTTTCCTAAACAAAACCAAATACAAGATATCCCAAATTATATAAATTATAATTTTACCAAGAAGACATATGTATCTACTGTCTATGTTATGTCGTGGTATGTTATTTTGAATGACCTACCTCCACTCCTTCTCCTACCAAAGGATCCTGAAATTTACCTACGTAACAGGTAGAACCTATTGAAATTTGACAAAACAAGTCTTTACCTTAATTTTCAGTGCTTGGTTTCTTTTTCTCTGGCTTTAGTTCTGAAAATACAATCCCTGTTATTTGAGTAGAATTTTAAGCCATATCAATGGTTTTTTTTTAATATAGGAAATGTATTTGTGTATCTTTAAGACCTTAATACTTGGGATTGAGCAAAGTTGTGAAGCTGAAAATTTTGTTGTTGTAGGCCTAATTCATTTCAGCAGAAAGATCTATTTTACAAGGTTTCACTCAAAATCAAAGGTCAGGGCCCTCTAGAGGGGGGAGCGGAGGCAGAAACTTCAGAACACCTTCTCAGTACATAATTTAGCCTATAGACCCATCCCTGAAAGTTTCATTTTCCTAACCTATCCCTTTTCTAAGATAGCCAACAGTAGCTTAAGTAGAATTTTATCACATGCTGGAGCTATACCCCTAATGGTAACATGGTTAAAAAAAAAGAAATTTATTAATTAGTACCCCTTTGTTACTGTTTCTAAATGTAACAAAAAGTGCTATTACAACTAAATCCTGAAACCTTTCAATACAACTGGAACTTTTAGATTCATGAATTTATAATTTCTCATTATGATAGTTGTCACCCAGACAATACCCCTCTGATTCTGATTGGGTAAATTTTTGATAGTTCTTATTATTGACTTACATGTAAAGTAAACATACTACATGCCTTTTTTATGCTCTTTTCAAATATAACAATAATTTTTTTCATAAATAAATTTCACCCCCACCTCAATATATAGCCTACTAATTCAGTGTATATATTTGCACAAGAGGGCAGTGGGGGTAAAGTTTATTTCTGATACAAATTAGAGGTACGTTTAAAATATACCCCCCCTTCCTCTAATGCACAAATATATAACCTGAATTGGTATATATATCCTAGGGATGGGGGTAGGATTCATTTTGCCAAAAATGATCATTATATTTGTTAAGAGCATAAAAAGCACATCAAGTAGTATGTTTACTTTATTTTTAAGTCAATAAAATGAACTGCTGAAAATTTACCTCTGATTGTCTGTCAGATGTATACTGGGTCTACAAAAAGAAAACAATAAGACCATAACAGTCTTCCTTTATAAAGTGTAATACACTTTATTAATTAAATTACCAAAGTTTTCTTCCGATTTATCTATGTCTTAAAAAATATTTATTCAACAATTCCTTTGAAGTTACTATAGGCCTATAGGCCAAGGACCATATTTGGAACCACTAGGAGAGGGTGCATTGCCTGCACAGCATAGGCCTTAACAAGTATATCAGGCAATACCACAAAGATAGCCCTTTTAACTACTAGAATTACCAACCCACATTTTAAACACATTTAAAAAAATACTTATTCAATAATTTCTTTGAAATCCCTTATAGTCTGCTGCGATTTTTATGGGTACCTTAAACTGTATTAGCAAAGGAACAATAAAAAATGACCTATAGCCTATAGTTCAGGACCATATCTGAACCATTAGGAGGGAGGTGCATTGTCTGCATAGAAATAGGCCTAAACAAACTTATCAGGCAATAGCCTACCATGTAGATAGCCCTTTTAACCAATAGTATTACCAACCCAAGGTTAAATTACAGTCTAGGCTACTTTTTATAGTTCATTTGACTTATTTAAAAGTCAATCAGGCTTTTTATAACCTCTAACTCCCGAAATGCTTCACCAGGCTTTGGAGCTGAAAATGCTATGTTAGGGCTAAAGGCTAAAAGAAGCTGTTTTTACTCACTGTCAGGTAGTTTTAGGTCTCGGGATTTTTTCCAAGATTCTTTGCACAAGGGAACACAAAAGTATGGTCCTCCCATTGATGAGACTCGAAAAAGACCAAAAAAATTAGACTTTTTTTGTTATTTTCTTCTTTATTCCTATTAGAGATGTGGATTTTTACCAACAACATGGCTGCCAAGAGTAGTTCTTTTTCTCTCCGATGGTGGCGCTTCAAAAACGAATAAGGTCTATTGGGTGTCGAACTGATGATTCGACAGTTTTTGTAAAAAACCAGTTTTTCTACACTAGAAGTTTTAATTTGAAGACTTTCGGTTTGAAAAGGGTTTCAGTATGTAGGAAAAACATCTAGGAATCTAACTGTTTGATGAGAAGTTTGAAGTTTTGTCTGGAAAGGGTACGAAACTGCAATTTTCCGAAAATTAGAGCATTTTCACCTACAAATTCGACACAACAAAAAAGTTACCTGTTTTTGTTGCAAGTCAGAACCCAATTTGAAACCCGTCTAAATACTTGGGGAATACTTGTGGGAAGAACCTGGTGTATTTGACACATATATTCTGGTTTCTTTGTTTTTCTTCAACTTCATTTAATGTATAAAAGTATAAAAGACTATGCAAAAAGTAGAAGTAATAAAACTAACAAAATTGTTTCAAGTATATAGTATTTGGTATAACAAAATTGGTACAACAAATTTTAATATACATTATTAAATACAAATAGGATTTAGTATAACAAAATTGTTTTACTAGCATTTCGGAAGGGATAGGGTCTAGGAAAACGAGAGTGGATTTCAAGAAATTTAAGAAGTTTATTTGATTTAGTGGATTTTATTTTAATATAAAATCATATAGCAATTCTTAGTTTCATCCAAAACATAGTCCTACTCGTCATTTTGTATAAGATTTTGTATTCGATAAAATTTCTATTTTTTATTTGGATGAAGGATAAATAAGGGTATAATCTAAAAAAATCTGGGGGGGGGGGCAAGACGAGGTTGGGGGCGGGGTCAACTGCCCCCTCCCCCCTGCCCCATAGCAATTTACGCCCCTGCATGGTATGAGGCCAAGTGGCAGTTCCTCAGATGATGGAAAAATCCAGTGTCTGTAAGTAAAACTTCAAAGTTAAAGAAACAAAACTTTTGTTTAAATGTTCTTTCATCTGAAAAAGGCTATTATTACAAATAATAATCATCAAAATCTCTCGTTGCACAGAAAGCACCCGTAAATTCGACAGCTATGGTGCCTATGGTTTCGTCAGTGGATCCTGGAATTTCGACACCTATTATTTCTCATCTGTTTTACATGTTCAGTGAAGTTTCGACAAAGTCATCTATATTTCGACAGGGCCTGTTGCTGTCTGTCCAAAATTTTGACAAGGTTACTACAAGATATTCACCAAAGAAATAAATCCCTAGATAGAAGCCAATATTTACACTTGAATGCGGTAGAAGGAACATTTTTAGTCCGCCTGGTATTCCACTACATTGAACAAGAATTTTCAACACTTGGAACCTAGTTTTGACAATGCAATTTCCGTCACCATTTTCATTTAATTTTATCAAGAAAAAGCTAATGTGGCTACATTTCAGAGAAGATCAGATGTATCTCAACACATTGGCACTTATCCCAACTTTTTCTTGCAATGAATAACCAAGTAATGACAGTTTGAACATTACATACCTGAAAAATTGTTGGGAGCTCCTTTTGTGTCGAAAACAGGAAACTGACCAAATTGAATGTTCTTTTCTTATCTGGGTGTGCTGGATATAGCGTCCACGTTTTGCACTGTCGAAATATAATGACGGCTCCAAGAGATGGCACTCTAAGTCACGGCTAAGCAGAGCTATCCCGTTTTGAAGGAAAATTTTGACAGTGGTTCTGGAGTTGCACTGTCAAATCATTGGTGCCTTTACCCTAGTACTGGATTAGATATAATGCACCAGAACCTTTTATGTTCTTTCATTATTCATATAAAATAATTTTGGGCCCCTTTAAGGGCTCAAGATGCAATTAGTCCCAGAAACAATTATTGAATTATGAAAGAGCATAAAAAAAGGCATCAAATGGCATTTCTTTTTTCATCTTAGCTAAATGATAAGGCCCATTGCAAATTTACCTTGTAGTCTTGGTTGAATTACCAATAATTCAGTTTGAATTAGCCTACCCTTACATTAAAGGTTTATTTATTAAATCTGTGAATCAACACACAAAGTTCCTACTTATATATTGGGCTTGGTAAATATCTACCAAATCATATTATTGAGTTAGGACTAAAGTGAATACACCATTTGATGCCTTTTTTATGCTGATTACAAACATAATAAGCATTTCTATCGGAAATGAATTTCAGTCCCCCCCCCAATATATGCCAATTCAGGATTAGGTTAGGTAAAGCCTATATAGGGGGGGGGGGCTGAAATTCATTTCTGATAGAAACACTTATTATATTCATAATCAGCATAAAAAAAGGCATCAAATAGTGTATTCACTTTATTCCTAACTCAATATGATGATTTGGTAGAAATTTACCTTGGGCTTTCATGCAATTCAAAAGATTTATTCTCAGTAAATATCTACCAAATCATATTATTGAGTTAGGAATAAAGTGAATACACCATTTGATGCATTTTTTATGCTGATTACGAATAAAATAAGCATTTCTATCGGAAATGAATTTCACCCCCCCCCCCCTATAGCCTATACCTAACCTAACCTAACCCTGAATTGGCATATATAGGGGGGGGACTGAAATTCATTTCCTATAGAAATGCTTATTATATTTGTAATCAGCATAAAAAAAAGGCATTGAATGGTGTATTCACTTTAGTCCTAACTCAATAATATGATTTGGTAGATATTTACCTTATTCTCTTTCAATTTCTATCTTTAATGGATTTATCATTATATATAGTTTATAGCTGGGACATTCTGTAGGATTTATGTGTCTTTTGAATAGGGGTAATAACTGATATTTAACTAGTCAGTGTAAAGAAGTTCATTTTAACTTGCTATGGTGCCTGATTTCACAAATAAATTGTAAATTCATCTTATCACCAAAAAATATTTAATATTGTTTTTATGATAAAAAAAGGTGGTAAAATTCTACTTTAGCTACTTTTGACTATCTTGGAAAGGGGTTAGGTTAAGAAAATGAAACTTTCAGGGATGGGTCTACAGGCTAAAGTATGTCCTGAGAAGATATTTCGAAGTACCCACCTCCATTCCTTCTCCCTCTAGAGGGTCCTGACCTTTGATGACCTTTAAGAATATGTGAGTTATAGAAGTGAAACCTTGCAAAATAGATCTTCAGCTTAAATGAAGTACAATAAAATTGTTTTCAGCTTCACAACTTTGTTCAATCCCAATTTATAAGATTTTAAAGATATGCAAATACATTTCCTAAATTTTGGAAATAAACTATTTATATGTTCAAATTTTGCTCAAATAACTGAAATTGCATTTTCAGAGCTAAAGCCAAAGAAAAAGAAACTGATAACTGAAAATTAAGGTAAAATGTTGTTTTGTCAAGATTTCAATGGGTATAGACCTGTCATGTAGGCAAATTTCATGACCCTCTAGAGGGAGAAGAGTGGAGATAGTGATTGAGGGATAAACTTCAAATATCAGAGAATCAAACTGTTTGAGGCCTCCACCCCTGTGCACACTCATACTTCAACATACCCTGTTCCAAACTTCACAAATAACTCAACCTTATAAAGTTCCTACTTTGTTTAAATGTTTTCTTAGACTCTTTCACAATCTATTTGAAAAAGTTGGGATTAGCACCAATTCCTCAAGATACATCTGAATTATAGTCACTTTACCTTTTTCTTCATAAAATTAAAATGGCAACATATATTACATTGTCAAAACTAGGTTCAAACGGTCGAAAATTCTTGTTTAAAGTAGTGGAAGACCAGGCGCACTAAAAATGTTCCTTTAGTCAAATTCAAGCGTCGCTAATAGCTTTTACAAATGGATTTATTTCTCTTGCAAACATCTTATAGTAACCTTGTCAAAATTTTCAACAGACAGCAACAGACCCTTCCAAACTATGGGTGACTCTGTCGGAGCCTCACAGAACATGTAAAAAAAAGAGAAATAATTGATGTCGAGATTCCAGGGTTCACTGACGAAAATATAGCTGTCAAATTTATGGGTAACCGCTACTACAAAAAATTGCAGAGGTTCATATGGAAGTCATTTTTCCCTTTCTTTAGCACTTATCAATGAAACTAAAAAAAAAATCTCAAATTTGGGTTGGAAGTTGAACTGCAGCTTGACAAATACTATGCCGTTTTCTTTAGCAACAAAAAAAGCACGGTGCCATATTTTGTTGTTAAGTTTCTGGACTTTCCTGACAAAGGACAATCCAAACTAATATTTTTCAAGTGGATTAGAATCGCAGATCACACTTTAAAAAATATAAATGTTTTTACTTTTATAACTATAATAAATCAAATAATTTTTAAATTTTGATTACTAAATATCAGTATATGTATATTAAAGTGACAATGCGCATTCATTTGTATTTTTTCAGTAAAGTGCAAATTTTGTTCTGGTCTTGGGAAGGCATAAGGGTTTTGCGCTCAACTTATGTTAATTTCTGCTCGTTTTAAGTTTGACTCGGTTATTTATTGTAATTTCTGTTGGTTTTAAGTTTCATTTATTTATCAATGCTGATTTGTTGTAGTTTCAAGCTTGTTAGATTATTTGATTTTATTTTTGCTCATTTTTTGTTTAATGGAGTTCTGTACTTTTCTTTGAAAACTTATTTTGTGGAAAAAGTTTTTTTAAATTAATTTCTGTTCGTTTATATTGACATAGACTTTTCAGGGGAAAAGCAAATAACACTTTAAATCTTTTCTTTTTTAAGACTTTATAGTTTGGCCTGCTATTTGTATGCTGGAGAAAAATTTTCAGCAATTTTTAACAACATACACCTATTTAAAAATCTGAACACAAATAGCACTGTTTAACTTAGTTTCATACCTCTTCTACTTGACCTTAAATGGAAAACTTGATACCATTTGCAAAAAAATCTGTCTACTTTCTTTGTTAGCTTGGATACACTTACACTATTTTGATTTGGTTAAATTTTAAAAGCAGAAGTAGCCACGAAAGTTTGAACATAATACCCTCAGTCGTTCTTGGGATACTGCTGAGATGCCTTATTGGGAATTAGCATTATCACAGTGCATTTTGATTTAATCTTAAGGCAACATTTAGTTTTTTAAACATAATGGGCAAATGGGAGGATGGGAGTAGAAGGGGGATTAGTTGCCCTCCAATCACTTTCGACTATTAAAAAAGGCATCAGCACTTTCTATTTTCATTTGAATGAGGCCCTTTCAAAGTACTCATAACCACTCCTTCGATGCGAAGTGCCCTGGTCTAAACAACAACAACAACAAAAATATTACTTATCACTTTCGACTATTAAAAATGGCTCTAGCCCTTTGAACTTCGAGTCGAATGAGCTTTTTTGAAGTTTCTAGGACAACACCTTCTATAAAAACATCATGTGCCCCCTGGGAATAAATTAAAACCCGGGCCCTGAAGGCTGTGGGGGGGGGTGTCCTCCTCAAAAACATATTTTCTATCTTGAACTCAACTATACTGAACAAAATGGCTATCTCAAAATTTTGATTGGATGTGTTTAGGGGGATGATGGGCGTGGGGAGGGGGGGTAGTTGCCCTCCAATCACTTTTGAATATTAGAAAGGGCACTAGCCCTTTGAGTTTCTAATCGAATTAGCCTTTTTTGAAGTTCCTATGACAACGCCTGCTGTAAAAACCTTATATGCCCCCAGGGAATAACTTAAAACCCTTGCACTGAGGGTTGTGGGGGAGTATCCTTCTCAAAAAAATATTTTCTATCTGGAAATCAACGATGGGATGGGTTTGGGTGAATGATGGAAGTGGGGGGGCTAGTTGCCCTCCAATCACTTTCGACTTTTAAAAAGGCACTTGCTCTTTGAATTTACAATCAAATGAGCCCCTTTTGAAGTTTTTATGACAACGGCTTCTATAAAGACTTTATATACCCTAGGACAAAACTTAAAACGCTTGCCCTGAGGGTTGTTGGGGAGTGTACTCCTCAAAAACATATTTTCTATCTGGAAATCAACTATGTTGAACAAAATGGCTATCTCAAAATTTTGAGCGGATGTGTTTGGGGGAATGATGGGCGTGAGGGAGAGGCTTGTTCCCCTCAAATCACTTTTGACTATTAAGAAGGGAGCTAGCCCTTTAAATTTCAAATCAAATGAGCCTGTTTTGAAGTTTCTACGACAATGCCTTATTAAAAACCATATATGCCACCAGGTTAAAACCTAAAACCTTTGCCCTGAGGTCTGTGGGGGAGTTTTCTCCTAAAAAACATATTTTCTATCTGAAAATCAACTAGCCTACGCTGAAAAAAATGGTTATCTCAAAATTTTGATTGGACCTGTTTGGGGGAATGATTGGCGTGGGGGGCTAGTTGCCCTCCAATAACTTTCAACTATTAAAAAGGGCACTGGCCCTTTGAATTCCCAACCGAATGAGCCTGTTTTGAAGTTTCTTTGACAACGACTTCTATAAAAACCTTATATGCCCCCAGGGCATAACTTAAAACCTTTACCCTGAGGGCTTTGGGGGAGTGTCCTCCTAAAAACATATTTTCTATCTATAAATCAACTACGCTGAACAAAATGACGTTGGGGGGGGAGCTAGCTGCCCTCCAATTACTTTCGAATTTTAAAAAGGGCACTTGCCCTTTTAATTTCCAATCGAATGAGCCTGTTTTGAAGTTTCTAAGACACCACCTTCCATCAGAACCGTATATGCCTCAAGGGCATATCTTAAAACCATTGCCCTGAGGGGTGAGGGGGAGTGTCCTCCTCCAAAATATATTTTCTATATGGAAATCAACTAGCCTACGCTGAACAAAATGGTTATCTCAAAATTGTGATCAGATGTGTTTTGGCAAATGATGGGCGTTGGCGGGTGGGTTAAGTACCCTCCAGTCACTTTCGACTACTAAAAAGGGCACTAGCCCTTTGAGTTTCAAATCAAATGATCCTGTTTTGAAGTTTCTACGATAACGCCTTCTATAAAAATCTTATATGTCCCCAGGGCATAACTTAAAACATTTGCCCTGAGGGTTGTGGGGGAGTTTCCTCCTCAAAAAGATATTTTCTATCTGGAAATCAGCTACGCTGACAAAATGCCTATCTCAAAATTTTTATTGGATGTGTTTGGGGGAATAATGGGCGTGGGGGGGGGGGGCTAGTTGCCCTCCAATCACTTTCGACTATTAAAAAAGAGCACTGGCCCTTTGAATTTCCAATCAAATGAGCCACTTTTGAAGCTTCGATGATAACGCCTTCTATGAAAACTTTATATACCCCAGGACATAACTTAAAACCCTTGCCCTGAGGGTTGTTGGGGAGTGTCCTCCTTAAAAAAATATTTTCTATTTGGAAATCAACTACGCTGAACAAAATGGCTATCGCAAAATTTTGATTGGATGTGTTTGAGGGAAATATGGGCGTTGCGGGGGGGGGGGCGGCTGCCCTCCAATCACTTTCGACTTTTAAAAAGGGCACTAGCCCTTTGAATTTCCAATAAAATGAGCCTGTTTTGAAGTTTCTACGACAACGCCTTCTATAAAAACCTTACCAGCCCCCAGGGCATTAATTAAAACCTTTGCCCGGCGGGTTGCGGGGGAGTGTCCTCCTCAAAAACATATTTTATATCTGGAACTCAACTAGACTACGCTGAACAAAATGGCTATCTCAAAAGTTGATTGGATGTGTTTTGGGGAATAATGGGCGTGGGGGGGGCTAGGTGCCCTCCAATCACTTTCGACTATTGCAAAGGGCGCTAGCCCTTTGAATTTCCAATCAAATGAGCCTGTTTTGCATTTTCTACGAAAACACCTTCTTTAAAAACATTATATGCCCCTAGGGCATAACTTAAAACACTTGACCTGAGGGTTTTGGGGGAGTTTCCTCGTCAAAAACATTTTTTCTATCTGGAAATCAACTACGCTGAACAAAATGGCAATATCGAAACTTTGATTGGGTTTGTTTGGGGGAATGATGGGCTGAGGGGGGGGGGTCTAGGTCCCCTCCAAACAATTTTGACAATTAAATATGTCACTAGCGCTTTTAATTTCTAATATAATCAACCTATTTTTAATTTTCTACAACAACGATTTCTATAAAAAGCTTATATGCCCCTAGGGCATAACTTAAAACCCTTGGCCTGAAAGTTGTGGGGGAGTGTCCTCCTCAAAAACATATTTTCTATCAGGAAATCAACTACGCTGAACAAAATGACTATATCACAATTTTGATAGGATGTGTTTGGGGGAAGGATGGGCGTCGGGGGGGGGTCTAGTTGCCCTCCAATCACTTTTGACTATTAAATAGGGCACTAGCCCTTTGAATTTCCAATCGAATGAGCCTTTTTTGAAGTTTCTACAACAAAGCCTCCTATAAAAACCTTATAACCCCAAAGGGCATAACTTAAAACCCTTTTCCTGAGGCTTGTGGGGGAGTCTCCTCCTCAAAAACACATTTTCTGTCTAGAAATCAACTACGCTGAATAAAATGGCTATCTCGAAATTTTGATTGGATGTGTTTGGAGGAATGATGGGTGTCTGGAAAGGGGCTAGTTGCCCTCCAATCACTTTTGATTATTAAAAAGGGCACTAGCCCTTTGAATTTCCAATAGAATGACCTGTTTTGAAGTTTCTACGACAATGCCTTCAATAAGAACCTTATATGCCCCCAGGGCTTAACTTAAAACCCTTGACCTGAGGGTTGTTGGGGAGTGGCCTCCTGAAAAACATATTTTCTATCTGGAAATCAGCTACGCTGAACAAAATACTTATCTCACAATTTTGATTGGATGTGTTTGGGGGAATGATGGGCGTGGGGAGAGGGCGAGGGGGCTAGTTGCCCTCCAATCACTTTTGACTATTAAAAAGGGCACTAGCCCTTTGAATTTAAAATCGAATAAGCCTGTTTTGAAGTTTCTAAGACAAAGCCATTTATCAAAATCTTAAATTCCCCCAGGACATAACTTAAAACCCTTGACCTGAGGGATATGGGGGAGTCTCCGCCTTAAAAACATGTTTACTATCTGGATATCAACTACGCCGATAAAATGCCTATTTCAAAGTTTTGATTGGATGTTTGGGGGAATGATGGGCGTGGGGGGGGGGCTAGTTGCCCTCCAATAACTTTCGACTATTAAAAAGGGCACTAGCCCTTTGAATTTCCAATCGAATGAGCCTGTTGTGAAGTTTCTACGACAACGCCTTCTATAAAAGCCTTATATGCCCACAGGGCATAACTTAAAACCCTTGCCCTGAGGGTTGTGGGGGAGTGTCCTCCTCAAAAAACCTATTTTCTATCTGGAAATCAACAACGTTGAACAAAATGGCTATCTCACAATTTAGATTGCATGTGCTTGGGGAAATGATGGGCATGGGGGGGGGGTAGTTGCCCTCCAATCACTTTCGACTATTAAAAAGGGCACTAGCCCTCTGAATTTCCAATCGAATGAGCCTTTTTTGAAGTTTCTACAACAACACCTTCTATAAAAACCTTATATTCCCAAGGGCATAACTTGAAACCCTTGCCCTGAGGGCTGTGGGGGAGTCTCCTCCTCAAAAACACATTTTCTATCTTGGAATCAACTAAGCTAAACAGAATAGCTATCTCAAAATATTCATTGGTTGTGTTTGGAGGAATGATGGGTGTCGAGGGGGCTAGTTGCCCTCCAATCACTTTCAACTCATAAAAAGGGCAATAGCCTTATGAATTACCAATCGAATGACCAGCTTTGAAGTTTTTACGACAACGCCTTCATTAATAACCTTATACGCCGTCAGGGCATAACTTAAAACCCTTGACCTGATTGTTGTGGGGGAGTGTCCTCCTCAAAAACATATTTTCTATCTGGATATCACCTACGCTCTACAAATGGCCTCTCATAATTTTCATTGGATGTCTGGGGGAATGATGGGCGTGGGGGGTGGGCTAGTTGCCCTCCAATGATTAACTGTAAGTAAGTAGTTGCTCATTTTTATCATAAGCAGCACAATGGCGCTGCCTAAGTTAAGGATGATGTTGGCACAATTTTTTATTATTTATTTTTTCCTTTAGACCTGGGCACGTCGTATCGAATGAGTTTTCGTAGAAACTTTTTAAATAGTCGAAAATGATTGGAAGGCAATTAACCCCACTCTGACGTCCACCATTTCCTCACATATTCGATCAAAATTTTGAAATAGACATTTTGTTCAACGTAGTTGAAAGGTCCGGAAACTATGTATTTGAGGATGACACTCCCCCCACAGCCCTCAGGGCAAGGGTTGTAAGTTATGCCCTGGGGGCATATTAGGTTTTTAAAGAAAGCGTTGTCGTAAAAACTTCAAATAGGGCTTACTCAATTGGAAATTGAAAGGGCTAGTGTAGTTATTGATAGTTGAAAGCGATTGGAGGGTAACTAACCCCCCTCTCATGCCCACCATCTCCCCAAACACATGCAATCAAAGTTCTCCCCACACATTTTGTTCAACGCTAGTTAAAAAGTCCGGAAATTATGCCTTTGAGGATGACACTCCCCTCACAGCCCTCATGGCAAGGGTTGTAAGTTATGCCCTGGGGGCATATTAGGTTTTTATAGAAATTGTTGTCGTAGAAACTTCCAAAAAAGCTCATTTGATTAGAAATTGAAAGGGGTAGTGGCAAGGGTGGTACACCCTCAGGGCATTGAGGGCCACAAATCCCCCTCACACGCCCACCATTTCCACAAACACATCCAATCAAAATTTTTAGATAGAAATTTTGCTCAACATAGTTGAAAGGTCTGGAAATTATGTCTTTGAGGTGTACTCTCCCCCTACAGCCATGGGGGCAGCGGTTGTGAGCTATGCCCCGGGGTAATATAATGTTTTTTCATAAAGAGTTGTTATAAAAACTTAAAAAAACTCATTTGATTGGATATTGAAAGGGCTAGTGCCATTTTTAATAGTCAAAAGTGATTGGAGGTCAACTAGCCCCCCTCTCACGCGCACCCTTCCCAAACACATCCAATCAAAATTTTGAGATAGGACATTTTGTTCAACGTAGTCTAAAATTCTGCAAATTATGTCTTCGAGGATGACAAACCTCCCAAACTCCTTAGGGCAAGGTTTTTAATTTATTCCATGGTGGACTATAAGATGTTTATAGTGTTTTCGGATAAACTTCAAAAAAGGCCTCATTCGATTGATAATTCAAAGGACTAGTGGTCTTTTTAATAGTCAAAAGTGATTGGAGGGCCACTAAACCCCCTCTCACGCCCACCATATCCACAAACACAATCGAAATTTTAAGATAGAAAATTTTGTTCAACGTAGTTGAAAGGTCCAGAAATTATGTCTTTGAGAATAACCCTCCTTCTAAAGCCCTCAGGGCAAGGGCTGTAAGTTATGCCCTGGTTGGGTTGCCTGGTATGTGGTAGTTGTACCAATCATACAACTACCACAAATCAGTATCAATAAATAAATGAAACCCAAAACAAACAGAAATCAAAATAATTCAAACTCAAAACGAGCAGAAATTAATCTGAGTAGGGTTCTAAACCCTACGCCCTCTAAAAATCAGAATATAATTTGCAGTTTTCTGAAAAAATTCTTTTAAATGTTTTCACTCTTGTAACCTTAAGAAATCAAAAATTAATTAAGATTTTAAGGAATAGAAATCAGCATAAATATATATATATATATATATATATATATATATATATATATATATATATATATATATATATATATATATATATATATATATATATATATATATATCAAACTGACAATGCACATTATTTCAGTATATTCATTCAAATTTTTTTCAGTAAAGTACAAACCGTATTCTGGCTTTTAGAAAGCATAGGGTTTAAAACCCTGCTCAGATTAATATATGCTCGTTTTGAGTTTGACTAATTTTAATTTCTGTTTTTTTTTAATTTATTAATTGATAATTATTTGTTGTAGTTGTATTATTGATAGATTATTTGATTCTAACTTTGTTCATTTTTGGTTTAATGGAGTTCTTTACTTTTTTTTTAAAAACTTATTTTGTGCAAAAAGTTTTTTTGATTGATCGTTAAAAAAGTCAAAGAAACAAGTTTTGATAATCTTACAAATTTTTTACTCAAAACTTTGGAAGATTATCAAAACTGGTTTCTTTGACTTTTTTAAAACTATAAGAATGAGCCGCCTCTTACTTATACTGCTTCACCACGAATTGTTGGACTATTATTTTGATTCGCAAATCAAAAGTCTTGATGATGAGTAGGATTTTCAAACTTAGTTTTCTCTATAATCTAATAACAGCCCTCCCACCCTGGAATTGCCTGCTAGGACCCCCATCTTTCTTTAATTCAAGCATGTTTTTGCATATAATATATCCTATGTCAGGCCTTTTCATGTTTTATTTTTTCACATTTGCTGAGTTTTAAGTGACTTCTGTGATTTCATAATTTTATAGCGTTTTTCATCAATAGATCTTGTATTTAGAATGGTATATTTTATTTAGATTCCATGTTACAGGGGAATCTTCATTATGAAAACATTTACACCATTAAGGGGTCTTGTAGCCCCCTTCACCTTAATCACTAAGAAAATACGCTATGAACAGCCCATAATATTATCTGGTAACACTCTCTAGATTCATTGCTTAATGAGCAGGTGATAGCAAACTTGGCATTGTCTAGTAATCGATTTCTCCCCCTACCGCGTGTTAATTATCACAGCCGTAAGAAGCAAGCAATCGTCATTTTAGCATGAGCAAAAATGGGCTCACCTTGCATGCAAAGTTTATTTCCTAGAATAGAGTCGCCAAACCGTAACATCAGAAATATATTGCTTGTCCAGGTATCTAGGGCACAGTGCATTGGATGGAAATAGCCTTTCGAGTTCTAATGGGGACAAAATCATTAGAATATAAGGGGCCCCTATGAAAAACACATTGAAAGAAAAATTAAATCTCAAAAAGTATTATGTAACAACCAACGTATGTGCCGCGCTCAGTTACAAGAGGCTGTCCTCCACGAGCTCTGAAGAAACGAGTCACGTTTGAATATCTTATACGTAAACATTTCGCATTGCATAAAAATCAAAAAACTGTTAAAAAACATCGTAGGAACAAAACTCCAAATAAAAGTCCCCAGCGTGGTGCTGTTCTTATGTAGCCCCCATGTGTGTGTCATCCTCAGTTACAAGGGGGGGTCCCCCGTGGGCTCTGGACAAACATATCTTAATAAAATTCTCCTGCTTGATTAGTGAACTCTAAAATCTCCTATTAGGTAACATTTACATAGCTAAATATCCCCTCTTGCTTAATATTTGCATCACTTAGAAAACATTACCTATTAAATAACATGCAAAGTAAACATTCTACACTCAACTCAATTCACATAGATAAACATTACCTATGTTGTAACATACACCTGCGTCTCTTAGTTTCCATATGGTGTAACGAATACCTGTTCTCGTGATCGGGTGTATTGAAGGTCCACTTAAAACAAGGCTGTCTAGGGGTACCATTGTACGTCCGTTTAAAACAGGGCCCGTTGGTATTGCGGGGATTTGTCTTCTCAAATGTAAACATTCACAGGACGTAACAACTTCTAACCCTTTAAAAGAGGGTTTCTATAAACCCAGGGGGATGTGTCGCCTCAACGGTAATCAATCGCTGTGAATTACTACGGGTGGGCAGTTAGCCACAAGGAGAGCCCTTACCGCCGTGTGCTGCAGCCCCGGAGGGGGGGGGGGCTGTCGTCTCAACTTTAAAAATTTCCTGTTTTGTAACACCTGCTAACCCATTGAAACAGGGCCTTGCAGAATCCAAGGGGACGTCTTTTCTCAAATGTAAACATTCCCAATTACATAATACCTGCTGATCGTTTAAAACAGTGCTATCGTGGAATGACAAGGGAGTGTCTTCCAAGATGTACACAATCCCTGTGATGTAACACCTGTTGGCCATTTAAAACAGGGGTGCCTGAATCAGGTGTTGCAGACCCGGAGGGGGGCTGACTTCCCAACGTAACATTTCCTGACATGTCACCTGCTAACCCATTAAAACAGGGATGTGTTTAGAATTCCAGGGGATGTGTCTACCCAAAAGTAAGCATTCCCTGTGAAGTAATATGCACCTGCTCTTATGGAATGATGAGCACTGCTTGTATCGCAGAATAGGACTCCGTTAAAAACAAGGCATCGTTTAAAAGTAGGAATAGGGCACCGTTTTAAAGCTTATTAATGGGATACTACTTATATGATCAGTTCTTTTTAATCAGGCAATCGCTGATTTGGAGAATTCTCCCCAAATAAAAATTTCCTCCATGGAAAGATCCTCACATGCAACTTTCTCCCCCCCCCCCCACCAGAAAAAATCCTCCCTGAAAACGTCTGTATACTTCCCAATAACCAATACTATCTTAAAACAATATGTAATGTTCACAACTTGCAGCCCTTCCCCCAGGGACTTTTGGGGATTAAGTCATCCTAAAAAACATATTGGTTAGATGTTTCAATTATGCTGAACAAATTGGTTATCTCAAAATTTTGATCGGGTGACTTTGGGAAAAAACTGAGAGTGGAGAAGGGGGCCTAGTTACCCTCCAATGTATTTGGTCACTTAAAAAGGGCACTAGAACTTTTATTTTCCGTTCGAATTAGCCCTCTCGCGATATCATAGGACCACTGGGTCAGCTTGAAACCTCTACAGAAGGGTTCTCTGATACGCTGAATCTGGGGGTGTGATTTTCATTAGCATTCTATGACTTTTAGAGGTTGTTTTCACCTTTTTCCAAATATTCTCAGGCTCGAAATTTTTTATGGGTTAAATTAAACTTGATGAAACCTATATATTTGAAATCAACATAAAAATTCAATTCCTTTAATGAATCTATTGGTATCGAATTTTCGTTTTTTTAGAGTTTCGGGTACTATTGAGCCGGGTCGTTTCTTACTTATAGTTATGTAAGGAACTGTTTGATTAAATGAAAAAAGATAAAATTAAAAAAAAAATTTAGTCCAATTGAAATTGCGGAGCAACATTAAAAAGAACAAGAATTGTAAATCCTTCTCTTTTGTTTTGTTTAAACCTCTCAAAGAATTTAGGGAATTTTTTTTACTTTAGCGTAAAGACACAGGGGTTGAGGATGGAAGACCCACCTCACGCAGATAATAATTTCAATTTGTTTGAAATTTCAATATTACTCTTTATTTTCATTAGAAAGAGTAAGTATCTCATTGATTGTAATATTAATTTATGGGTGTCTGCTTTTTTTATTGTTGTTATTTTCTTCTAGAGTTAATAACTAAAACTGTTTTTCTATGTGTAATTTATCTAAAATAAAAGGTAACAAGATTGTGGATTCAAACATCCCTGAATATAAAGCAGTGAGAAAACCAACAAAGATATTTTTTTTCCTAATTAGAAACTAAAAAATTGCACAAGAATACACTACTTGGTAATTTAGAAAAAAGAAAGAATTAAATTTCAATAAAAATACCTCCATTTGCTGTTGTGCAGTTTTGGTAGTCGTGGCTTAATTTGGATGTTATGTAGTCCTTGTGAATTAACAGTTTTCATGATAACTAAAAAGGCCAAACTAGAGGATGTGTATTTGAAGATTTTGGGCCGTATAGTCTCCAGGGAGAGGTCTGAAGGCTCCAACTAGGCTACCTCCAATACTATTTCTCTTACCTGTGTCTATTGTAGTAACAAAAAAGCATTATTTCAGAATTTTATTTCAAGGATCTCAGAAGCCAAAACAAATATTGGTATCAATAATGGTAGCAAATTTTAGGTAACTCGCTAATTACGAATATAAGGGTTTATAAATAAACATTTGACGAAAGGTAGGCTTACTAGTCATTCTTGAAGTGAGGATCTCAAGACTATTGTCTTGGAGACTGTTTTATTTCTTTCAAAAGACAATCCGAGGAAACTTTTAAAAATTATCAAATGACTGATACCAAAACAAAAACTTAATTACAAGCAAAAAAACACATAATAACAAATAGTTGTCAGTGGTCTATATTTTATCAGAACTTGGAACGTAGGTCTAGATAATTTGTATAAGAAATGATTTCAGGGTCCCTTCTGCCGAAATATTTTATACAAAGCAGTAAATTGCATAAATAATTATTAAGACTATTTAGGATTGATTCATATACTTGAGAAAAGGTAAGCTAGTGAAACATATTCAGTTGGAATCTGTGTACATAGTTTGAAGTTGCAAATTGGTAGTTTTTTACAAATTTAACTTGCCAAAAATTCAAAATAGATAAATAAAATTAACTAGCCTTATTTTTAATCCAAATCTGTATAAATTTGTTTTAACGACGCAAGTAATCTTAGAAAATCAATTTGAGAGCATCTGGCTTTTTGCTTGACCTAAGAAAAACGGCCAATTTTCGGCAACCAGTTAGACGTTTATTACGATCAGTTCAACTAATACTTACAACACTCGATTCTCTGGAAAAGCAAAAATTGATCAATTTATTCTTTCTTTAGAAGTAACTATATCTGAGAGCAGGAGCTACAGGTTTCCAAGGTTGTTTTCAGATTACAGGTTTACTGGGCTCAACAAATAGTTCCCAAATAAAACAAGATTTTTAAGGAGTTATTGGAGCTTTGGTAATTTTAAGCCTTTCGCCTAATAATATTAAATCAAAACAAAAGTTTTTTAACAAATTGGAAACTTACTCATAATTAGTAACAGCCCCAGGTGTAACCTCCATCCCCCCAGGTGTTTTTTTTTGTTAGATTATGTCTCTTTGTACAAAGACACAAAGCCTAAATATGCACAATACAAAAAACAAAGTGTTGCACCTGTTGTTGAAATTTATCTTACAGGGTTTTCTTTTCTTTTAATCGAAACCGATCAGAAGAAAAAGATGATGAGAAGAAAAATATAAAGAAGAAAAGAAAAAATAAGCCAAAAATTTGTTTTTGTCAATTGATCCCTGGTTCCTGTTTCTTTAGCCTTTTGATTCTTTTCATTTTTTTCTTTTTATGGAACTAAATGAAAAAAAATGACAACTAATTGTATCTTTCTTCTGGTGTAAAGTTTTTGGCTGTTTAAAATTCCAACTATTATCAACTAAGTTTTGGACAATGTAAACTTCTGTTTCTATTGAGATTATATATTTAAGAGGAAATATTTTCATAAGATAAGGATTTGCCTTTTTCGGTTCGTGTGGTTCCACATTGGATGGGTGAAAAAAAACAATCTCCACTTTAAAAAAAACAGAATTACGAGAAAATTATACAAATATCCAGTGCTAATTTAAATATAAGAATTAACTAGCATGGAACTGAATTAATTTTTCATCAAAAATCTTGATGTAGACATGCATTTCTTACATATATCACATTTGTTACAATAAAGCAAATATGTATCACTACTTTTCCCAGGATGATGATGAAATTGCATAAAACACATAAAAAAACATTGAACAAAAAACTAATTCGATGTATTACTAATTGGTTGTGAGAATAATAACCACCAACCAAGGAGGATAAAGTTTGTGTTACAAGAATCTTCTCACTATAGTACTTTGCGTCTGAAGTAAAACTGCAAAATACTTTTCTGCATGTAATTGGCTACTCATCCGTATGCCATCTTTGGTTTTTGTTAAAATTAACTGTTTGAGGAAAAGTTTAGTCAAAAATGCATTCTTTGATGTTTGTTCAAATTTGATGAGTCAGAAAAGGACTTGTCACAAACTTCACACGTAAACGGTTTCTCACCCGTATGAATTCTTTGATGTTTGTTCAAACTTGATGACTGAGCAAAGGTCTTGTCACAAACAGCACACTTATAAGGTTTCTCACCCGTATGAATTCTTCGATGTGTGTTCAAATGTAATGACTGAGAAAAGGTTTTGTCACAAACATCACACTTAAACGGTTTTTCTCCCGTATGGACTCTTTGATGACTGTTCAAATACGATGAATCAGAAAAAGGTTTTGTCACAAACTTCACACTAAAACGGTTTATCACTCGTATGTAATCTTTGTTGCTTATTAAAAATTGATGAATCAGAAAATGTGTTGTCACAAAAATTACACTTGAATGGTTTCTCACCAGTATGTAATCTATGGTGCTGGGTTAAAAATTCCACTCGTGAAAACGTCTTGTCACATACATCACACTTAAATGGTTTTTCACCTGTATGACTTCTTTGATGCATGTTCAAATGTCCTGCTTGAGAAAAGGTATTGTCACAAACATCACACTTAAACGGTTTCTCACCCGTATGAATTCTTTGGTGTCTATTCAAATTTTATGAGTCAGAAAATGTTTTGTTACAAACATTACACTTAAACGGTTTCTCACCCGTATGTACTCTCTGGTGCTGGTTTAAAATGTCCACTCGTGAAAACATCTTGTCACATACATCACACTTAAACGGTTTTTCACCTGTATGAATTCTTTGATGTATATTCAAATATCTTGCTTGAGAAAAGGTTTGGTCACAAACATCACACTTAAACGGTTTCTCACCTGTATGAATTCTTTGATGTATGTTCAAACTTCCTGCTTGAGAAAAGGTCTTGTCACAAACATCACACTTAAACGGTTTCTCACCTGTATGAATTCTTTGATGTATGTTCAAACTTCCTGCTTGAGAAAACGTCTTGTCACACACATCACACTTAAATGGTTTTTCACCTGTATGAATTCTTTGATGTATGTTCAAATGTCATGCTTGAGAAAAGGTCTTGCCACAAAAATCACACTTAAACGGTTTCTCACCTATATCCACTCTTTGGTGCCGTTTCAAATGCTGCATTAGAGAAAAGGTCTTATCACATACCTCACATTTAAATGTCTTTTTATGAGTTTTTTTTATATCTTTTCAATTTTTCATACTTTTTACTTTGCAGGCAACTTATCAAACCTCTTTTCTGATTTTCTAAGCCTTTTCTTTCCGACTCAGATGCACAACCATGTGAGAAACCGCTCGAAGAGGGATTATTTGAAACGGCTAATGACGTATTTTTCTGTAAGTGTAGCATAGATATGTGTGGTGAATTTTGACATAAAATTAAAGAGTATATAGAAAAAAAAACAATTGAAACAATAAATACTAACCCACTCTACGTAAAACAAAAATACAAATCTTTCAAAATGTTTTAAATACTATAAATCAAAAAAAAGGAATAAAACCAAACGTTAGAACTCAAACAAAACATAAAACCAAATATCTAAAGTAAAAAAAAACTCAAAATAAAAAACAAATCTTACAAAATATTTTAACAACTAACAGCCTACATAGCCTAGTTAAAAAAAAACAGTACATCTTTCAATAGGTTTTAACAAATAATTTTATTTTCGATTCCTATTCACTCCCTCGAGATGATAGTATAACTAGCTTTTAAAATTAGTCTTTCTAATTGAAAAAATAATAAAATATTACAACAAATATTAGGACTTATTGTAACTAAAAGAGGAAAAGCCAATAGAATACAAATCATTTGTTGAAGGAATTTTTTGAGGGGTAGCCGCAAAGCTTTGGATTTAAAAAAAACAATGAAAGTGACTCTTTCCTCAGGTCTCGCTAATTTCCTCAGGTTTCGAAAATAATAAGACTCACTATTTTCTTCTAGCTAGATAGGCAGTTCAATCTAGCTTCTAGACAGTTCAGATAAAAAAAACAATTTTCTGCTTCTTTCAAATTCAACTTGAAATCAAAATAATAGACAGAATTATCTATTAATTTATAAAGAAATATTTACACTATAAATATAAAATGTATAATCTGTATATTCAAGTAGTTTTAAGGCTTAATATCAAGCTTATTGAAAAATAATAAAACCTACCTAACCATTTTCGAGTGAAAATTTAAAAATGTTCTTGAAAGACTACGAAAACGGTTTGGCAAACATATGCAGATTAAAATAAGATAAAACAAAAGTTCCATCTTAATATTAGGTCCCATTGTCATATTTTTGTCTCATAAAATATTATCTAATAAATTTCAATCAACAAGAACACAATGTTTCAGATGTACCTTCATTGTTAGAATATTTGGGTTCCTGGGTGTCGTATTCAAATTTACATGGTCCTGAAATGCTAGGTAAATTAAGCAAAGGAACATCTTCCCGCTTCGGTGACAAATGATGGTTTGGAAAATGAAAGGGCTTCTCGCTGTCACCTGGTGAAGCATCTTCAACTTCTAAAAAGAAATTTAAATTTAACAGACATAGACAAATTTAATAGTAAAGCTTACTAAACAAACCTAACAGCTTTTTCTTTTTAGTTACGTGTAAAAATGTAAATATACAGACATTACATGTGTACATTAAATCAGATGTATATGCAGGTTTTTTCATAGATCTTTTTTTAAATCTACTTTTTATAAAGCCAAAGAAAACCATAAACATTCGACAAAATTCATTAACATAGAACGAATTAAAACCTTGATATTCATATCAAAACAAATTCATATCATAGAACGAGCTGCTTGATAAGTGTTGGTTAAAGATAATGTATTGAATAAAAAAAAAATTACAGCTAGACAATCACAAAAAAATTGAAGTAAAAGAATACCAATCGATCTGTGTTAGTTCTGCAAACATAAAATACAAAATATAGCCTCCCAAAGTTTAGCAGCTGAATTCAACTAACTTTATTCCTCTCTTACATGTATCATGAATAGATATTCCCATTTGAACCCTAAAAACTACCCCAGCTTTGGTAGAAACATTTTGTTGATCGTACCTACACAGAGAAAAGATTGACAGAAAGTTTTTCCACCGGATGATAACTTGTCTCACCAAACTTAAAAATTAAAGCCAGTAAATTTAATTTAAATGTGTTTTGCGTCACAAAGAAGTCGCTTTTATCATCCCTAAGCTCTTAATTGTTAGATCCAAGTACATATACTCCTACTAGCCATCTCAACCTTTCTCGAATTAGAGCCCTAGAAAGCGAAATCACTTTTCGTACAGCCTAGGGTTTGAAATACAGTGAGTCAGCCTGGTACTCAGAACAATCCGTAGGTAATTTCTCGTGACAACATCTAACAAATCTTCATCCGCTTTTCTGAACACCTGTACTTCAGAGCCATATCTGACCACTGTCGTCACTGTATCTTTCAAAATTATAATCTTATTTGCAAACTTATCTTCCTATTCTTCAAAATTTTTATTAACTGTGAAAAAACAACACCCTTACCCATGGTTATTCTATTTTTAAAATATTCACTGCTCCCACCGTCTTTACTAATAATACTACCAAACTAAGTGAAGCTGTCCAGGATATCAATCTTTTCGTTACCCAACGTCACTTTTTCATATTCACTTATTCCAAGCCTTAGTGACTTTTTTTTAACATTAATTTTTGAACCTATTTTTGCTCTCTGAGCTCGCAAAACCTCTAAAACATCATTCATTTTGCTCACACTTTCATCTAGGATGCTTAAATCGTCAGCATGATCTAAGTCCATGGCTTTTTTCCCTCCCCATTTGATTCCGTGCTATCCCATTCTCTTTCTTATGCTCCTTAAGACAAAGTCCATCAAAATGATCCATATGAAGGAGGATAGAACACAACTGTGCTTAACTCGTGATTGAAAACAAAACCAGCTGCGAACCTCAGTTCATACCTTGACCACAGCGGTGTGATTTTCGTATTTAGCACTAATCACTTTTGTGTATTTGTCTTGTATACCATAGAAGGATAAGATCTTCGCTAAAGCTCTTCTATCAACAGAATGGAACGATTGCTGATAATCTATAAAACTGAGGACCAAAGGTGTTTGATAACTCAGGCACTTCTCAATTATTAACCTAAGAGTAAAAATTTGGTCAACACATCTTACATTTTCTAAAACCGCACTGTTCTTATCTTATAACTTTGTCTAGAACATCTCTCTATAGAAACAGATTCTATTAGTCTAGAAAGTATTATATTACTAAGTGCTACCTATATTTGCATCCCTTTGAAAACCTATTTAAGAGAAGGGAATACTTAAAAAAAGTATTATGTAGCAAAGAGTCTAAATTTCTTTGAAATTCAGAATTTGAGAAATGTCATATTACTTATTTACTTAAGAATGAAGTTGGTCGAGGACCAAGAAAAATATTTTCTAGCGCAAAGCACCGTCAAATATGCGAAGTACCCATAAACCAATAGTTTTTCTTTTGAAAAACTTTCACACAAATTGGCTAGGAAATAAATAATCTTAAAAGGCTGTTTTAAGCCGCGAGGTATCGAAAAATTTATAATTGGCAGTAAGTAATGTCATTTTTCCCATGCATTTTTCTTCTTTAAAATTTTAGTTCTTTCAAGTGTTACCACCAGAGAACAGCGCTACCAGTGTCAAGTGTCATTACTGAAAAAAAGTCTAAAAGAGAGAATGAGAGACTAAAAGGTTAATGTTTCAATATTGGAGGCCCATATATTTTATGGACTCCAACCAAGAGATCTTTCCGGAGCTGCCAGAAATCGCTCTAAAGCCTCTAGTGTACTGCTAGTAGTGTATTGAACGAACAGACATTTTTGATTATTGTGCATATTATTTCGTGCGGAAGCAGTATGCCCAGACAATGTCTGAACAAGGGGAAAGCACAATTTTTAAATGATAAGCTTAAAGGCTTGAACAACTGATGTTATAGTTAGCTTAACAATAATAAGCCAAAACTTATCATTAAGAATTTTTCTTTCTTTATGTTTAGGTGTTCAAAAAACAGCTGTTTTTTTTTACAAAAACAGCTGTTTTCTGTTGTTAACAAAAAACAGAACAGAAACAGGTCTTCTGTATTTTTGGTGACCTGTTCTGTTTCTGTTCTGTTTCATTAACTCCTGTTTATTTTTTTCTGTTTTTTCAGAAAAACAGAACAGTGCCCATGCTTAATCACGGTTTGGCAAACACCTGCACAGTGGAGTAACATAAAAAAAAAGTTTCATTTTAAGATTCAGTCCCTCAGTCTTATTTTTATCTAATAAAATATTATCCAATACATTTCAATCATCAAAATGACAATGTTTCATATATACCTTCATTGTTAGAAAATTTGGGTTCCGATTCCTGGGTGTCGTATTCAAATTTACAAGATCCTGAAATGCAAGGTAAATTAAGCAAAGGAACATCTTCACGTTTGGATGACAAAAGATGGTTTGGAAAGTGAAAGGGCTTCTCACTATCACCTGGTAAAGCATCTTCGATTTCTAAAACAAATAATAAATTGAACAGACATAGTGGCGCTCTCATAAAATAACTATGAGGGGAGGGGGCTGACTGGTGGTCCCTGGACCTAAAAACGGAAAACTTAAAAAATTTCTTAGAAAAAATGGTATTTTAAGGCATTTCTTAAAGTTTATTTTAGCTCTTTGAATGCAAATTTTGAGTGGGGACTACGGAATGAATGATAAAACTGAGCACATTAAATAGTATTTAAACAACATGATAATTTGTGAGGGGGGGGGAGGGCTAAGGCCCCGTTAAAACACCAGCCCCCCTCCTCCGTGTCTGCACACCCGAACAGATATAGAATAATTTAAAAGTAAGGACTACTAAAAAAATCGAAATGCTTTTTCTTTTTAATAGCGTGTAAAAATGTAAATATACAAACATTATATATTTACAAAAAATCGGATGTATATGCATGTTTTTTCAAATACAGTTTTTAAAATCTACTTTTTATAAAGCAAAAGAAAACCTGAAACATTTAACGAAATTCATTAGCATAGAACGGGTAAAAACCTGAAACTCATAAAGCAAAATTCATAATATATAGCTGAAAAAAAAATGTAAATTTAGAATAATGTACTGAATTAAAAAAAAAATATTGAATGAAAAAAATATATAACCAAAAACCAAAAATTTTATAGATTAAAAATAAAAATAAATTTAAAACATTAAATGTGAAAGAATACCAATCAATGGGGAATTTTCTGTATCAGTTCAAAAAAAATAATAGTCTCCCAAAGTTTAACAGCTGAATTCAATTAACTTTAATCGTCTCTAACATGTCTTATAACTTGCTTAACCCATCCGAGGACCCATAACTACCCATGCTTTGCTGGTAATATTTCGTTCATCATATCTGCACAAAGAAAAGATAGACAGAAAATTTCTCTACCGGATGATTGCTTGTCTCACCAAGCTTAAAAATAAAAGCTAATAAATCATATTTAAATGCGTTTTGCGGCACAATCAGTCAATCAGTCAATCAACCAATATATTTATTGCCCCAAAAAAATACACAAGTATTAATTAGGAATTATATTAAAATTAAAAAAAAAAGAAAAAAAAAGAAAGCAGAACACACTAACAAAAGCCACTATACAACCAAGAATTGAATAAATTTTTTATACTACCAAATAGTTGGATGCTGGCTGTTTTTCCTATCAAGCTTAGAAAAATAGCGACCGCGACGCTGCTCAGCCACTGTTAGTTGCTCAGTTAAACCGTAGGCTGACACTATTCTTTTGTTTCTAGCCCATAGAGGTATACACAAGAGAAATTTTGCAAAACAAAAATATACAGTTCTAATAGTCTACTAATCAGTAGCCCTAAACACATTCCAAAATAGAGTCACTGCGAAGACATGAGACATCGCAGAAGCGTTATAGACACAGGCGAGAATACGCCTGCTGTAGCAAGCTTTACAGCAAACTAGCATACCCAACATTTTTCTAAGTTTCTCACTTAGATCAGAGATAAGGTGAGTATTTGTCATTCTTACACTATCCCCTATCAGAGTGCCGAGATACTTAATACAGCCAGATTTCCGAACTATACGCATCCAACATTACCGACAGATTTGCCAATAGCAAGGATTTCACTCTTCGAAGAATTAAATTTGAGACCAATTTCGGCATATTCCCTACTGAGCATAGAAAAATACCCCTCAACAGACAATACTGTTCTACTTAAATTCAGGATGTCTTCGGCGTAATTCAGTATGGATAAGTCCAAACCATAAAAAAATAAAATTAATTCTAACCTTCTTCTGGGGTGCAACCACACTATTATAATACAATGGTGGCGAAGTTAACCCACCCTAACAGAGTCCTTTCCTTAATCGAATTGCGGCTCAAAACATTATGTAGCCATGATGAGTAGGTACTTTCACAAAAATGCATAATCTCGCATACAGATTTTTAAATACCTGCACAACTGAATGATTGAGACTTTGCGGCTGCACACTATATAACAAATGCGAATATAAACCAGAATCAAAAGCACGAGAGACATCGTGAGACGCAATGAAGAGAAACACCACTATTCTCTGTGTCCATCAGGACGTTGGCAAGTATACAATGTATGTGTTCCCAACTATAGCCTTCCTTAAATCGAAATTGGGTGCCCAGAGTTGAACAAGCCTGATTTACGTCCTTATTCACTAGTAACTCCAGCAATTAACATACAACAGAAGAAACTGTTATAGGCCTATAGAAACAACATTACCAGCTATCTTTATCTTTTTTTGCAGAACAAGAGTCAATGTACCAACACAAAAAGAATTGGGGACTATACCAGAAATAAAAAAGTTTTAGTAAAACAAAATGCAGATACTGCAGTAGCTAATCACTTGCGTGTAATAAATGAAAACCACATAATTGATCATAACCACGCAAGAACATTTTTCGAAGGCGAATGATAGCACTGTAAATATCAGATGCCATGACTATGAAACCACTATCTAAGTCAGTATCAACTAGTCTATCCACTAGTGGGGATTCATAGCGGGTTTCTAATACTGGATCAGGTGGAGAAAACTCACTGGCGAAATAGCTGATCCAGTCACTCTCAAATGGAGGCTCTGAAGCAACACCTTTTGACTTTTTCCCCCGATCAATCTCCAGATTTAATTTGGGTTAGTTGCGAAACGCTCGCTCCAGCTGTCAATGATCTCAGCTTTGTGATTGGCAAGAAATCTAGCAAAACAACGTTTAGTATATAACCGTGTGTCATTAACGGTACCAGATTTCGGCCGGTCGCAAACATTCAATATTCAGTGCCAAACCTTCGAAGATTTGCAACTTTGCTGTAAAGGCAGATTTATTGACAAGCTATTCCTGAACCAGGACAATCTTTACGTACAGGAACGGAAAAACACCCCGCACAACGCATTACATGTGTGCTTTTACTATAGTAAATGTTGATAAGATTTTTTTTTCAACTCAGCGAGTTCTGAAGGTTGTTGCAGCAGTTGGAGAGGGATTTGATTTGGTCAAGTGTGCTATCTTGCTCTGCCATATATATAACAGCATTTAATTTCTTCCAGTCACATTCGAATTTCCCCTTCCATTTCTTTTCGTCTTTTTTAAAGAGAACACTATCAGTAACAAAACAGTTGGAGATTACTAAATGATCCGATACCGATACGCTAAAGTCAACATGGCTTGAGCCATTCAGTCACATCGTTCGAGCAGAGCATGAAGACAAGCAAACTTGTCACTCTGGAGTTATGGATATACGTATACGAATGGTCATTTGGGACAACATACAGATTGGACAGAGCAGACAGAAGTATTTGAGATCTCGACTGATCTGGCACTGAGAGGTCGCAGCTCACGTCCCCAGCAAAGATAACACGATAAGACGCATAGGCACACTGGTGTAAAGATTTAGCAAGCTTCATTGTCAGACGGGAGAACCTTTCTTCAGAAGCCATATTCTTGTAATCTGTTGATAAGTAGCAGCAATCAACTGAGAAGTAACTTGCTTTAACTGTAGTACTACAGGCTATTTTGCGGCTTTCAGATTTGCAGCTTTTATACCAAGGAAACATTATACAAAGCAATCAGATTTGCAGCTTTTATACCAAGGAAACATTCGTTCTCAACAAATACTGATGCCGAAAGGTGAGAGCTGATTTGTACTGCCAGTCTGTCGGAAGCTCTTCTTCTGCCCGAATTCTCAGCAAGCACTGCGAAAAGGCGATTTTTGTTATTCACTTTTAACAGGGATAGAAGATTGGCTGATAGGAAATTTTATAGTAGACACAAAACATCTTTGCAAGACATCAGGCTTTCAATCAGTGGTAGTTTTTTTTATTACACTGCCATTCACATTCCGCAAAGACACTTTTAGCTCCAAGTTGGTCATGGTTTCGTCATGAGCTTTCTGTCTACGAGGCGCTAAACACTGTAGCACGGATGGTCTGTCTACTTGCAGAGAGCAAACTTCAGTGCAGTATTACAGGGTTTATCTTCATTGTTCGCATGATCACCACTGCAATAGGAACAACGAATAGCGTATTTACAGTCGTTAGCAGCGTGACCGTAGGCTACTCTTGGCATTGAAAATACTTCATCGACAATACCGATACCTGTCTATTCGAAAGTACTCATAGCCCAGAGTTATAAGGTTATTCATTGCTACTTGCAAATAATCCTTACTTTCAAAGACAAGCTTACAAGAGCAAATATGCCGAATTCTCTCGGCTTTCGTGCAATTCCTAATCATTAAACATAGATCATTCGGCAAGACATCATCAGGAACATGTCTTATAATACCACAATGAGCGGGAGTCTTCAGTCGAGCATCAGTGTCTGTAGCACTGTTGAGCACTTCAGCAAGAGACTAAGGTGCATCTTCGTCATCAAGTATCACGCACCACTTTTGCTAAGAGGTCTCAGGTTCACTATATGGTAACAACAATCACCAACGAGGCCCTGAAGATACTCCATAGTCCGACGCGCAGTCGCACTAACGATATTTTGTGCTGATTTGAAGAAGCTCAGATAGTCAATAAGATCGTCAACTCTAGAGTGAAGCCCATTGGCCTAGGGGTGAGGGTGGCTGTAACCTCTCCTGAGAGAATGAGTACCTCGTCAGGCTCATAGATTACAAACTTGGGGAGGACTAAATTCTTTTCGTCACAAGTCAAACTGCCTCTTTTCAGATTAGCAACTATGTCTTGGGGCTTAACAGGATCTGTAGAACAAGTAGACATAACGGCTAAGTGCCATAATTCATCCGTTGCCTTAGTCAGCATATCAGCTTTGATATTCTGTACTGCCTTCGCCATCTTTTCATCATAGTTGTTACCTGCTTTGATTGCTTGGACGACAAAGTTCAAAACGGGGCTAGAAAACCAAGTCTAGCTTCAAACTACTCATTTCCCTTTTAGAGTGAAATGGCTTCTGACGCAGTAAGCAAAATTAGTGGTTGGTCCAATTCAGATGCAAAATCACAGAGCAATATTCCAATTAGAGTGGCCAGGGACGGAGCAAATAGTCGTCAGAGACTACTGAAATCACCCAAGAACAAGGGAAGTGTAAGGACTCACCTTTTCCCTGCAATTTGCGGGTAACTGAATATCGGCTGGTATAATACGGTACTTGCCTCCTTCCCCTCTTCTGGTTGTTCCCAGAAAAAAAATCATATACACCTTAATGATATGGAAACAAAGATGGTACAATATGAAATTGGCAATATAGATGGGGGTCCAGTCTACCTGAGAAAAAAGATGGCGCTGGTGAAAATACCCACAAAGAAAAAATTATACTAGGAATTAATGAAGATCTCTCAAATATTACTTAACTAAAAACCTATCTTTAGAGGGTAGAGATCAACATGAAAATAACCTCAAAGTAATGCAGTAGCTTTATCCCATTAACAGCAAAGAAACAAACTCAGCCACAATATCTCTGGATATAACATAGATGGCACGTTATCACCCCTCAGCTCTTAATTGTTAGATCCAAGAACATATACAATTAAATTTTTTTCTAAAGACCACTTACTGAGCAAGGAGGCAAAAAAAGACAATTTTTTTCAAGAGCAAAGTAGCTTTTCTTTTATTCTGTAACAGAAAATAAACTGTATATCTTACCGTTTTTAATGAAAGAATCCTGAGAAACGGTGATGAGATCAGACATTTTCAGAATTTGTGGCAAGTCCATAGGTCTTGGGACGGAATTAATTCAAATTATGAGAAGCATAATCCTATCATCGCCACTTGGATACGAAACAGATTTTCGTCAAGAGAGGCCTGAAATACAATAGATATAATGATTGATGACTGATAATGACTTTTAACCACTGCAAAGCATTTTTATTAGTAAAGGCCAGTAAAGGCATTAGAAATCTGATTATTTTTTTTTAAGAAAAGGGTGCTAAAGTTCAAAAACTGCCTTTTTGATGAAACTATATTCAAAGTGCAGTTGTTGATTTTAAGTTAAAGTAAACTTTTACGGTAAAAAGCAAAATAAAGCAGCTAGCTTATTCTTTTAGCTGTGGTGGCTGTTAGCTACATTTTGCCTTTAAATTTTCCAATCCGAAAACTACTAGGTTGGAAAATTTGGTTTAACTCCTGAAATGAAATCTTTATTCATGGTTTTAATGCTTAAAACACTAAACAGTGTACGCCTATTATATAGGGGCAATAATGTATTTCTTACTTTTAGGGCTTCAAAAATGCGACAACACATGTAAAACTAGATCCAAAAATATAATAGGTGAAACCATTGTATTGATAAAAAAATAATTTATTAAAAATTCAGTAACTAACTTCCAAAGCAATTTAAAATTCAAATCTAAAGTGAAACTCAAGCAAATTAAGAAATATTTCCAGAAACATAATATCTACTAAAACTTTTAATATCTACTAAAATGTAATAATGTTTGTCAAAAATAGTTCTGAAAAATCAATCCATTGTTTAGTTTAACTAAGGAGAACCATCTTCCTGGGGCCTACTTATGACAAGGTCTAAATTTGCCTTCAATGACTTGTTTATCCAAATATTGTTTCAGCATATATGCCAATGTTATTAAGAAATCAATTTCACCTTTTTACTAAAACTCTTTAATTACACTTTAAAGGATATACTGATGTAAAATGGGAACAAAAAATATCCAAATTGAATAGATTTTCTATATACCTTGGTTGCAGTAACAGCTGTAACCTAAGGCAGAGTAAACAAACCCCTTAAATGGCGTGGATTTGAAAGAAAAAGTAGCCAAAAGTTGGCCGTCCAACCTTTTTAATGTTCCCCCATCTAACCTCTTTTAGGAACCAACTAAAGATAAACTAAACGCTGTTGATATTAATGTTTAAAAACGAGTTTTGAAATCATAATATTGTCAGAAAACTAATGGCACCCTAGTTCATTGCCCTCCCCCTCAATATTTTACTCTAGATCCCCCTTTGAGTACTCAATAGGTGCTGAAAATGCATATCTGCATTAAATATCTTTTGCATTACAAATTGAGTTTCCATTTTTCCTAATTTTATAAGACTAAATGACTTTCCACTAACACTTAACATTTAACATTTCCACATAACACAAAGTTTCCACTAACACCAATTTCAAGAATCAGAATTCATTAAAAAAAAACAAAAAACGAATAAATCAATAATACATTGAATCGCCGCTACTTTAGGAAGAAAGGAGAATCATTGTCAATTTTTTTTATTGCCTTTATAGCTCTTGATGAATGGCTATGTTTATTTCCAACATAAGGTTTCATGCTGTCGAGAAAATAATCTCAACGATGAGTTTTTTTAAAACCATATGCCTAAATTAAAGTGAAAAATTTATTGTAAATCAAGAATATCCTGAAACAAAAAAGAAAATTTCAGTTTCAAATAAATTTTCTGTCTTACTAGAATGTGTTAAAAAATGGCCCTAGATTCTTATTCATTTATTTTGAACATTTTGGGACAATATTGAAAAGAGCAATCAACTAATAAAAACTATAAAGTCATCATAATCTGGTATGGAAACATAGGCTTTAATCAAAGCAAGTGACCAAAATTCCTGGACACTGTTGAAATATGTTTAATAATATATGCTTTAAACCGCAAAGCTGAATCAATATAAATATCTAAATATCTAAATACATCCACTTTATTTTAAGGAGAAATTTCAATATTAATAGTTTAAAATGACAAACTCAAATTTCTTCCAAACACAATAACTTCTGACTTCTCAAAGAGCTATTTTAGTTGGACTTTAAAACTTCTTTTAAATAAATACAATCTCACTAAAGAGCTATTCCACCAATTCCAATTTTTTCCAACACATAAAGAAGAATTGCAAGGTTTATTATATCAAAAGCTTTTTTAATGTAAAAAAAATATAGCTGACGCCAGATAATTATCATCCGTAGTCTCTGATAAGAAATTATGTAAAGCAGCTACTGTTTGCTCTGTTGACCACTCAAGAAACACAACTGTTAGAAAAAAAAAATATTCTTTATAAGAAATTAAGTATAAGCACTCTTTACTATTATGTCAAAACTTTAGAAACAGGTGATATTATTGTAATAGGCCTATAATTGTTTGGACAAATGAGTAACAGTTTTTGGTACTCCAAGAAGTGAATTTGGTATATAAATGCAAAAAGAGAAGCTTTGAACTTCTAAATGCGAAATAAAGCAAAAAAAAAATTATATTACTAGTTTTGTGCGATAATTTGATTTAACGATATATAGATAATTTTGCTTTCAATATTCGATAATTGATATATTGATTTCGATATTTCTGATCAGTTTTTCATCCAGATTAACTCTAGGTTTTCTCAAAGTTAAACAAAAATTGGGTACTTATCTTTTAGCCACTACAAACTAGAGAATTTGGATCTATAAAATCAGACAATAACCGATTTATTACTGTTTGTATACGGAGACAATTAGTTTCGGCTCAGTGGAAATTACATTGTAGCTATATTCTAATAAATATTTAGTTGGAAGTTTGGTCATATTAGGTTACATTTTGCATGCAGCGCCGCTATACTTAACCCCAAACCCCCACACCCAAATCTGCAAATATATAGCCCAAAGTAAATATATCCTATCTAGCATCTCAGTTGTTTCAACCCTGTACCTGTAGATCCAAATTCTCGAGTGAGTACTGGCTATGAGATAAGTACCAAAAGTTGTAATAAAAGTGTATTTTGTACAATTTTTTTCAAACTTTGAATAATATAAAATCAGGCAATAAAAACAAACTTCGATTGCGGTACATAAATAAATATAATAAAAATCTAGATTTGAAATTTCTCGGGCTCAGGATAAAGAAAGATAACCTACTGGCTACTTTTGGCTATTCAAACTAAGCAACATGTCAGTATTTCTCCCTAATAATTAGTTCAACCTTTCAGTTATAATAGGCAGCGCAAGATTGCGCTGCCTAAGTAAAGAACAATTTTGGTACAAAACATTATTTTTGGTTTTAGACGAGGGCACTTCGTATCGAAGGAGTTGTCGTAGAAACTTCGAAAAGGGCTTATTCGATTGGAAATTGGAGTGGCTATTGCCATTTTTAATAGTAGAAAGTCATTGGAAGGAAACTAACACCCCTTCCACGCCCACCAAATCCCCAAAAACATAAAATCAAAATTTAGAAATAGTCATTTTGTTCAGCGTAGTTGATTTCCAGATAGAAATTATATTTTTGAGGAAGACACTCCCCCACAGCCCTCAAGACAAGGGTTGTAAGTTATGTCCTGGGGGCATATAAGATTATTATGTCGTAGAAACTTCAAAAAAGGCTCATTCGATTGGAAATTCAAAGGGATAGAGCCCTTTTTAATAGTCGAAAGTGATTGGAGGGCCATTACCCCCCTCTCACACCCCCAGTTCCCCCACCCCCATCCAATAAAAATTTTGAGATAGCCATTTTTTTAAACGTATTTGACAGTTCTGAAAATTAGGTCTTTAAGGATTAGCCCCCCCCCCCCCACAGCCCTCAGGGTAAGGGTTACAAGTTATACCCTGGGGGCATATAAGGTTTTCATAGAAAGCGTTGTCGCAGAAACTTCAAAAGGGGCTCATTCGATTAGAAATTGAAATGGCTAGTGCCCATTTTAATAGTCAAAAGTGATTGGAAGGCAAATAACACCCCTTCCAAGCCCACCATTTATCCAAACACATCCAGTCCAAATTTTTAGATATCAATTTTGTTCAACGTAGTTGAAAGTTCTGGAAATTAGGTCTTTGAGGATGATAACCCCCTCAGAGTCCTCAGGGCAAGGGTTATAAATTATACCCTGGGGGCATGTAAGGTTTTTATTGAAATCTTTGTTGTAGAAACTTGAAAAAGGGCGCATTCGACTGGAAATTCAAAAGGCTAGAGCCCTTTTTAATAGTCGAAAGTGATTGGAGGGCAACTAAACCCCTTCTGACGCCCACCTTTCCCCCAAACAAGTATAATCAAAATTTTTAAGATAGGCCTTCTGTTAAATGTAGTTGACAGTTTTGGAAATTAGGTCTTTAAGGATGAGCCCCCCCCCCAGCCCTCAGGGCAAGGGTTGTAAGTTAAGCCCTGGGGGCATATGAGGTTTTTATAGAAAGCGTTGTCGTAGAAACTTCAAAAAGGGCTCACTCCATTGGAAATTGAAATGGCTAGTAGCCTTTTTAATAGTTGAAAGTAATGGGAGGGCAACTCACTCCCCTATCACGTCTACCATTTTTACAAACATATACAATACAAATTTTTAGATAGCCATTTTTTTCAAAGTAGTTGAAAGTTCTGAAAATTATGTCTTTGAGGATGACGATCCCCCCACAGCCCTCAGGACAAGGGTTGTAAATTATACCCTAAGGGCATACGAGGTTTTTAAAGAAAGCGTTGTCGTAAAACTTCAAAAAGGGCTCATTCAACTGAAAACTGAAAAGGCTAGTGCCCTTTTTTATAGTTGAAAGAAATTGCAAGGAAACTAACCTCCTCTCAAGCCCACCATTTCCTCAAACACATCCAATTCAAATTTTGAGATATTCATTTTTTTCAGCTTAGTTAAAAGTTCTGGAAATTAGATCTTTTAGGATGACAACGCCCTCAAAGCCCTCAGGGAACGGTTGTAAGTTATACCCTGGGGGGTATATAACGTTTTTTTTTATAGAAAGTGTTGTCATAGAAACTTCGAAAAGGGCTCATTTGATTAGAAATTGAAAGGGCTAGTGCCCTTTTTAATAGTCGAAAGTGATTGGAGAGCAACTACCCCCCCCCCCTCACGGCCACCATTTCCCCAAAAACATTCAAACCCCCCAAACCCCTCACGGCAAGGTTTGTACATTATACCATGGGGGCATATAAGATTATTATGGAAAGCGTTTTGGTAGAGACTTCAAAAAGGGCTCATTCTATTGGAAATTATAAGGGCTAGTGCCATTTTTAATAGTAGAAAGTGATTGGAGGGAAACAAGGCCCCCTGTCATGCTCACCATTTCCCCAAACACATCCAATCAAAATTTTGTGATAGCCATTTTGTTATACATAGATGAAAGTTCTGAAAATTAAGTCTTTGAGGATGACACTCCCCCTAGAGCCCTCAGGGCTAAGTTTGTAAGTTTTGCTCTGGGAGCATATAAGGTTTTTTGTAGAAAATGTTGTCATAGAAACTTCAAAAAAAGCTCATTCATTTGGATATTGAAAGAGCTAGTGCCCTTTTTAATAGGCTAGTCGAAACGGATTGGAGGGCAACTAACCTTCCTCTCACGCCCACCATTTTTCCCAAACATCCAATCAAAATTCTGAGATAGCCATTTTTTTCAATGTAGTTGAATGTTCTGGATATTATGTCTTTGAGGATGATCAAGCCCCCCCCACCCCTCAGGGCCAGTGTCGTAAGTTATACCCTGGAGGCAAGTAAGGGTTTTATAGAGCGTTGTAATAGAAACTTTGAATACTTCAAAGGGCTAATGCCGACTTTAATAGTCAAAAGTGATTGGAGGAAAACTAACACACCTCCCACGCCCACCATTTCCCGAAAAACATCCAATAAAATTTTGAGATAGCCATTTTTTTCAACGTACTTGAAACGTCCAGAAATTATGTCTTTGAGGATGACACTGCCCCCAAAGGCCTCAGCGCAAGGGTTGTAAGTTATGCTCTGGGGGCATATAAGGTTTTATAGAAAGAGTCGTTGTAGAAACTTCAAAAAAGGCTCATTCGATAGGAAAGTGATTTGAGGGCAACTAACGCCCCTCTCAAGCCTACCATTTCCCCAAACTCATCCAATCAAAATTTTGAGATAGACAATTTGTTCAACGAAGTTGAAAGTTTTGGAAATTAGGTCTTTGCCAGCGTTGGTGTAGAAACTTCACAAAGGACTCATTCAATTGGGAATTAAGAGGGTTAGTGCCTTTATTAATAGTCAAAAGGGATCGGAGGGCGAATGCTCCCCCCCTATACCCATCATTTTCCCACACCCTTCCGACCATTTTGATATAGCAATTTTGTTGAACGTAGTTGAAGGGTCCTGAACTTATGTTTTTGTGTATTACAACCCCCAACAGCCCTCAGAGCTAAGGTTGTTAGTTATGCCCTAGGGGAATATAATGTCATGTAGGAAGTGTTGTCGTAAAAGCTTCTAAACGGGATCTGTCAATTGGAAATTGAGAGGGCTATTGCCATTTTTAATAGTCGAAAGTCATCAGAGGGAGAATCCCCCCCCCCAACGCCCATCATTTCCCCAAACATTTCCAATCAACATTCATATGTGGCCATTTTGTTCAACTTAGTTGAAAGGTCTGGAAATTATGTCCTTGAGCATGACAACCCTCCCCCCATAGCCCTCATGACAAGGGTAGTGAGTTATGCAAGAGGGGCATAAAACGTTTTTATAGAGAGTTTTGTCGCAGAAGCTTCAAAAAACGCCCATTTGATTGGAAATTGAGAGGACTAGTGCCTTTTTCATTAGTCAAAAGTGATCAGAGGGCAAATATCTCCCTTCACGCCTATCATTTCCCCAAACACTTCCAATCAAAATTTTTATATAGCCTTTTTGTTAAGCCTATCAGAAAGGTCTGGAAATTATGTCTGAGGATAAGAAATCACCCCAGCCCTGAGGGCAAGGGTTAGTGCCAAGTAGTGTAAGTAGTAAGTAGTGTAAGTTGTGCTCTGGGGACATATAGGGTTTTTCTTATAGAAAGTGTGGTCACATAAACTTCAAAGGAGACTCATTGGATTGCCAATAAGACGCTCTTTTGCTCTTTTCAAAAGTTAAATTGATCAGAGGGCAGTTACCCTCTCACCCCAACACACACGTCGAATTATCCCGAAATGCATCCAATAGAAATTTTGAGATAGCCATTCTATTCAAAATAGACTAAATATCATATAACAAGGCTTTTAGGGTTGAAACAAACCCCAGAGATTAGGGCAAGGGTTGTAAGTTATGCCCAGAGGGCATTAAAGGTTTTTATGGAAGGGGTGGTTGTTTAATTGCAGAAAAGGCTCAGTCTTTCTCCCTGGAAAAGATTATGTCAATATAAAACGAACAGAAATTAATCAAAAACGTTTTGCACGAAATAAGTTTTTCAAAAAAAAATACTGAACTCCCTTAAACCAAAAATGATCAAAAATAGAATCAAATATTCTACCAAGCACACAACTACCACAAATCAGCATCAATAAATAAATGAAACCCAAAACAAACAAAAATTAAAATAAGTCAAACTCAAAACGAAAAGAAAATAATCTGAGTAGGGTTCTAAAACCTATGCTTTCTAAAAGCCAGAATATAATTTGCACTTTACTGGAAAAAAATTTTCTTAACTGTTTTCACTTATAACTTTAAGAAAACAAACATTAATTAAGATTTTAATAAACAAATATTAGCATATGCGTATTTAAATGACAATGCATATTTTTTTCAGTTAATTCATTTGAATTTTTGTTTCAACCCCGTGTTTCAGGAGTTGTTTTAACAGAATTAAGACAAAAAGTCAAACTGTAGCGTATATTCCCTAGTTTCAGTAAAAAAAAGGTCGTTTTTTTTTTATTTTTGATCGTTGTCAAATAATGCCGGCAGACCTGCTTCTGTCCTTCGTGGAAAATTCCCCTTCCACCGAAAAAAACCAACTCTTTGTAATTTCATCCTGCGTAAAATCTCCCTCCCCCGAGACAACCCCGTCCCTACTGAAAATTCCCCACAAAGCTTTTCTTGTGAATATTTTTTCCTAAAAAATTCTCTTTGGCCTACTTAATTAGAAAAAATATGTTTTTCATATAATTTCTAATCTTTTTTTTCAAATCTTGCCTGAAAAACCCCTCGAAGGAAAATTTTTCCTTGAAATTTATCTTCTGAGAGGAAAGTTTCACCCGCGGAAAATTCTCCTATGAAGAATTTTTCCCGCGGAAAATTACCCCATGAAGAATATCTCTTGCGAGAAATTTCGCCATGAAGAATTTCTCCAGCTGAAATCTTCTCCATGGAGAATTTCTCAGTAGTCTAGGTATAACAGTTTCAAGCAGGGTGTCTCCCCATATAGCTATAACAGTTCCGAGCAGACAGTCCCACCATATAGCTATAATGATAAGTAGCGGACAGTACTCCCACCATACAAGCAGACAGTACAATGACCGGATTCAACCTACCAGGAAAATTCGTGCTGTTGACGAAACCATGGTTTTGGGTCATGGCCGTTCACATATCTAATGTTAAACATGATTCTTCATTATGGTATGATTATAGGCGTTGACAGAAATGAAAATGGTAAACCATATGAGGGAATGCTAACTCCTATTCAGAGATACATATTTTTTTTTATTTGGACGATTCTCAACTGTGTACTGTATAATACACAACTACCATTTGAACAGTGATGTTAGGTCCCCTTTCCCAACCCCAAGGACCCCCTCCCCCCAAACTTTTTGCCCCCCCCCCACTTGGCTTGGCGCGCCACGCCAATTGAACCTAATTGAACCTAACTTGAATTGTTTGTGAAACTTTTTTGTTTGTGAAACTTGTTGCATCCTGTTTTTTTTCTCTTCGCGAAACTTGTACTTTGATTTTTCACCTCGTGAAATTGCTTTTGTTAATGGAAGTTGTTCCGTGTTTATTGTTTTTTTTTTAGTTCGGGGATCTTGTTGCTTGGGGTTTTTTATTTGTGAAGCTTGTTGCATGTTAATTTTTTCTTTTAGTGAAACACATATATTGATTTTTTTTACTCCTCCTAAAACTGATTTTGTCCGTGGAACATAATGCATGTATGTTTTTCTGATCCTGGAACTTGTTGCGTGTTGATTTTTTTTTGTTCATGAAACTTGTTGCGTGTTGCTTTTTTCTCTTCGCGAAACTTGTACACTGATTTTTCTCCTTGTGAAACTTATTGTTGTTCATGGAACTTGTTGCATGATGGTTTTTTGTTCATGAAATTTGTTGCATGTTGATTTTTCTCTTCGTGAAACTTGAACATTGATTTTTTTCTTGTCTTGAAGCCGATTTTGTTCATGGAACTTGACCGTGCTGATTTATATTTGTGGAGTTTGTTGACTGCTTAGTTTTCTTCGTGAAACTTGATGCATGCTGATTTTGGAACCTTTTACATGCTGATTTATGTTCGTGGAATTTGTTGAGTGATGATTTTTTTTTTGTGTAACTTGTTGCATCCTGTTCTTTTTCTCTTTGCGAAACTTTTACATTGATTTTATCACCTCGTGAAACTGATTTTTGGTAATGTAACCTGTTGTGTGCTAATTGTTTTGTTCGTTTCGTGGAACATATTGCATCCTGTTTTTTATTCGTGAAACTTGATGCATGTTTATTTTTTCTCTTTGTGAAACATGTACATTTATTTTTTTTTTCTCCTCCTAAAACTAATTTTTTCTGAGGAACATACTAAATACATATTTTTCTGATTCTTGAACTAAATGCGTTCTGATTTTTTTTTCTTGAACCTTGTTGCATGTTGCTTTTTCTTCTGTTCGCGAGATCTGTACACTGATTTTTCTCCTTGCGCAACTGATTTTCTCCAATGACCTTGTTGCGCTCTGATTTTTGAGCATGGAACTTGTTGCATGTTGGTTTTTTGCTCATGAAATTTGTTGCATGTTGATTTTCTCTTCGTGAAACTTGCACATTGATTTTTTTTCCTTCCCTTGAAGCCAATTTTGTTCGAGGAACTTGCCCGTGCTGATTTATGTTTGTGGAACTTGTAGAGTGCTGATTTTTCTTCGTGGAACTTGTTGCATGCTGAATTTTTCTGCGTGGAACTTGTTGCATGCTGAATTTTTTTCTTCGCGAAACTTAAACTATGGTTTTCTCCCCATTAAACGGATTTTGTTCGTGGAGCTTGTTGCGTGCTGATTTTTTTTCCAGAAACTTGTTGCATGTTTATTTTTTCTCTTCGTGAATCAAGTACATTGATTTTTTGTCTACCCAGTGAAACTAATTTTGTTCTTGGAACTTATTGTTTGCATATTTCTTTGTTCGTGATCCATGTTAAATGTTGATTTTTCTCTTCGTAAAACTTCTACCATGATTTTCCTCATTGAGAAAGCTGGTTTTGTTCATGGAACTTGTTGTACGCTGATTTATGTTCGTGGAACTTGTTGAATGATGATCTTTTGTTGATTTTTTTTTGTTCGTGAAACTTGTTGCATGTTGTTTTTCTTTTCTTCGCGAAACTAAAACAATGATTTTCTCCCCGTTAAACTGATATTGTTCGTGGAACTTGCTGCGTGTTGATTTTTTATTTCAGAATCTTGTGGCATGTTTATTTTTTCTCTTCGTGAAACAAGTACATTGATTTTTTTTCTACCTAGTGAAACTAATTTTTTTCATGGAACTTATTGCATGCATATTTTTTGTTCGTGGTCCATGTTAAATGTTTATTTTTTCTCTTCGTGTAACTTCTACCATGATTTTCCTCATTGAGAAAGCTGGTTTTGTTCATGGATCTTGTTGCACGCTGATTTATGTTCGTGGAACTTGTTGAGTGATGAGCTTTTGTTCGTGAAACGTGTTGCAGTGTGATTTTGTTTATTCGCTTCTCGAAACTTGTACATTGATTTTTCGCTTCGTGAAACTGATTTTGTTAGTGGAAGTTGTTGCATGCTGATTGTTTTTTTTTGTTTGCGGAACTTGTTCCTTGCTGTTTTTTTATTCGTGAAACTTGTTGCAGGTTGATTTTTTTTTCTTCGTGAAACATGTACATTGATTTTTTTTCTCCTCCTGAAACTAATTTTGTTCATGGTACATACTGCATGCATATATTTTTTATCGTGGATTTTTTTTTGTGTGCTGACTGTTTTTTTTTGTCCGTGAAACTTGCTGCATGTTGATTTTTTTCTCTTCGCGAAACTCGTACACAGATTTTTCTCCTCGTGAAACTGGTTTTGTTCAAGGAACTTCCTGTGTGCAGATTGTTGTTCCTAGAACTTGTTGCATGTTGGTTTTTTGTTCATGAAACTTGATTTTTTTTTCCCATAGTGAAACTGATTTTGTTCATATAACTTATTGCATGCATATTCTAAAATCGTGTTTCATGTTACATGTTGATTTTTCTCTTCGTGAAACATCTACAATGATTTTTCTCATTGAGAAAACTGGTTTTGTTCATGGAAATTGTTGCGTGCTTATTTATGTTCGTGGAACTTGTTGAGGGATGATTATATTTGGTTTGTGAAACTTGTTGCAGCCTGTTTTTTTCTCTTCGAGAAACTTGTACATTGATTTTTTTACCTCGTGAAACTGATTTTGTTAATGGAACTTGTCGCGTGCTGATTGATTTTTTTTTTAGTTCGTGGGACTTGTTGCATGCAGTTTTTTATTCATAAAACTTGATGCACGTTGATTTTTTCTCTTCGTGAAACATGTACATTGATTTTTTTTTCTCCTCCTAAAACTAATTTTGTCCATGGAACATACTGCATGCATATTTTTCTGATTCTGGAACTTGTTGCTTGCTGATTTTTTTTTTGTTCGTGAAACTTGTTGCATGTTGCTTTTTTCTCTTTGCGAAATTTGTACACTGATTTTTCTCCTCGTGATACTGATTTTGTTCAAGGAACCTGTTGCATGATGATTTTCTGTACATGAAACTTGTTGCATGTTGATTTTTCTCTTTGTGAAACTTGCACATTGATTTTTTTTCTTCTTCTCTTGAAGCCAAATTTGTTAATGGAACTTGACCATGCTGATTTATACCTATGGAACTTGTTGAGCGCTGATTTTTCTTCGTGAAACTTGTTTCATGATGATTTTTTTTTCTCTTCGCGAAACTTGAACAATGATTTTCTCCCCGTTAAACTGATTTTGTTCGTGGAACTTGTTGCGTGCTGATTTTTTTATTCCTGAAACTTGTTGCATGTTTATTTTTTCTCTTCGTTAATCAAGTACATTGATTGTTTTCTACCCAGTGAAACTGATTTGGTCCATGGAACTTATTGCATGCATATTTCTTTGTTCGTGATCCATGTTACATGTTGATTTTTCTCATCGTGAAACTTCCATAATAACTTTCCTCATTGAGAAAACTGGTTTTTTTCATGGAACTTGTTGCACGCTTATTTATGTTCTTGGAACTTGTTGAGTGATGATCTTTTGTTCGGGAAACGTGTTTCAGTGTGATTTTGTTTATTCTCTTCTCGAAACTTGTACATTGATTTTTCTTTTCGTGAAACTGATTTTATTAATGGAACTTGTTGCGTGCTGATTGTTTTTTTTGTTCGTGGAACTTGTTGCTTGCTGCTTTTTTTTTATTCGTGAAACTTGTTGCAGGTTGATTTTTTCTCTTCGTGAAACATGTACATTGATTTTTTTTTCTTCTCCTGAAACCAATTCTGTTCATGGAACATACTGCATGCATATTTCTTAATCGTGATTTTTGTTTGTGCAGACTGTTTTTTTTTGTTCGTCAAACTTGTTGCATGTTGATTTTTTTTTCTCTTTGCAAAACTCGTACACTGATTTTTCTCCTCGTGAAACTGATTTTGTTCAAGGAACTTATCGCGTGCTGATTTTTTTTTTCAATCGTGAAACTTGTTGCATGTTGCTTTTTTTCTTTTAGTGAAATATGTACACTGATTATTCTCCTCGTGAAACTGACTCTTTTAATGTAAGTTGTTGCTTGATGGTTTTCTGTTCGGGAAACCTGTTGCATGGCTATATTTCTCTTTGTGAGACTAACTCATTTATTTTTTTTTCTTCTTCTCTTGAAACTAATTTCTTTCGTAGAACTTGACCGTGCTAATATATGCCTGTGGAACTGGTCACATGCTGTTTTTTCTTCGTGAAACCTTTTGCATACTGATTTTTTCTCTTCGCGAAACTTGAACAATGGTTTTTCTCCCAGTTAAACTGATTTTGTTCGTGGAATTTGTTGCGTGCTGATTTTTTATTCCTGAACTTGTTGCATGTTTATTTTTTCTCTTTGTGAAACGAGTACATTGATTTTTTTTCTACCTAGTGAAACTAATTTTGTTCATGGAGCTTATCGCAGGCATATTTCATTGTTCGTGATACATGTTAAATGTTGATTTTTCTCTTCATGAAACTTCTACAATGATTTTCGCTTGCTGTTTTTTTATTCGTGAAACTTGTTGCAGGTTGATTTTTTCTCTTCGTGAAACATGTACATTGATTTTTTTTCTCCTCCTGAAACCAATTTTGCCCATGGAACATACTGCATGCATATTTTTTAATCGTGGATTTTTTTTGTGTGCTGACTGTTTTTTTTCGTGAAACTTGTATCGCGTGCTGATTTTTTTTCGTTCGTGAAACTTCTTGCATGTTGCTTTTTTTCTCTTCACGAAATTTGTACACTGATTTTTCTCCTCGTGAAACGGATTTTGTTCAAGGAACTTGTTGCAGGATTGTTTTCTGTTCATGAAACTTGTTGCATGTTGATTTCTCTCTTCGTGGAACTTGCTCATTGATTTTTTTTCTTCTTCTCTCTAAGCCCATTTTGTTCGTGGAATTTGACCGTGCTGATTTATGCCTGTGGAACTTGTTGAGTGCTGATTTTTCTTCGCGAAACTTGTTGCATGCTGATTTTTTTTCTCTTAGCGAAACTTAAACAATGACTTTTCTCCCAGTTAAACTGATTTTGTTCGTAGAACTTGTTGCGTGCTGATTTTTTATTCCTGAAACTTGTTGCATGTTTATTTTTTCTCTTCGTGAAACAAGTACATTGATTTTTTTTTTCTACCTAGTGAAACTAATTTTGTACATGGAATTTATTGCGTGCATATTACATTGTTCGTGATCCATGTTAAATGTTGATTTTTCTCTTCATGATTTTCCTCATTGAGAAAACTGGTTTTGTTCATGGAACTTGTTGCACGCTGATTTATGTTCGTGGAACTTGTGGAGTGATGATCTTTTGTTCTTGAAACGTGTTGCAGTGTGATTTTGTTCATTCTCTTCTCAAAACTTGTACATTGATTTTTCTCCTCATGAAACTGTTTTTGTTCAAGGAACTTGTTGCGTGCTGATTTTGTTAATGGAACTTGTTGCATATTTTTTTGGTTCGTGTAACTTGTTGCATGTTGACTTTTCTCATTGAGAAACCTGCACATTGATTTCTCTCCTCTTGAAGCTGATTTTCTCCATGGAACTTGTTGCGCGCCGATTTTTGTTGTATGTGTAACTTGTTGCATGCTGGTTTTTCTTCATGAACCTTGTTACATATTGATGTTAATCTTTGCGACACCTATACATTGATTTTTATCCAAATGAAACTGGATTTGTTCATGGAACTTGTTGCATGTTAATTTTTTTTATTTGTGAAACTTATTGCATGTTGTTTTTTTTTCTTCGTGAATTTTGTACATTGATTTTTTATTTTTTCCTCGTGAAAACAATTTGTAGATCGAATATGTAGAGTGCTGATTTTTAGTCATGTAAAAAAAAGTCGAAAAAAAACTAAAAAAAAAACTGTCAAAAAAAATGGTCACTGCAAATATTATTTTTCTATTAGTAAAAGTCACGACTAACATTTCTATATGATTTTCATTGAGTTCAGAAAATATTAAATGTAATTTTTTTATGTAGTAAGTATGTTACATGTCATTCTAAGAGATATAGAAAAAAGTTAAAAAGATATATCATGTTAAAAAAAAGAAAAAAAGTTGGGGCTGGGGGTGGGGAGGAGGGGGAGGGGTTTGAGGGAGGGAGAGGGGGAGTTGGGGGCAGGAGTTGGGACGGGGGGCAAAAAGTTGGAGGGGGGGGGCAAAAAGTAGCGGGGGGGGGAGGGGTCCTTGGGGTTGGGGACCTAACAACACTGTTCAAATGGTAGTTGTGTATTATACCGAGAACAGTTGAGAATCACACAAATAAAAAAATATGTATCTCTGAATAGGAGTTAGCATTCCCTCAGATCGTTTACCATTTTCATTTCTGTCAACGCCTATAATCACACCATAATCAAGAATCATGTTTAACATTAGATATGTGAACGGCCATGACCCAAAACCAGGGTTTCGTGAACAGCATGAATTTTCATGGTAGGTTGAATCCGGTCATTGTACTGTCTGCTTGTATGACGGGAGTACTGTCCGCTGCTTATCATTATAGCTATATGGTGGGACTGTCTACTCGGAACTGTTATAGCCATATGGGGAGACACTGCTTGAAACTGTTATACCTACACTACTTTTCTCCCGTGTGAAATCCTCCCCTTCAACAAAAAAATCTCCCTGACAATTTTAACCTATCTGAAAATTTCCCCCAAACTATTTCCCTGGAACATCTCAAGATGTAAAATTGAATCAGCAAAAACAAAATAAGATATATTTCTTCTGGAAAATTCTCCGGTGTAATATTTTCCCTTTTAGGCTTATCTCCGGAAACGTCCGTGTCCATGGAAAATTCTAGCCGTGGAGAATCCCCCTGCAGAAAATTCTTCTTCCTAAAAAATATCTGTTTACTTCCAAATAACAACTATTATATGTAAACAATAGGCAAAATTCAGAGCCATTCCACCAGGTATTGTAGGGAGATCATGAAAATTTCCTCGGAATATCTCTACATGAAAAATTGAATCGGCAGCTATTGTTAATAAAATAAATATCTGAGACTTTGGATCCAATTACCTCACGTAAAAAAGGGCGTGGGAGGGGAGCTAGTTTCCCTCCAATGTCTTGGGTCACTTTAAAAGGGCGCTAAAACTTTTATTTTTGTTCGAATGAGCCCTTTTGTAATGTTCTTGGGCCATTATTTTGATACAATCACCCAGGAGAAAAAGAAAAAAAAGAATAAATAAACACACATCTTTTTTCTGACAAAAATAAAAAATTCCACGTTTTTGCAAATGGTAGGTTGAAATCTTAGCAAGTAGGGTTCCATGATATGCTGAAACTGATGGTGCGCTTTTCATTAAGATTCCTTGACTTTTTGGGGTTTTCTCCTTCTTTTTTTTTAAATAAAACAGTTTCTCAGGTTTGTATCTTTTGAGAGGAACACTAAGCTGAATGAATCTTATATATTTAGAATCAGCATAAAAAACCGATTTTATGTTATATGAGCAAGGTCTATAAGCCTAGAAGGCATTTTATACAGCCAAACCCTTTTGGAGGTCCTCAGTAACATTTGACAGACCCCCCTCATTAAACTTAATTTGAGTTTGAGAACAGGCTATACCAACTTAAGGATGCAGGTATGAATGCTTTGTATGAGCATGTATACTCTGATTTTCGGCCATTTTGTTAACAATTTTGTATGTTGGATCTTTTCTGCAGGACATTTACCGGTAGATAGAAGAAAAAGCCAAAAATAGTCAAACATTTTCAAATATCGTTTTCGATATCTTTTCCAAAATATCGATCGATCAATATTAATATTGAATATCATCCAACACGATGTATCATCCTCTGTTGGCACAAGCTGTAATATATGGAAAAATACAAGCTGTAATGCAATTTTTGTAAAAATTCACTATTCTGCAAAATTGATGCGTTTTCTGTAAAACACAATATTTTGTAACAGTGGGTTATAGCTAGAGTTGTCATTTATATAATCCTCCACTTCTCACATCTTCATGTAACCTTTGGCATAGTTGTTTGTGTCTTGCAAAATATTTCTTTCTAATTCAAATTTTTGATTTGTTTGTAGAACTCTTTAGTGATCAAGTGACATAATAGAGAACGTTAGGCCAATTCATTTTGAAATTGTGGAGATGGCAATACAATTCAACCAAGCAAACAGTAGCCTCCAGATGAATCACCTTTGTAGGCTACTCTTTCCTTGGGAAAACTTAGGACTCCACAGTGAATACATAAAAACCTGAACGGTCCAAATTATTCTTGACTGACACTTGCGTAATCTACTGCATCTTAATAGTTTTGAGCTGGGTTTTTAACCAGAGTTTAGTGATATTGATGATTGTGATGGCATTGTTAATAAAACGCAATATTTTTTTCTCCTTCACTTTCATTTTTGATTCGTTCTTATTCTCACAGTCTTTGGTCTTCTAATAGCACAGTTCTTTGTTCTTCACTTTCATTTTTGACGCTTTCTGATATTTGCTCTCACGTGACTGCTGACCAATTGCATACCCAAGAGCATGCTTGATACTCATTGATCACTATAACTGCAAAAAGCACAACTAGATGTTCTGGGAGAATCATCTTGATTGGCATCCAGGCAGTCACATGTATTCTTAATCTGTGACATTAGTTTTGCACTAATGTAATCAACAAAAGAAACACAAGTGCTGCTAAATTGTAGTAGCCTATTGCTGTTTTAGGCTACTAATCTTCCACATTTCAGCTTTCTCATTTCCTGCTTTAACTATAGGTACACCTTGATAGCCAATAGCCCATTTTAGACTCTTTCTATATGACAAATAAACAGTTTTGAGAGAATTTGTTCCATACTTGAGCAAATACTAACTTGCAGTTAAAGAGAAATCAAGTTGGCTAAGTAAAAACCTATCAATAACAATGACTTAAAACAAAATTTTTAAATATTGAGATTGAAACTGAATCTGCTCTATATTTGATGTTTTCAAACCCTAGAGCCAAAACTTTCCATTCCCACACATCACAAACCAAAACTTTTCAAAAATATTAGCCCTCCCCTTCCTTTCTCTCACATGTTAAGATATAAAAACTATCTTTGAATTTAACCAGACCTTCATAATATGTAGCCTAGTCTATTGAGTTACTGCTTAAATTTAAATTACAAAGTAATGTACTTTTTTCATAGTAGACCCTATTGCAATGTTTTTTATTTAATGTATTTTTTCAATAGTTTGGCTGTATTCCAGTAAGATATGTCACTAAGTAAAAAAGGAACATCAAAAACGAAAACAGCTCTTTTTTTGTTTTACAGTTACTTTTTTTAGAATTTTAGTTATTTTGAGTCAAGCCGCTCTTTACTTAAAGTTCCTTACCATGAACTGTTTAATATATCCTCTAAAACAGAATTAAGGAAGCAGAGTACAAAATAAAGAGCAATAGTTCATGAGAAATAAGTCTGAAAATAATTTAAAACTTCACAAGAAAACAATCTGGTACTAGCATCGGGGGCATCCCGTATGGGGGGAGGGGGGACGCCCCTCCCCATATTTTCGGTGACTCGGTAAAAAAAATTGAGTCGGTAAAACCGCAGAACGAAGCGCAGCGGTTTAATGGACTCAATTTTTGAAATAAATACATGAGATGAATGAAATTACTGAAAGAAGATGAAAACACTGGCGTGACATCCACTGAAATCTAGATCCTCCCTAAGTCTCAAAAACCTCGGTGTCAGTCGGTAAATGAGACAGACTATTTTACCGACTCAATTTTTAGATTTGATTGAAAGGGGCCGCTATCTCGATCTCATTCGGTAATTGGAGCAGCAAAATCGACCGGAAACAATGGATGACTCGATAAAAATTTATTCGGTAGCAACTTGTTGAGAACTTCCGGCTTGTGAATCATCGGGAGTTCAGTTCAGTTTTAAGATTGATTTCGATTGCAAAGAACATATTAACAATAAAAAAATATGTCAAGTTTAAGGACAAATCGGGTGAAAATAAAGTGCTTGGCGTGTAAGAATATTTTCGATAAGGATTACCGCAAGCGTCATAACGCCAGTTTTCATAAAAATGAACCTGAGCCGAAATGGATCCTAGCGACTGAGAAGGTAGTGAATAACGCCTTTGCTGCATAAGCTCCAAAGAAAATTAAATTGGCAGTTCATTCCAACAGAGAAAAAGGCGAGACAAAGCCTATACAATTAAATGGTTCACTACGAATCGACCAGTGGGTAGGCTGTACATATATCCTACACGATTCCACTTGACTAGCGCAGCGATTTACATTCAAAGGTTAATACCGGACAGGGGTGTAATTTGCTATAGGGCAGGGGGGGGGGGGCAACTTCCCCCTCCAGACCCCAGTTTGCCTCCCCCCCCCAGCTTGATGCTTGACCCCCCCCCCCTGCTGGAATTTTGCGTCTTCGAAGCTCTCGTCGAAACTAAGATAAGCCTTCAGAATTCAAGCATCCACAGAAACAGATCGCTTTTCTTTAGCATACCTTTGCCTTTATGATAAGATTGGAAGACGAAAGCCTTTTTAAATAGAGTATAGTCGGCATGTTTATGATTTTCGAAGCACATTTTGTTGTCCGCTCCCAAAGGAAAAGGGCTAGTGACGGCCTTGGTCCGGGGTGTTCCAAAGGGGGTACTCCCCCCTGAAGGTACTGAGAAAGGCAGTTTGTCATACAAATCCATAAGCTCTTGAACATGCTGCTTCAGACCAACCAGTTATTTTGCCTATTGAGGAACTAGTAATAAAACAAAAATGAAAATATTCTTGACCTGAATTTATAAAATGTTGACCCTTTGTGGCAAACTATTACAGTTATATTATCGAAGTTTTCGCCACTTCGCAGCAGAAATATTTGTTTTCTTATCATTTGCTTGCCATTATTAAAGAGAAACGTTAAATGATCCGAGCCTTTTTTTTTTTTTTTTAGAAATTCGTCGGTGCGATGTCAATTTTTGTCTGTACACTTTCGTCGTCCCCATCGCTAAAGGAAAATTGCAAGCAACGCCCCTGGCCTTGGCTACAACTAGAAGTATTTGAGACAAGAGTATAATTTTATTGGGCAACCGAGCGTCAATCCCCCTCCCCTGAAATCTCGGATCTGCCACTGTTTCTAAGTTGTAAATATAATATAAAATCCATTTTTTTGTGGGGAATTTGCATAGTTTTCCGCAATGACGTGGCAAAATTTTTTTAAGTTCCCCCCCCCCCAGAATTTTTCTGAAATTACGCCCCTGATGCTTCCAGACTATGGGGGGGGGGTGAATGAATATTTTTATCAACTTTTTAGCTTTTAGTATTTTTAAACTTTTAATATTTTTATACTTTTAGTTGATGATGGAGTGGCATCATCAGCCGTTGCGCAGGTATCCGTAGAGCCGTCAAAATCGATCACCAATAAAGATCCCTTAGGAACCGAAGTTGAACGTTCCATTGTTGAAGATATGATCAAAGTGAATGCAGAAATAATAAAAGAAGTTAAAGATATGGCTTCGTTGATTGTATCAGAGCCGTTAACTCCTTTACCAGAACAAGATTACCCAGTACAGCCTGTAAAGACAAACTTCAACGAAAACATCAGTGTAAGTGAACAATCTCTTAGTAGAGTAAGAGGTACCATTTCCGTACCCTGTATAGCAATTTCTACGTTATTCTATAGAAGCTCTACACCTTTTCAAAGAGATTCAGAGCTCCCTCACATGGCATTATACTATGTTCTATCTTGTGCTAGTTAGGACCTTGCATAATATTTTATGAAGAACAAGTGTTTCTGACATAATTTACGTAGACTAGATTTCTACTTCATGATATACATGTCTTTTAGGGTAAATCCGTGTCAGAAAACCGGCGCGTCTTGTTTAGCTGCCAATATATTCAATTTTTTTTTTTTCGTATATATTCAAGTTTCAGAGCAAAAAGAGATTCGCAAATTGGACACTATGAACGATATTAATTAATGTTTTGAATAATAGGAGTGTGAATGATTCTAATTAGTGACTGGATTGTATGAAGGGAGAGAAAAAAAAGATTAAACTGATTAGCAGTTAAGGTAACCCCGAAGGAGTTGTTAACTCAGGTAATTTGTTATAAATTTAAAACATCATCAGTCTATGAAAATGACTAACGACGATAGAATGACATTGTGACTTGACCTAGCTTTACCTTTCCGATATGGTCTGTATAATATACAAGTGATGTTTGATAATTATTGTCAATTTAAAATAGAATCTAACGGTCTCTTCATTCCCCCATTTCTGAGGGCAGGGGAGGGGTCAATTTAGGAGGTAAAAACAAAAATACTCAGACTAGAAAATAAACCGGATTTGTCTCATGGGCAAAGCTCAGAGGTCCTTCGTTCCACCATTTCTGAGGGCCGGGGTGGGGGAGTCAATTTCAGAGGGAAAACCAAAAATACTCAGAATCGAAAATAAACGGGATCTGCCTCAAGGGGAAGGCTCAAAGACCCTTCGTTCCCACATTTCTGAGGGCAGGGGAGGGAGAGGGAGAGTCAATTTCAGAGGGAAAACCAAAAATACTAAGAATCGAAAATAAACAGGATCTGTCTCATGGGCAAAGCTCAGAGGTCCTTCGTTCCACCATTTCTGTGGGCAGGGGAGGGGGAGTCAATTTCAGAGGGAAAACCAAAAATACTCAGAATCGAAAATAAACGGGATCTGCCTCAAGGGGCGGGGTGGGGGCGATGACGGATTGAATGTCTCAGACTAGTGATAGTGCTGTACTGTGGTACGAATCGCTTGAGAAAAACCCAAATGAATTAGTTGAAAATAAAGTTTTAACAAGAAATGTCTGAAAAGTATTTTTTTTTTTGGGAGGGGGGGATGGAGCGATGACAAATTGTTTTGGTTAAATGGAGTCAAGTTGCACGAGGGTTCAGTAGCACGAGGGTACAGTTGTATGGGGTTTCGGTTATACAGGAGTTCAGTTACATGGGGGGTTCAGTTGCACGGGGGTTTAGTCAAATGAGGTTTGAGTTGCGCGGGAGTTGATTTGCACGAGGGTTCAGTTGCATGGGGGTTCAGTTACATGCGGATTCAGTTACATGGGGATTAGTAAATGCAGTTGAGCTGCATAGTCTCGTTGGAAAAAAAAATTGGAGGTCATACTTAAACAGTTCTATTAAGAGCTATTGCTATGGAAATGACTCATTTTTGAATTGAAACTGTGCTTTTCTGACTGAAGATACAAATTTGAATCAGAAAATGCGAAAATGTACACAATTGAAACAGAGAAGTATGTTTTGACGATATTTTCTATAATTTTGTCTGAAAAATAGGAGTTCACGCTTAAAAAGTTCTATTAAGAGCTATTTTTATGGAAATGGTTCATTTTTGAACCAAAACTATGCTTCTCTGTCTGAAAATATACATTATAATCAGAAAATCGTATATTGATATTATTTTCTATAGTATCGCTGGAAAAAATTGGGGTTCATACTTAAACAGTTCTATTAAGAGATATTGCTATGGAAATGGTTAATTTTTGAATCGAAACTACGCTTTTCTGACTGAAGATACACATTTGAATCAGAAAAAGTGAAAATGTACACAATTGAAACAGAGAAGTGTATTTTGACCGTATTTTCTATAATTTCGTCTGAAAAATAGGAGTTCACACTTAAAAAGTTCTATTAAGAGCTATTTTTTACGGAAATGGTTTATTTTTGAACAAAAAATTACGCTTTTCTGACTGAAAATATACATTATAATCAGAGAAATGTGTTTTGATAGTATTTTCTATAGTCTCATTGGAAAAAATTGGAGTTCATGCTTAAACAGTTCCATTGAGAGCTATTGCTACGGAAATGATAAATTTTTTGAACCAAAACTACGCTTTTCTGACTGAAGATATACATTATAATCAGAGAAATGTGTGGGACCATCAAGCACAGTGCTATGAGCTAGACTCCTATTGCGAATTTTCATTTTAAATGTTATTACAGATCCGAGTAAAACCATTATCAGTATACCTCATTCTTTCATTCTAACTTAACTTGTAGGAATAGGACTTCATTCAAACAAGTAAATCAGTTTTATTCAATGTATAATAGTGTACAAAAAGAATTATTTTTCCTCATTCTCCCCCCCCCCATGACCAGGTGCTATTTTCTCCATCTCGCTCGCGCTCAATTTTCTTCTTAATATACGGTAGAAATTAAGGCTACGCCATCTCCATATTTCGTAATATCCATCATGTGTAATGTAGTGATAATCGTCCAATCTAGGTTGACGATCTAAAAAAAAAATGAAAATTAAAAAGCTTAAAATATATGGAATTTGTATATGATGTAATGAACAAAAATTATTACTGGCAAAACCCCTATGCATTCCCAAGACCAGTGTGGGAAGTTGGGGGTTAGGCGGGAGGTTACAAATAAATGAAACCAAAACAGAAAATAAATTACAATAAATAAGCTAGTCAAACTCAAAACGAGCAGAAATTAACATAAGTCGGGGGCATAACCAATAGGCCGGCCCACGGTCAGTGTGGGGGGTTGGGGGTTAGGTGGGACGATCTTTCCAAGGAGGGGGCTATGGATTTTCCAGCTGGAAATTAAGCCTCTTCTTATCATTATTCTGCAATTCAAACGCTTAATACCCCAAGCAAATGCGAGTCAAATTTCAATTTGAAGGGATGGAATATCTTAAAAACTATTTTAAGTTGCATGTCCAAGTTAGTAAGGAAACTCGATATACTTGAAATGTCCGACTCAAACTATTAAACCTTAGTAAATTCATATATTTGTACTCAGTATACAAAGACAAGGTATTTTTTTTTGGGGGGGGGGGGGGATGGGGAACAATGATAGAGTGGATGTGCTTTTTTTTCTTTTTTTTATTTGTTATTTAAATTTTGAAACATATTCTTGTGCATACCGATACTCCTATTGATGAGGACTGATGGTTCTCATTCAATATTAATTCATGAAAAACAAACTATTTTTTCTTTAACTAAATTTTTTTTTTGGACTTCGACATTATTCAGCTTTTTGACTCTTTTGATTTAAATGTTGAAACATATTCTTGTGCATACCCATACTCCTATTGATGAGGGCTGATGGTTCTCATTCAATATGTTTTCATGAAAAACAAACTATTTTTTTCAACTAATTTTTTTTTTGGACTTCGAAATTATTAAACGTTTTTACAATTTTGATTTAAATGTTAAAACATATTTTTGTGCATACCCATACTCCTATTGATGAGGACTGATGGTTCTCATTCAATATTTTTTTTATGAAAAAAAACTATTTTTTTTTTACTTCGAAGTTATTCAACTTTTTTTTTCTTTTTTTTTATTTGTTAACATGGTATTTTTTTCAACTTTTTTTTACATCTCTAAATCATATAGGAAAAATAGAATGACGCTTTTTATTTAAATATTAAAACATATTATTGTGAACACCCATACTCGTATTGATGAAGACTGATGGTTCTCATTCAATATTTTTTCATGAAAAACTTTTTTTTTAACTAAATTTTTTTGGACTTCGAAATTATTCAACTTTTTTTACATCTAAATCATATCAGAAAAATAGAATGACACTTCTGATTTAAATTTTAAAACATATTCTTGTGCATTCCAATACTCTATTGATGAGGACTGATGGTTCTCATTCAATATTTTTTCATAAAAAAAAAACTATTTTTTTTTTACTAATTTTTTTCTTTGGACTTCGAAATTATTCAACTTTTTTTTAAATCTATAAATCATATCAGAAAAATAGAATTACACTTTTGATTTAAATTTTAAAACATATTCTTGTGCATACCCATACTCCTATTGATGAGGACTGATGGTTCTCATTCAATATTATTTCCACTATTTATCGCAATTAAGTTGTTAAGAAGGCTATTATTTCATTGAAAATATGCATAAAGCTACTCACCAAGTTTAGCGAAATAAAATCGTCTATTTGCGTTCCACTTCATGCTCCAAATTGTAAGAATGAACTGAACATACATCATCCCATTTTTAAGGCATTTTATAGCATTATATCTTGGAAATTAAGCCTCTTCTTATCAGTATACATTATGCCTTGGAAATTAAGCCTCTTCTTATCATTATTCTGCAATTCAAACGCTTAATACCCCAAGCATATGCGAGTCAAATTTCACTTTAAAGTGCTGGCGTATCTGATGAAATAATTTAAGTCGTATGATCAATTTAGTAAGGACACTCGATATCCTTAAAATGTCCGATTCAGACTATTAAACCTAAGAAAATTCATATATTTGGAATCAGTATACAAAGCCAATGTATTTTTTTTTGGAGGGGGGGTGGGGACAATGATAGAGTGGATGTCTTTTTTTTTCTTTTTTTTATTTGTTATTTAAATTTTGAAACATATTCTTGTGCATACCGATACTCCTATTGATGAGGACTGATGGTTCTCATTCAATATTTTTTCATGAAAAACAAACTATTTTTTCTTTAACTAAATTTTTTTTGTTTGGACTTCGACATTATTCAGCTTTTTGACTCTTTTGATTTAAATGTTGAAACATATTCTTGTGCATACCCATACTCCTATTGATGAGGGCTGATGGTTCTCATTCAATATGTTTTCATGAAAAACACACTATTTTTTTCAACTTTTTTTTTTTTGGACTTCAAAATTATTCAAATTTTTGACACTTTTGATTTAAATGTTAAAATATATTTTTGTGCATACCCATACTCCTATTGATGAGGACTGATGGTTCTCATTCAATATTTTTTTTATTAAAAAAAACTATTTTTTTTTTACTTCGAAGTTATTCAACTTTTTTTCTTTTTTTTATTTGTTTACATGGTATTTTTTTCAACTTTTTTTTACATCTCTAAATCATATCGGAAAAATAGAATGACGCTTTTTATTTAAATATTAAAACATATTATTGTGAACACCCATACTCGTATTGATGAAGACTGATGGTTCTCATTCAATATTTTTTCATGAAAAACACTGTTTTTTTAACTAAATTTTTTTGGACTTCGAAATTATTCAACTTTTTTTTACATCTAAATCATATCAGAAAAATAGAATGACACTTTTGATTTAAATTTTAAAACATATTCTTATGCATACCAATACTCTATTGATGAGGATTGATGGTTCTCCTTCAATATTTTTTCATGAAAAAAAAACTATTTTTTTTAACTAAATTTTTTTTTTGGACTTCCAAATTATTCAACTTTTTTTTACATCTCTAAATCATATCAGAAAAATAGAATTACACTTTTGATTTAAACTTTAAAACATATTCTTGTGCATACCAATACTCCTATTGATGAGGACTGATGGTTCTCATTCAATATTATTTCCACTATTTATCGACATTAAGTTGTTAAGAAGGCTATTATTTCATTGAAAATACGCATTTACATTTTTAATTTTCATGTTTTTGATATTATGTTGATGAAGAATTTAAACACATCTTCAACTAGTTTTTTTTTTTTGTTCGGCATGGATGAAAGGTCCAATAACTCAGTTAAACTAAGAGGTTACATTTTGACATCGTTTGACAATTTACTAAATTTTAATGTTTTCTTATGCAAGAGTCGGAACACACACACACAAACACACACAGACACACGAACAAACATACACACATGTTACAAAATTCCACATTATTGCACAGAAATACCAAAATCATAGGTTAGGTTAGCCTATGTACGCGCGCGTACAAAAAAAATAATTTTTTTTCATAAAAAAAATATTGAATGAGAACCATCAGTCCTCATCAATAGGAGTATGGATATGCACAAAAATATGTTTTAACATTTAAATCAAAAGTGTCAAAAAGTTGAATAATTTCGAAGTAAAAAAAAAAATTAGTTGAAAAAAATAGTTTGTTTTTCATGAAAACATATTGAATGAGATCCATCAGTCCTCATCAATAGGAGTATGGGTATGCACAAGAATATGTTTCAACATTTAAATCAAAAGAGTCAAAAAGCTGAATAATGTCGAAGTCCAAAAAAAAAATTTAGTTAAAGAAAAAATAGTTTGTTTTTCATGAAAAAATATTGAATGAGAACCATCAGTCCTCATCAATAGGAGTATCGGTATGCATAAGAATATATTTCAAAATTTAAATAACAAATAAAAAAAAGAAAAAAAAGACATCCACTCTATCATTGTCCCCCCCCCAAAAAAATACCTTGGCTTTGTATACTGATTCCAAATATATGAATTTTCTTAGGTTTAATAGTCTGAATCGGACATTTTAAGGATATCGAGTGTCCTTACTAAATTGATCATACGACTTAAATTATTTCATCAGATACGCCAGCACTTTAAAGTGAAATTTGACTCGCATATGCTTGGGGTATTAAGTGTTTGAATTGCAGAATAATGATAAGAAGAGGCTTAATTTCCAGCTGGGAAATCCATAGCCCCCTCCATGGAAAGATCCTCCCACCTAACCCCCCACACTGACCTTGGGAAGGCATAGGGGTTTTGCCCCCAACTTATGTTATTTTCTGCTCGTTTTGAGTTTGACTCGATTATTTATTGTAATTTCTTTTCTGTTTGGGTTTCATTTATTTATAACCTCCCGCCTAACCCCCAACGTCCCACACTGGTCTTGGGAATGCATAGGGGTTTTGCCAGTAATAATTTTTTTTCATTACATCATATACAAATTCCATATATTTTAAACTGTTTAATTTTAATTTTTTTTTTAGATCGGGAACCTAGATTGGACGATTATCACTACATTACACATGATGGATATTACGAAATATGGAAATGGCTTAGCCTCAATTTCTACCGTATATTAAGAAGAAAATTGAGCGCGAGCGAGATGGAGACAATAGCACCTGGTCATGGGGGGGGGGGGAGAATGAGGAAAAATAATAGTCTTTTTGTACACTATTATAAATTGAATAAAACTGATTTACTTGTTTGAATGAAGTCCTATTCCTACAAGTTAAGTTAGAATGAAAGAATGAGGTATACTGATAATGGTTTTACTCGGATCTGTAATAACATTTAAAATGAAAATGCGCAATAGGAGTCTAGCTCATAGCACTGTGCTTGATGGTCCCACTCATTTCTCTGTTTATAATGTACATCTTCAGACAGAAAAGCGTGGTTTTGGTTCAAAAAATGAATCATTTCCATAGCTATAGCTCTCAATAGAACTGTTTAAGCATGAACTCCAATTTTTTCCAATGAGACTATAGAAAATACTATCAAAACACATTTCTCTGATTATAATGTATATTTTCAGTCAGAAAAGCGTAATTTTTTGTTCAAAAATAAACCATTTCCGTAAAAAATAGCTCCTAATAGAACTTTTTAAGTGTGAACTCCTATTTTTCAGACGAAATTATAGAAAATACGGTCATAGACTGATTTCATAGACTGATGATGTTTCAAATTTATAACAAATTACCTGAGTTAACAACTCCTTCGGGGTTACCTTAACTGCTAATCAGTTTAATCCTTTTTTTTCTACCCCTTCATACAATCCAGTCACTAATTAGAACCATTCACACTCCTATTATTCAAAACATTAATTAATATCGTTCATAGTGTCCAATTTTCGAATCCTTGTTTGCTCTGAAACTTGAATATATACGAAAAAAAAATAATTGAATATATTGGCAGCTAAACAAGACGCGCCGGTTTTCTGACACGGATTTACCCTAAAAGATATGTATATCATGAAGTAGAAAATCTAGTCTACGTAAATTATGTCAGAAAAACTTGTCCTTCATAACATATTATGCAAGGTCCTAACTAGCAAAAGATGGAACATAGTATAAGGCCATGTGAGGGAGCTCTGAATCTTTTTGGAAAGGTGAAAAGTTTCCATAGAATAACGTAGAAATTGCTATACAGGGTACGGAAATGGTACCTCTTACTCTACTTCTCTTAGTGACACAAGAAAGTCAAGCGTTAGTGTGTCGGAGGACAACAAAGAGCTACTTACAAAGTGCATGGCCTTGATAGATGTTGCGTATGATTTAATTGGTGAGTGCCGAGCAAAGTTTCACTTTGACAGTGCCTCGGGCAATAAAATAAAAACTCTTGCCATCGATACTGCCAGTATGTGTGAATTTGAAGGTGAAAGCTCAAAAGAACTTGAAGTTTTGTCACCAGCTATAATTGAAGCTGAAACTCACAAGAGCATGACTTTCGAAAATCTGCCTCTTGATTGTCGTGTCGATCATGATCCTGGAAAGCAACCAGTCCCACTTAAAGAGCATCAGAAACGCTATTTACTTACAATGGGTCGTAACCAGCCGTATCTAGCAGCTTTTCCGGAGCAGAAAAACACAACGATAGGCACCAGACATCAGAAGAGAATGAACGTTGGTTGGTACAAAAAGTACAGGTACCTTGAATATAGCGTCAGCAAGGACCAAAACTACTGCTTTGTATGCATGTTGTGTCCTTTCGGACCGAAACGCGAAAATTCAGAAGATACTCGGGCTAAAAGTGGACTGTGTTCTTGGAACAAGATGATGAGTAAAGGGGCTGAGAACCCTGGCAAGCTGAAAGAACATTTTGAAAGCGCTGCTCATCAGTCAGCAGTCATTGACATGGCAGTTTATAGCAAACTCGATTGAAATTGAAAAAATGTTTGATGAACAAACTAAGGCCTTGAAAAGGCAACAAGAATAGGAAGCAATTGAAGAGTGACGAGGGGTTAAGGCCCTAATGGACATAGTGAAGACACTGGGAAAACAACAGATAGCCCTTTGTGGTGTGGCTGATGACAATGATGGAAACTTTCCTCAAATTGTAAACCTAGTTGCTCGCTGTGATCCACATTTCAGTTATTGGTTGCGTGAAAGAACAATGAAGAAGAACACGGTAAACTACCTTAGCGGTGTCTCGCAAAACCAATTCCTTAAAGTACTGGGTAACGAAATTAAGCTCATGATTGTAACCGCTGTGAATGCTAGTGGCGCATGTTCAATTATTGCAGATACCATGCTGGACTGCACACACAAAGAAAGACTTGTGATTTGCGTCAGGTTTGTTGGTTCTGATGGCACCATCAAAGAGAGAATTTTAGCCATAGTACCAGTTGAATCAAAAAAAGGGAAAGAAACTGCCGATAAAATCCTAGAAGTCTTAGAAAAGGGAGGAGTAACCAAAGAGGCACTCATGTACCAAAGTTATGATTATGCGAACAACATGTCTGGTGTTCGTCAGGGGGTCCAGGCACATATATCAGCCGAAGTGGGAAGGGAAGTACGCTATATTTGCTGCATGGCTCATAGAGAAAATCTTATTGTTGAACTTGCCTGCAGTAGCAGTTCCATAGTTCAAAAAATGTTTGAATTCTTGCAGGAGCTCTATGTCTTCTTTACTGGTGGAACGAAGCGAGTTATAGCTTACAAACGAGCACTTGAGAGAGCCGAGTCGATGCTCAAGCTAAAAAATCTGTCAATGACAAGATGGACGTCCAGGTCCAAGAGCTTGACAGCGTTGTAGGCCAGCTTTGACACCATTGTTGAAGTCCTTGAAGAGCTAATAGAACAAGATGAGGACAAAATAATAAAAGAGAAAGCTCGAGCTCTGCATCGCCAAATTAGTTGCTTTGATTTTATTGTTACACTTATGTTCATGCAACAAGTCATGTTCAGGACAAAGGTTCTTGCAGAAAAGCTGCAGGATGAACAGCTCAATCTGATGACTGCAAATACAAAACTCTGGTCAACACGTGACATCTTAGATGCTCTCCTCCAAGATACAGCTCAGATAGAGAAGTCTAATAAATACAGCTAATCATGCTATCCCCAGGACAACACCTAAGAAAACATTCCCTAAACAAATTTCTAAAGCATGGTGGACAAATGAGTGCCTAAATAAATGGAGAATAAAAAAGGCAGCTAGGACAAAATTCATAAAAAACCATCACCTACTACATATTTAAAAAAGTACCTACTACATATTTAAAAAAGTTACAAGCAGAATCTAATCTAAAAAGGACTATAATAGATGCTAAATATAAATACTGGAATAATTTTGCAAATAATCTCTCCAGAGAAACACATGAGCCAATTATACATAAAGTCATAAGCCACATCTGTGGGAAAAAGACTTCCCCCAACCCACTCCTGTATGAGCTTATACATAATAATACCCATTATGACAATGATAATGAAAAAGCTAACCCATTTTCAACTCTTTTTGTTAATAAGCTAACACCAAATAATCAAAGCAAACTGTCCCCAATTCCTATGAACCCAAGTTACCAACCAAGCCCAGGATCCGAGTACATAACTAATCCATTTTCAATCCAGGAATTGAATAATGCAATACATCATATTAGGACCAAAACTAGGGGCAACCATGACAATATACACCCTACATGGATAAAGAATCTCACACCTTCATACAAACAAGAACTGCTAAATTGTTATAATCACGCTTGGGCATCTTCTATGTTCCCAATATATGGAAATGTTCGTCCCTCCTACCAATCCTAAAGAAAAATAAACCCAAAGATAACCCTGAGTCTTATAGGCCTATAATGATTACTCCTGTGAGGGGGAAAATAATGGAGAAAACGATCAATCACAGACTCCTCTGGTTTGTTGGAAAAAATAATATGATCCCTCACACTCAAACTGGATTCAGGAAACACCACTCCTTAACAGATGCTTTCATTTTGCTAACAAATGCAATAAATGAATCTTTCTCAAAAAATAATGTCCTAGTTGCAGCTTTCCTAGATTTTGAAGGGGCATATGACAATGTGAACCACCAAATCCTTTTAAACGAACTTGCAAACCTTGGAGTACCCCCCTAAGCTAGTATCTTTTATTAAATTCTTCATAGAAGTGCGAAGTTTCATCGTTTGTGTTGGTTCAGCCTCTTCACCCCAAAAGACAATAAACAAAGGCCTACCTCAGGGAGCAGTCCTCAGTTGCCTCCTATTTGCCCTATATCTATGGGACATGAACCTATCCCACACGAATCTACAATATGCTGATGTTCTGGTGCTATGGTCATCTGGCAAAACCTTTCATATAGCACAGTCAAATCTGCAAAAGTCACTTTTCCAGTTTGAAAAATTCTCTCAACATTCAGATTTACCCATTGCACCCACCAAGTCAAAAATAATCCAATTTCACCGGAAGCGAAACCATGTTAATGCAAAACTAACTCTAAATAAAACAACTATTAAGGAAGAAAATATTAATTACCTAGGTCTCATGCTTGACCAAAAACTTAATTTCCACCTCCACATTTCAAAAACAATAAAAAAATGCTATAGAAAAACAAATATACTAAAAAAACTTCTTTCCACACCCTGGGGTGTAAGGAGAAAACCTTAATCCAGTTTTATAAATCACATATAAGACCCCATATTGACTTTGGGCTCATCGTCTATGGTGCTTGTGCAAAGACCCAGATGCAAAGAATTGAAACAACACAAAATGTTATAATACGTCTCATATTTGGTCTTAGGAAACCCAGAAGCACCAGGTTTCTGCTTATGGAGAGTGGAATAACAACAAAAAGGGAGAGACGTAGCTTTCTCTTGACAAAAAATCTTACAAAAATTGAATCAAATAGCTCACACACACTACATAATTGGTTAAGAAATCCAGCCATGTATAGAGGCATTGCAGATGAGTATGCCAATATTCAGAAGAAGTTCCCCATACCAGCAAAGTCTATTGCACTCACTTTCCCCGATCCCCCCCCATGGAATTAGTCAAGTCCCATAATAAATAATGACTTCTCAAAGTGGAATAAAGATTTAACCCCCATTACTTTTGTCCAGAAAAAAATTGCCAAACTTCATACTATGACCTATAATAATCATTTCCATATATTTGTTGATGGGTCAAAAATGAACGAGAAGGTTGCAAGTGGTGTTTTCCTTCCTCACCTGAAAATTGCAATGGGCGAGAGATTATATAATAATTTATCTATAATGTCTGCTGAGTTAAATACCATAATCATGGCATTAGAACACCTTGAGGAAAACCAACCTTTGATTACAAATTCAAATAATATTATCATATATTCCGATTCTCTATCAAGCCTTGAGTTGCTGGCCTCAGCTCCTCAATATAAGTTGGACATTGACACTTATCATTGTCACAGTATTATAGATAATCTTGCTTCAAGTGGCATAAAAACTTATTTTCAGTACATTCCTAGCCACTCTGGCATAAGTGGTAATCATCAGGTTGATGAAATAGCAAAAAATGCTATAAACATTGACCAGCCAAGTGGGAGACCAATCCCAATTAGAGATATTTACCGATGGAGGCTATCAGATATTAATTTTAATAAGATTGACCCTATCCTTTCCCCCTTTCCCAATAAGTATGTTTCTAAAATTTATCATAGAATTCGTTCTAGAACAAATGGACTAAATTTCCTTGCATTCTCATATAAGTTTTCTAATTAGTGGTTCAATTCCCCTGTCCCCTCTTTGCAGGCATTGTAATATGAATAATGAAACAATTGACCATTGCCTATTTGAATGTAATATGCTGACGTCTGCAAAACATACCTTGCACTGTAAACTGTTAAAGTGCTTCAAACACCACAAAATCTCACTATCAGCCAAGAGCCTAGACAACTATGCCTGCACACAGAGCACAGAAATCGATATCTATCATCTTATATTTGAACTCCTTGAGTCAAAAGATCTACTGAAAGATATCTGAGAATATCTAATAAATAAGAGACGACCAAGCCAGTAGCTCTGTAGCCCACAGAGTGAAGCAAAAAGAAAAGGGCTAAATAGTACTAACTGAATAGCCCGCCTGCTGTGAATTAGAAGAAGAAGAAGCAAATTGAGGCAACAAAAGCAGCAGCAGAAAAATTTGGTTCAATAGCCAAAGACGAGTTCCAACTTAAGCACTGTCCTCGACATCCACCTTCTCGTTATTCAGAGGTGATTCCTAATTCTGGAGCCGACATGTCAGATGACTGGATATCGCTTTATGTTAAGGAGCTCTGCAGTATCCTCAGAATCCTTGTGAACGGCTTGGAAGATTCAATCCATGACGACTCCTCTTTTCTAAAGCCAGCGTACCAGTGTCTATTGGGCAAAATGGATGACAGCTAAGAAAGCCTTTCGGACGTAGCAAAGCTGTTTCCGGGAAGAGGCCTAGATCCTGCAGAACTCATGTTAGAGCTTAAGGCCTTCAAATGCTTTTTGACCAGCACTGAGGTCGAAAGCAGTAAAGCCATTGATCGGACCATTTTTGATGCTCTATTTAAAGAAATTTATTCTGTCAAGACAATATTCCCAACTCTCTGGTCAGTTTACCAGTGGATCGCAACAGCGCCACCAACTGCAGCAATGGCAGAAAGAAGTATCAGGAAACTAAAAATTGGTTATGACACGTTTACATGCAACAATGGATCACGACCATTTGGATCATCTCCTCATGATGTACTGCAAGACTGACATTGCTGACGAGCTGAAACTTGACAAACTGCTAGAAGTCTGGTTGCCTGCCAAGCCAAGACGGTTGGCTTTTTAATTCAAGTTAGTTTTTTTTTTCATTCCGACTCTTTTTATATATACTAATTGAAATTCGAAATTTCTTACTTTGGCTTATATAAACCATAATATCATCATACCTCTCCTCATCAATTGCTTCATTCCACAAGAAAAGAGCAAAATGGTTTGCTATATCAGAAGATAGTATAGCCTATTAAAGATGTGCCTCTTGGGGCGGATTGGGCTCAATTAATTCAGGAAAACCGTTAGAGTTCCTATGATAGCGATTTGGTATTAACACAAAGCATAAGAAGTTAAACTCAAGTTTTTTTTCTAATTATTAACAAAATAAAAAAAGTTGGTAAAAATGACAGGCCAGTTGGTAAAATCTATTGGCTCTCCCTCCCCCAACATTTTGGCTAGAAACGCCCCTGACTAGCAGCCAAATCATTAATTTTTGCTATAACATATAATTTTTCAGGAAGGAATGGGATACATTAAAAATAAAAGTTTGTACGAAAAATAATATTCTCAAGGAAAAAAGAAAAATATCTAATTTTCACATAAAAAAATTAATCAAAATTTTTGACTCTGAGGATTTCTGGCAAAAAGATCTATTCCTTTATTCTTTGAACAACCAATGTAATGTAGGCGTTTTAAAATTAATATATTAAGTCCAAAAATTAGAGTAAAAGAAAATCAGACTCAAACTAAGATTACATAAAATATTTTTTTTTGCCAAGATAAAATAGGTATAGACTTGTCTTCATGCATTTTCTGAAGCCTAAGGAAGGGAGATATGGAAGAGGTAAAGGTAGAAGCTTGAAAACACTTTTGATGGAGATATTTTAAGCTCTGAATTCAATTGAAGGACCTTAAATTACCTTTCTTAAACAAAAAACTTTGTAAAAGCTGATAATTGGCGTTATTGAGAAGAAAGCATATTAAGAGAACAATTCTTACTTCATAATATGCAAAATTATTGTGGTTACAAATTTTGACAGCAGATACACTATGCTTTAGCATCCTTTCTCCCTAATATTCCAATATATAGGCCAAACCCAAATTAAATATTTCCTGTTAGCTTTTCTGTTTCTTGATTTTGGCAGAGTTAGTTCAGTTATGGGTACACAGGTTTAAACAAGAGTGATGCTAATAAATTAAAGTAAATATGAAAATATTTAAGAGTTTTCAATTGTGTTTTTTTTCAATTTGTTCATAAAGAATCAAGGACTCTTAATAATATAACTTCAACAAAATGGAATTATAATCAGATAGTAAGTTTTTAACCAATATTCTAGTGCTTTTCTATAGCCAAAAGGAAGAGAAAGGGGTATTATCTTATAGGGTCCATTTAGTTTCCAAGTAAACTAACCATTATATTTTGAAAGAACATAAAAAAGGCATTGAGTGGTATGTTCCATAGCTCAGTTATAAAAATATCTCTAAATTCACCATAAGACCCACCTCCCCTTTTCTAAATAGGTACTACCCTTTGATTTTACAATAGTCATATAAAATATACCTTTTTCATTTCAGAATGATTTTTTATTATTTTTTTATATTTTCAGACATTTGAAAATTAAAAAGAACTGCAAAAGAAGAGAAAATTAAAACTCACAATCCAGCTGTCTAAATAACCCTCTTAGCATCAGTCTTCAGAGTTAAACTGAACATAAACGCTTTCAAATAAAATTCTTTACCACAAGTCTCAAGAGAATATGAAATAAAATGGAATAATCTTATGAGCATTATGCTTTTACTAACATAGGAAAAAAATTCTATATTTCCATGATCTTAGTCTGGTTTTTGATGGTTAAACATTAATTGGGACAAAAATTTTGGAAAGTAATGAATAATTACAAGCCATCCCTATGTCAAGTAAAGTAAAAGTGATAGTCACTAGGGGTAGATAGTGGCTAGTAATAAATCCTTAGGGATGGCTACCAAGGGCAAAAAATTATTTTCAGACAACAAATTTTTTTGGGGTGGGAAATAGAGATTTTAGGAGGAAATCCCTGGAAATTTGTGGATTGTATATTGTGCCAAAATCTGCTGACGAATTTTATAAGGCCATGAAAACTGCCAATTAGAACTTTGACCATACTACACAGCTTTTGGCAAGTCTGGGTAACAAGTTTCAGAAAATTTGTTAAGAGTCTTAGCTTTAAAAAAAAAATTCACATGAATTACATCATATTTATCAACAAATTTCAAGAACATACATAATAATTTTCTTGGTAGTGGTTGTATCATTTTTAGTGTCTATGATGTAGCAAAAATTACAAGAGAAACATAGATAAGTATTCAACATTAAGCATTATAAGTCTTTTTGCTAAAAATGTTTTATGCAGTTTCATAATGCCAAGAAGACCATTGAATAAGTAACAAGAAATAGACAGTAAGAATATTTGCAACAACAACAGTTACAATGAGGCAAAATTGAAAATTAAGAACAAAGAAATATCTGGTTAGAATTTAAATGGCAGCAAGAATTACAAGCTATAGTGAGAATAAGAACTTGTCAAAAGTATTTTGGAAAATTTGTATCCTGGGATTTTCTGGCCTGCAAAAACAACCTATTAGATCTCAAGTTTGAGAAAATTTGTTCAGAGCTTCAATTTTGGAAATAAATTCATATGATTGAGGTAATGTTTATGAGTATATTTCAAAAGAATTAATTTTTAAAAAAAATTGTCAAACGAAAGTTTTTCAAAGAAAAGTATAGGACATACTACACTTAAGATCAGAAGAAATAGAAATGTACAATAGTGTAAAGGTACCAATGATTTGACAGTGCAATTTAGGAACCCTTGTCAAAACTTTCCTTCAAAACAAAATAACTCTGCTCAGCCTTGACTTGGAGTGCAATCTCTTGAAGCCGTTTTTGTATTTCAGCAATAGAAAACATTGATGCAATATCCAGTACACCCAGATGAAAATGAACATTTAATTCAGTCAGTTTCCTGTTTTCAACAAGAAAGGAGCTCCCGATAATTTTTGAGGTATGCAATGTTCAAACCGCTGTTACCTGGTTATTTATTGCAAAAAAAAATTGGGATTAGCACCAATTTGCCAAGATACATCTGAATTTTAGTCACATTAGCTTTTTCTTCATAAAATTAAAATGGCAACAAATATTACATTGTCAAAACTAGGTTCAAAGTGTTGAAAATTCTTGTTTAAAGTAGTGGAATACCAGGCGCACTAAAAATGTTCTTTTAGTCAAATTCAAGTGTCAATAATGGCTTCAATAAATTGATTTATTTCTCTTGCAAATATCTTGTAGTAACCTTGTAAAAATTTTTAACAGACAGCAACAGGCCCTGCCAAACTATAGGTGACTCTGTCCAAACCTCACTGAACATGTAAAAAAATGAGAAATAATTGGTGTCGAAATTCCAGGGTCCACTGACAAAAATATAGCTGTCAAATTTATGAGTACCCTCTACTACCAAAAATTGCAGAGGTTCATATGGAAGTCATTTTTCCCTTTCCTTAGCACTTGTCAATGAAACTAAAAAAAAAAATTCTCCAATTTGGGTTGGAAGTTGAACAGCAGCTTGACAAATACTATGCTGTTTTCTTTAGTAACAAACAAAGCATGGTTTTTGTTAGCATATTTTGCTGTTAGGTTTCTGGACTTTCCTGACAAAGGACAGTCCAAACTAATGTTTTTCAAGTGGATTAAAATCGCAGATCACACTTTGAAATGGCCAAATGTTAATGAGATTTACACAGTCAGCAATGAACACATATTTGCGGGGCAATTAAAACTGGCAGGAAGTGGTCCATTCTAGATAGCGTTTGGAGATACTATGCATGTGGGATATATACAACACTTAGAAAGAAGAAGATTTATGTGATCTAGGCCACAATATCACACTCCTTATAATGATCCAATTTTGTTGTGCTAAATAGGCTACTACATACTTAAAACATTTTTTTTGTTTTATTTTAGTTTTAAACATTTTTTTCTTTCAAGGCAAAGCTTGAATGTCTACAACACCAACTGGGAGGTGTGAAAGTGAATAAAGGATTGTTGACCAAATTTGTGAGAAAGAAAATTTATTTCTACCCATATCTGCTTATATTTGATATTAAGTGTCATTTTAAGAGGTTTTCCCTGGTGTGTTACTTTATTTACCTGAATTTTTATGTTAGAAAACTTTTATTTTCTATTCCCAATGGACTTGTCCTTCGTCTGCTAATAAACAGCTGTTTGTTTAATTGTAAATAAAAGCCAAGCTGAATTCAGTGTCCTTCTCCTTCTTCCGAATTTGCAGGCAGCAATAAAGCACAGTTGCCAAACGCTAAATATTAAAAAACCATTGATTACGTTGGCTCGTCCGCTTTTGCGTATTTTTGGTGGATAATTTGTGCAGAAGGGAGCAATAGCAAACAAACAAGAGGCAGAGTTGGTACCAGCGGGATTTTAATCCTTAAACTGCTGAAAATAGGTGATTTGAGTATTGCACTTCCCAAATTCTGTCTACCTCGAGAATTGTCAAGGCAATAAATTTAGCGTTCTGAGCATCGACGAAATACAATACTTTCATTTGAGCACCAGGAGTGGAAAAGCTAGCAGAAGAAGGGAAAGTACCTGTGGCAAGTGCTCTAGGGTAGGAGACAAGCAAACAGGGCTTTACACTTCCCTAGTTATATCCGCAAACTTAACTACATCACACTTCAAACCAGAATGAACTGTAACATTTGCAAACAGACTACAAAGCCAAATGACGCTCTTTGCTGCAAGATTTGCAACAAGCAGTCACACTTGAAATGCCTCAAGATAACCGCATATGATGCCAAAATAATTGCAGCGAACTGGAAGTATGGGAGCTGCTCTTCCTCCTCTCCACTACCACTACCACAATCAAGATCGAAAGGTGGCTCGAAGAAGACCATCGCTAGCAGCTCACAGGAGTTAAAACAGTCTCCCTATCCGCAAGCTCTGGATCCTGAAAAATTCCAGTCTTCAGAGACTTCTGGATCATCCCGATCACAAGAAGGCTCTACCGGTAGCTTATGCAGCTACTGCCACCTGGCAGCTGAAGACTCAACTGCACTCAAGTGCTTCTTCTGCAGCGAGTATGAACATGTTTCTTGCCAAAGGATACACCTAGACTTATTCCTAGCGCTGAAAGCCCATGATAAGAGCTCACTAGTACTCAAATACGAATGTGTATGCTGTAGTAAGCGAAGCGTTTCCAAACTTCAATTGGCAGTACTTCAAATGACACAAACTAACCGTAGCATGGCACCTTTACGGCAGCAACAGCAGCAGCCAGAAATGCAACCAACTACCGACATCAACATCGGCCCATCTCAGTCACCAGCAACTAACAGAATTCAAAACTCAAGCGCCGTCACCGTTAGCGTCCTACTGCAAGCCGAAAAAGAGGAAACTACAAGGGGAGAAAAGTATGAACATTGTAATATCTGGCATTCTAGAATCTGATAAAGAGTCTGATGCTGAGAAAGTTGTGCGGCTGGTCTCTAGCAATGACCTTGGTGCTCAACTACAACTTACAGACATCCTAGAAACAGCAAGACTGGGCCCCCCCTCTCAGACTCGGATAACAAGCAAGGCCAAAGGCACCTACTCGTGAAACTGTGCAAGGACTCAGAAGAAACCCGGAGAAAGCGATCGAAAATCTTGAAGGGTGCACCAAATCTCCGAAGAGCCACTGACAACCATGTCCGACAATGCGTCTATGTGAATCCAGATCTCACGCTAATGCAAAGAACTGAACAAGCTGCTAGACGCCATGCAAAGAGACCACAGTCCTCCGACAACCAACCAGATGCAGGCTCTTTAGTTGCCATTCAATGCTATCCCAGCCCACGTCGTCAGTGACATGGCGTAGGCCGCAGGTTCCAGAAAAAGGCCTTGACTGGAATTAAAATGTCTTTATTTTAATTCTGATTCTCTACTAAACAAGATGTATGAAGTCAGACATGTTATCAGTGCTGAAAATCCGCAAATATTCGGAATAGCTGCGGTGAAACCAAAAAATAGCAGATACCTGCCTACACTCCCAGAGCTACAGATTCCAAATTACAAGGTCCAAGAGAGAAAAATTGAACAGCGAACTGGAAGGGGAATTCTCTGCTATTACAGACAGGACATCCAAGCTACCCCAGTAAGTCCCAGAGGAAATAAACTATCCCAAGAAAGTATCTGGTTAAATATAACAACAGCTGATAGAGTAAATATCAAACTAAGAATCTACTAAAGAAGTCCCAATAGAAGTGTTAAAAATGACTCGCACTTGCTTGCAGAAATCACTGAGATTTGCAGTGATAATTTATCGAATGTAGTCATTATTGAGAATTTCAACCCACCAAATATCAACTGGACTAGACAGCACATGCACTCGACCAATCCAACATCACCCGAGGCGAAATTCTTAGAAGTGGTGAATAACTTTCATCTGAACCAATTGATCTTAGAGCCCACCCGAACCAGAGGTAGGGATAGACCAAGTATATTGGATCTGCTACTGACAAATGATTCAGAACTGATAGAGGACATCCGCCTACTAGCACCAGTGGAAAAGTCTGATCACTGTATAGTAGGCTTCCAGGTTTTGGCTAATGGCAGAAAAGACAAAAAAACACCAAGAAAAAATTACAACAGAGCAGACTTCGCTGCGATGCGCAATGACCTCAGCACAGTGGATTGGGGAAAAGAGTTAAGTTTGACTGAAAACTGTAAGGAAATGTACTCCAAATTCCTCTCTGTCATGTCTCAGGCGGAGGAGAAACAAGTAGGCTACCAGCTGCCAACCATTATAAAAGACCAACCCTACCTCACGCTGTTTTGGACCTCATAAAAAAAAAAGCAAGCCTGTTGGAAAAATTATGTAGCTGACCAGTCGAGCCCCCTCAAAGCAAGAGCCTACCGAAAGCTACAAAATAAGGTGAGGCGACAAACCAGGCAAGCAGCTAGCATGCGAGAGCAAAACCTTGCAGAATCTATCAAGACGAACCCCAGAATGTTTTGGAACCACATAAATTCTAAACACATTGCGAAGCCAGACATTCCAACTCCCTAGTATCTGGAAAAAGGCAACGGTGATACCATTGCACAAAAAGGGAAACCACCAAGATCCTCTAAATTACCGCCCGATCAGTCTAACCTGCAAAATACTGGGATCTATCATATCTTACCATATCCTTGAGTACGTGAGTAAAAGAAAGATAATCACTAGCAAGCAATTTGGGTTCTTGAAGAGAAGGTTTGCAGAGTCACAGCTTCTTATGGCGGTGGAAAACTGGAAAATACACGCAGATAAGCGTTATCAAGTTATTGCCATTTACATAGACCTTAAAAATTCCGTTGACAAAGTACCTCATCGTTGCCTTTTATAAAAACTCCGCAACCTTGGCCTAGGAGCCACAGTTAATTGGATTGAAGTTTCTTATTGAAAGGTCTCAAACAGTATCAGTAGACGGAGTTTTGAGCACACTTGAAGTAGAGGTAATCAGCGGTGTTCCCCAGGGCTCGGTTCTTGGCCCTCTCTTATTGAAACTTTATCTCAATAATCTAGTAGAAGGTATCAATTCAGAGATTCTACAGCACGCAGACGATACCAAGCTGTATAACGTAATTATTTGAAAAAAACTACGTTTTCTAAAGAGTTAAAGAGGCTGAGTTACAAGGTCGAACCTTAAAACGTACAGGGATTAGGAGGCACAGTTGGGGGGCTGCCGCCCCCAAACCCCCGCTTTCGCAGCCTTTAAATAAAAAAAAGTTTTTTAAACTGAAAGTGAGGAGCGACATTAAATCTTAAAACGAACAGAAATTATTCCGTATATGAAAGGGGCTGTGCCCTCCTCTTAACGCCTTGATCTTTACGCTAAAGTTTGAATTTCTCACAACTCTTTTTTTTAAACAATAAAAAACTTTAGCGTAAAGAGCGAGGCGTTGAGGAGGGCACAGCCCCTTTCATATACGGAATAATTTCTGTTCGTTTTAAGTTTTAATGTCGCTCCTTACTTTCAGTTTAAAAAACTTTTTTTTATTTAAAGGCTGCGAAAGCGGGGGTTTGGGGGCGGCAGCCCCCAACTGTGCCTCCTAATCCCTGTACGTTTTAAGGTTCGACCTTGTAACTCAGCCTCCTTAACTCTTTAGAAAACGTAGTTTTTTTCAAATAATTTCTGCACGTTTTTGTACATTTAAAAAAGAAACTGAGTTTCTTTTTTAAACTTTAAATTCAGTATATAAAAAATTTCCTCTGACGGTGAATCGAACCCGGTTTTTCCGCCTGACAGTCAGGAGTCTCGACCATTGGACTAAAGAGACACAACTTTAATTGTTTTTTAGTAAGCAGAATCTATTTTTGAGGCAAGCAAATACCCACAAAACTTGAAATTTGGTTTTTGGAAGACAAGGAAGGAGTTATTGAATGGAGCTGAAATTTTACGGATATGCTTCCAGGTCTAAGGAAAACCCATACTCTAAAGTTCAACCTGATCCAACGACGCTACAGGGGGGCTGGGATGGGAAAAATTAACATGGGCTATTATAGGAAAACGAGGTTTTTCGTAAATGTAAATTCAGGGGATAATTTTTTCGGTCTGAAAATATCAAAAGGCCCTAACAGGTCGAATTCTGCTTCGAATGAGTCCTCATTCACCCGGATCAGTTGCCAACTGTGTCCTGTAGGCGTGGATAACAAAAAAAAAAGAGAAATGAAGTTTAAGTGGCTCTATTTGTTTTTTTGAAAACAGGGAAGGAGTTATCGGATTGGGCTGAGATTTAGAGGATAAGCTCCCGGGCCCTAGGAAAGCTGAACCTCTAAATCTCAGCCCAATCGGACAACGTTAAAGGGGGGCTGTGGTGGGAGGGTCGAAACTTCCGGCCCAGTTTACCCCATGAAGATAAAGTCGGAGGAGGATGAAATTTTGCACGTTTCTTAGTTTGAGCTTGGGCTACAAAATGCGATCACCGCCGTCTCTCTGTGACCTCTAGGACCTGAAATCACTTAACATTGTGGTGGGTCGCCTCTTTATAGAGGCACAAGTGTGCCTCCTTGATTAAAACAGCTGCCGATGCACAATCTCTGCAAGAGGATGTTGACAAGCTAAATAGTTGGATATCCAACTGGCTGATTGAAATCAATATCAACAAAAGCCAAGAGCTAACAATAAGGAACCCTACTATCCATTATGAATATGGATTAGAAGACTTACCGATTACATCATGCCAGGAGGAGCGCGACTTGGGAGTTGTCATTGACAGCAACCTCGACTTCCAGGCCCACTACAACAGCATTATTGGGAAGGCAAACCGTGTTGCAGGAGTTTTAAGGCGCAACTTCACTTTTGGAAATGATAAGACCCTTTGCCTTCTCTACAAAGCTTTGGTACGGCCAATCCTTGAATATGGTCATTGCACTACACGTCCCTTTGACAACAAAGACATTGAATCTCTTGAAAAAGTTCAAAGACGAATAACAAAGTTCTGTCCGACTTTGAGAAATTTATCCTAAGAAGATAGGCTCCGGAAGCTCAAACTCCCTTCACTAGCTTATCGACTGCACCGAGGAGACCTCATTGAGGTATACAAGCTTTGCTACGCGCCTACGAAAACATCCAGGCTACCGATGTTCTCAGCTTCAGCCACACGAACCTCCATGGTCACAATCTCAAGCTTCAAAAGGAGATGTTCAAGAAGGACATCGGCCGTTGGGCATTTAAGAACCGAGTATCACAGCACTGAAACAGGCTCCCCTTTGAAGTCATCAATGCCAACTCATTAAACTCGTTCAAGCAGGAACTGGACAAATACTATGGTGAAGGTGCCTACAATTTTTTTCGATTTAAAAGACTTTTGTAGAGGCCCTGTGGCCTATTTGTTTTGCATTATATTATTATTATTATTATTACTTCTACTTTTTGAAGTGTTTTATACATTAAATGGAGTTGAAGAAAAACAAAGAAACAAGAATATAAGGGACCATTAAATCCAGATGTGGCATGTACGAGTGAATGAGACCCAATCACTGGAGTTATATGCAAAGGCTAAGGAGCAGTGGGGAGAAGAATTGTATTTTAAGGTGGGGCTTCAAAAGAGGCAGCTAAAGTTTATTATTTGTGGTAGGTCAGATGGTTTACCACTAGGTGGGATTTGGAAGTATCTGGGAGGCTTTAAGCAAGTTTCTGGTCCTTACTTCTGTCCCATGTGCGGGAAAGAGGAAGATTTGGTTCATTTTGTGTGGAAGTGTAGTGAATTAATAGATTTAAGAAAAGAATTGTTTGGGTTTGAGGTTTCAGAGAGAGATGACATAATAAATCTATTAGCAAGGAATGATATGGGAGGTATTGGAAGCTACCTGACGATGGGTATATAACATAGAAAAGGTTTTTTGAAGATTAGGATGAGGGTGATAGTTCACTAGCCTAGATTCTACTTTTGTGCCATTTTAAGTTTATATGAAAGTGCCTTTGTTTTTGTGACCACAGCCCTTTGGGCTTTTGTGTCAATAAATTCTATTCTATACATGTTGAATACACCAGGTTCCGCCCACAGGTAGCCTATTCCCCAAGTATTTCAATACACCAATATGCATCAAATACACCAAGTTTGGCCAACAGGTATTCCCCAAGTATTTTGACATGCGTCAAATTGGGTTCCTACTTGCTTCAAAAACTGGTACCTTTTTTTGTTGTGTAGAACTTGTAGGTGAAAATGCTCTAATTTCAGAAAATCGGTAATTTCTTTATTTTTAACACTAGATTCTATAAATCAAGCTTTAGTAAAAAATAAGGGTAAATTTTAGTTTAGTTACTTTTTATAATCTTGGAAAGGGGTTAGATTAGGAAATATATATATATATATATATATATATATATATATATATATATATATATATATATATATATATATATATATATATATATATATATATATATATATATATATATATATATATATATATATATATATATATATATATATATATATATATATATATATATATATATATATATATATATATATATATATATATATATATATATATATATATATATATATATATATATATATATATATATATATATATATATATATATATATATATATATATATATATATATATATATATATATATATATATATATATATATATATATATATATATATATATATATATATATATATATATATATATATAAAAAAAAAAAAAAAAAAAAAAAAAAAAAAAAAAAAAAAAAAAAAAATATATATATATATATATATATATATATATATATATATATATATATATCATATATATATATATAATTACTGCATCCTCGAAGCAATCAAAGCGGGTAACAAGTATAATGAAATGGCTGCAAGGGCAGTACAGTATTTCAAAGCTGATATTCTGATTGAGACAAATGATGAATTATGGCACTTCGACGCTGTGTTTACCCGTTCTACAGATCATTTTACGCCCCGGGCAATAGTTGCTAATCTGATAGGAGACATCCGGACTTGCGACGAGAAGAATATAGTCCTACCCAAGTTGAAGATAATCCTCAACAATGAAGATAAACCCTGAAATGCTGCAATGAAGTGTGCTCTCCGTAAGCAGACAGACAATCCGTGCTACTGTTTTAAAAGACCCGTAGCCAGAAAGGTCATGATGAAGCAATGACCAAATCTGAGCTAAAAGTGTCTTTGTTGAATTTGAGTGGCGGTGTAATCAATAAACTACCACTGATTGAAAGCTTGATGTGTTTTAACAATGTTTTGTGTCTACTAGAATATTTGCTATCAGCTGATTCGCTTTCCCTGTTAAAAGTGAATAACAAAAATCGCCTTTTCGCAGTGCCAGCTAAGCATTCAGGCAGAGGAAGACCTTCCGATGGACTGGCGGTACTTATCAGTTCTCATCTTTCGGCATCAGTTGTCGAGAACAAGTGTTTACTTGGTATAAAAGCTGCAAATCTGATAGTAAATTGGTGCTACCTACTAAGTGATGACAAGAACTTGGCTTCCAAAGAAAATTTCTCCCGTGCAACATTAGAGCTTGCAAAATCTTTGCATTAGTGTGTTTATGGATCTCATCGTGTTATCCTCACTCTGGACGTGAACTGCGACCTCTCAGTGCCTGATCAGTTGAGATCTCCAATACTTCTGTCCGCTCTGTGCAATCTGTATGTTGTCCCAAATGACCATTCGTATACGCATATCCATAACTCCGGAGCGATAAGTTTCTTTGATTTCATGCTCTGCTCGAACGGCATGATTGTGAATGGTTCAAGATGAATTTCACGTATCGGTATCGGATCATTTATTTATCTCCAACTGTTTTGTTACTAATATTTTTCTCTTTAAAAAAGACGAAAAGAAACGGAAGTGGGAAATAAAATGTGACTGGAAAAATTAAATACTGTCGTATATAAAGCATAGCTTGATGCCACGCTTGACCAAATTAAGATCCCTTTCCAACTGCTGCAACAACCCTCGGAACTCACCGAGTTGGAAAAAAAATTATAATCATCATCTACTACAGTGAAATCACACATACAATGCGCTATGCTGAGCGTTGTGCTTTCCCTGTACGTAAAGTTTCTCTGGGTTAATAAATAAGTGGCTAGTCAATAAATCTGCTTTTACAGCAAAATTGCAAACCTTCAAAGGTTTGGCACCGAATATGGAAGGATTGCGACCAGCCGAAATCTGGTACCGTTAATGACCTACGGTTATATACCAAACGTTGTTTTGTTAATTTTCTTGCCAATCAAAAAGCTGAGATTATTGCATGCTGGATCAAGCGTCTCACAATTAACTTAAACTTTATATGCAGATTCATGGAGGAGGGGGAGTCAAAAGGTGTTGCTTCAGTCCTTTCATATGAGAGTGACTTGATCAGCTATTTCACTGGCGAATTTGCTCCCATTAATCCATTGTTAGAACCCAACTATGGATCACTATTAGTGGTTAGTCTAGTTGATACTGAATCAGATATTTGTTTTGTAGTTACGGCCTTTGATATTTACATTGCTATCATTCGCCTGTTTATGAGTGCATTACTATCATTCACACGGTAATGATCAATTATGTGGTTTTCATTTATCATATGCAAGTGATTAGCTGCTGCATTATCTAAATTTGTTGTACCAAATTATTTTTATTTCTGGTATTGTCCCCGATTCGTTTTGTAATGGTACATTGACTCCTGTTATGAAAAAAAGATAGCCGGTAGTGTTGTTCCTATAGGCCTATAACAGTTTCTTCTGTTTTCTGTAAATTGCTGGTGTTACCAGCGATTAAGGATGTAAATAAGGCTTGTTCAACTCTAGACAACCAGTTTGGATTTAAGGAAGGATATGTCGATAAAAAGTCCATTATATACTTGCCAACGTCATTATGAACACAGAGAATAGTGACGTTTCTCTTTCTTGCGGCTCACGATATATCTTTTGCTTTCGATTCTTTTATGCATTCTCATTTGTTGTATAGTACACAGCAGCTATGTCTCAATCGTTCAGTTATGCGGGTATTTAAAAACCTCTATGTGAGATTATTGTACTGGTAACCACTGTTGTCACCATATATTGGTGCGGAAATGCTGGTCCGCTACTTATTTGGAGGGGAAAGCCTCGCTAACGCAAATATTGCAATGGAGTGTCTCGCGGTTACCACTATTGTACCGTAGCTATAGAATATATTAACAACCTATAACAGTATACCCAGACCCAGGGTATGGTGACGTGACTGAAAGTTCATACGACCAACTCTCTAGGCTAAAGGCACTTGGGTCACCCCTAATATTTCTGACTATGTCTTTGGAGGGTAAAGGACTAGGTTACTGGAAAAATAATCTCACTCGAATGTAGATAATAGCTTACTTGTATTCTTCGTAAAGGTCAAGAGACCAAACATCTATAACTTCTCAATACAGACTCCCTATTAGTCATTTTCTTAAATAGTTCAAAGGTCAGAATAACTGACTCTGGTGTAGCCACAACCCCCCAGAGCACTGGTGACAGGCATTGTAAGCTAAGGCCTGGGACCGTATATGATTCTTATGAAAGAGATGCTCGTATAAACTTCAGAGAGGGACCATTTGAATAAACATTAAAAGTTCTAGGTCAATATCTCAGAGTAAAAAACATAAGAGGACAAGTAGCTCATCCCGCCCTCCACTCCTTTTGGTTTAACGGATGGATAAACCCATCTGATAAAAATTTGAGGTGACTATTTTGTTAAAAATAGTTTAAACATGAGATATTAAAACTCCGGGTCCGACACAATCCCCCAGGAAGAGGCTTTATAAGTTATACTCTGGGAGTAAAAATTTAAAAATGGCCTTTACTTTTCTTTGAAAAATTTATTTTTTGGAAAGTTGTTTTTAGTTAATATGAAACTGGGATACTTTAGCAAATGATAGCAATTTATTATAAATGATAGAAATACGGGTAATTGCAAAAATGTTTGTGTATACTTTAAGAGACCATTAAAACTATTCAAAACCCTTAAGAAAAAATAGTTTGAAGCTAAGTAGAAATCTTTGTTAGAAATCAGACTTACTTGAATAATCAAATATCTTTGAAAAGGAAACAGTATGAAAAGATATTAAATTGCTTAATGAGCCAGAAACCTGTAATTGCAAAAATATGTGTATACATTTTATCAAGGGATCACAATAATTCAAAAACCTGTAAAAATAAAACCAAAAGTTTGAAGCTTAATAGACAATCGCTGTTAGAAATCCGACCTGAAAAGAGTGCAGTAGCAAAGATATATCAATATGAAAAACTTATCTAAAAGTAGATCCAGAAAACGAAAATTTATAGGTATTTTAAATAAAAATTCGTTGCAAGAAAAAGCAGTTTTTGCCCTACCTCCTGAACAATTGACAAATCTACAACATGGACCATTATATAATCCAGGCACCAATAAGGGCAGCTAAACCAAAGTATATTCGCATTAAATTCACAATGGGTGAAAATTAACAACCTGGACCATCAAATGAGCCAAGACCCCTCCCCCCAAAAAAATATTTACAATTGTTAAAAATGATAATTCATTGGAAGAAAAAGAAATATTTTTCCCGCCAGCTAAAAAATGAACAAATCTACAACCCAGACTATCATGTCAGACTAGACATATAATGGTAGCTAAAGCAAAGGGCATTGGCAAATTGGCTGAAGTAATCAAAATCCAGACTGAAGAAGAAAGAAAACCAGGATTAAAAGATAAGCGGGAATCAAAACGTGTTAAAATTGAAAATTATAGCGATGAGAATTAAAATAACGATTCTTTGGAACCACCACCTGAAATATTCAACATGATAAGGCCAAGATGCATGATCATATCAAATATGACGGCACTCACATGAATATTTTTTTTCAAAAACTAAGGCTGTTAACACATTTTCTCAAATTCGTGACCCAGGATTTCAGAAAGCTCAGTATAACTTGCAACGCTTGTTAATGGTGGAATTTTCAAAAACCAATTCAACAATTTTTGTAATTTTTGGTCGGAAAAAGTTCGATAAATTGGTTTTGTATGGGTTTAAAGGAGAGAGAAAATTGTCGTGAGTAGAGTGATTTGTGTTTTAAATTTGTATGAATGCATTTTTGTGTGTGATATTGAAATAGAAAATGAGTCATTGGTGACGTGTCATTTGTGTACTTAGTGCGCAGGGTTGCCAGCATGGATGTGTGGCTGAAAGCCTTGCGCGTCTAAAGATAAGTTTTTTGGGTGTTTTTGAGAGTTAGTTTTTTTTTAGTTTTTGGGTGAGAGGAGAGCGTGTGTTTTGTTGTGAGAATATTTAGGGTATTGTAAGGTATTTGGAAAAAGGGATTTCTTATCTTGATTTTATTTATTTATTTTTTTGTAGTTTCTATTAATTGTGATAAGATGAGTTGGAACAAAATTTAAGTAATAATAAGAGTGTGCTGGTATGACCGCTTGAATCAACATTACCATGTGTGGTCGATTCTATCAACGTAGGATTGTGGATGACATAAAAAAAAAAAAAAATAATACTTCATAAAAGAAAACAAAGAAATTAAAAAAGGAAATGCATTGTTCAAAATATCAAATATGGTCATCAAAATGATTTGATGTTTCAGACATAATGAGGAAATGTGTGATGGTGTTGCTCAAAATGTATCGTTCCTTGAAACAAGATTGAAATAAGCGAATGTATTATTCAAAATATCAAATGTTTTCTTCAAAATATTTTGTTGCTTGAAATTAGATCCAAAAAATATTCGATGGTATTGCTTAAAATCTACTATTTCTTGAAATAAGACAGAAAATAAGCAAATGCATTATTCAAAAATATAAAATATATTTCTACAATTTTTTTTTCTTTTGCTGCTTAAAATAAGATAGGGAAATATGCGATGGTATTATTCAAAATGTATTGTTTCTTGAAATGAAATGGAAGTAAATAAATTATAAGGAAGTAAATAAAGGAAGTTATTCAAAATACGAAATATTGAACAACACCATCACATATTTTCCTCGTCATATTTTAAGCCGCAAAACATTTTGTAAAACATGCTTTTTTTTCCATCTATTTGCAGAAACAATACATTTTTAGTGACACTATCGCAAATTTCCTTATCATATTTTAAGCAGCAGAAATAAAACAGTCATAAGAACATATTTGATATTTTCAATATCAAATATAATATTTATTCTAGCACGCCTCATAAGAAAAAAAGGGTAGCACACTTCGTCACTTTTTGAATCATTAAAATTCTATTCTCATTATAAACTAAATTTAAAATCCCGTCTTCTGATAATGTAAACCCGTTTTATTTGACCCTGATGTATCAAGGCTGGCAGCAGGTGCAAGGAGAATAGGAGTGTTGCAGAATTGATGCCCTTAGGGTGTGCAGTTGTGAGGGCAGCGCTTGTACCCACAATATCATTACTACAAATGTACACTATAAATATGCATTATAAAATCTATATAGAGATGAAGTTTTAAGGCTGATGACCAAGACTTCTAAAATAAAATAGAACCAGCCAAACTACTTTAATGTGAAAATTTAAAATGTTCAGGAAAGAATACAGAAACAGTTAGGCAAACACCTGCACCTTGGAGTAAGATAAAAAAGAGTTTCATTTTAAGATTCAGTCCCTTAGTCTTATATTTATCGAATAAAATATTACCCAATACATTTCAATCAACAAAAAGACAATGTTTCAGATATACCTTCATTGTTAGAACATTTGGGTTCCAATTCCTGGGTGTTGTATTCAAGTTTACAAGGTCCTGAAATGCCAGGTAAATTAGGCAAGGGAACATCTTCAGGTTTCGGGGACGAAAGATGGTTTGGAAAGTGAAAGGGCTTTTCAGTGTCGTCTCGTAAAACATCTTCAACTTCTAAAATAAATAATAATTAAACACACGCAGTGGCGCTCTCATACAATAACTATATGGTGAGAGGGCAGACTGGTGGTCCTTGGGTCCACTAACGGAAAAATTAAAAAAATTTCTTAGAAAAAAACGGTATTTTAAGGCATTTCTGAAAGTTTATTTTAGCTCTTTGAACGCAAGTTTTGAGTTGGGACTAAGGAATGAATGATAAAACTTAGCACAATAAATAATATTTTAAAAGCAATATAATTTTTTCAGGGGGGGGGAGGTTGCTAAAACCCTTTTAGCACAACACCCCCTCTCCTCCGTGGGTGCACGCCCGAACAGATATAGAACAATTTAACAGTAAAGTTTACTAAGCAAATCGAACTGCTTTTCCTTTTTAATTACGTGTAAATATGTAACCTTTATATATTTACAAAAAATCGAATGTATACGCATGTTTTTTCAAATAGTTTTTAAAATCTGCTTTTTATAAAGCAAAAGAAAACCTGAAACATTTAACGAAATTCACTAGCATAGAACTTATAAAAACCTGAAATTCATAAAGCAAAATTCATAATATAGAACTGATCGTTTGAAAAATGGAAATTTAGGATAACGTACTGAATTAAAAAAAGAATATTGAATGAAAAAAAAAATGTAACCAAAAGAAAAACATTTTAAGGAAAGACAGAAAATGTCTCTACCGGAGGATTACTTGTGTCACCAAGCTTAAAAATAAAAGCTAATAATTCGAATTTAAATGTGTTTTATGTTAAAGAAGCCGATTTTCAATCAGTCAATCAACCAATATCCTTATAGCCCAAAAAGGGGGGGGGGTTCATTAAGGAGTAGATGAAAAGTAAAACAAAAAAGAAAAAGAAAAAAAGAAATTAGAACACAATCCCATAAGAGACTTTACAACCAAGAATAGATTCAAATATTTTTACTAACACATAGCAGGATGTAGGCTGTTTTTCCTATCAAGCTTAGAAAAATAGCGACCGCGACGCTGCTCAGCCACTGTTAGTTGCTCAGTTAAACCGTAGGCTGACACTATTCTTTTGTTTCTAGTCCATAGGGGTATACACAAGAGAAATTTTGCGAAAAGAAAATACATAGTTCTAAAAGTCTTTATATCAGTAGCCGTAAACACATTCCAAAATGGAGTCACTGCAAAGACGTGAGACATCGCAGAAGCGTTACAAACACGGGCAAGATTACGCCTGCTGTAGCAAGCTTTACAGCTAACTAGCATACCTAACGCTTTTATAAGCTTCTCTCTTAAATGAGAGATAAGGAGAGCATTTGTCGTTTTTACAATTTCCCCTATCAGAATACCGAGATACTTAATACAAGCAGATAACTGAAGAATCTGATTTCCTAACTGTACGCATCCAAGATAACTTACATAATTGCCAATAGCAAGGATTTCACTCTTCAAATTATTAAATTGAGACCAGTGAGACCAATTTTTTGCATATTCCCTACTGAGCACAGAAAAATACCCCTGAACAGACAGTGCGGTTCTACTTAAATTCAGGATGTCTTCGGCGTAATTGAGCATGGATAGGTCCAAACCATAAAAAAAAAAAATTAATTCTAACCTTCTTCTGGGGTGCAACCACACTATTATAATACAATGGTGGCGAAGTTAACCCACCCTAACGGATTCCTTTCCTAACTCGAATTGCGGCTTAACACATTACTTAACCATGACGAGTAGACACTTTCACAACAACACATAATCTCGTATACAGATTTTTAAATACCTGCAGAACTGAACGATTGAGACTTCACGGCTGCGCACTATACAACAAATGAGAATGCACACCAGAATCGAAAGCAACAGAGACATCGTGAGGCGCAAGGAAGAGAAACATTACTATTCTCTGTGTTCATCAGGCCGTTGGCAAGTATACCATGCATGTATTCCTGACTATAGCCTTCCTTATATCGAAATTGGTTGTCAAGAGTTGGACAAGCCTTATTTACGTCACTAGTAACACCAGCAATTATCCTACAACAGAAGAAACTATTATGGGCCTATTGGAACAACATTGCCAGCTATCTTCTTTTTTTTGTAGAACAGGATTCAACGACCAACACAAAAAGAATTGGGTACTAGAAATAAAAATAATTTGGTAGAACAAATGTAGATACTGCAGTATCTTTTTTCAAAGGCGAATGATAGCACTGTAAATATCAGAGGCCATAACAACGAAACCAATATTTTATTTAGTATCAACTAGACTATCCACTAATAGGTATTCATAGCAGGTTTCTAACACTGGATCAGGGGGGGAAATTTGCGGGTGAAATAGCTGATCCAGTCACTCTCTGACGGAGGTTCTGAAGCAACACCTTTTGAATTTTTCCCCCGATGAATCTCCGGGTTTAATTTAAGGTATTTGCAAGACGCTCGCTCCAGCAGTCAATAATCTCAGCTTTGTGATTGGCAAAAAAACTAAGCAAATCAACATTTGGTATATAACCGTATGTCATTAACGATACCAGATTTCGGCCGGTCACAAACATTCCACATTCGGTGCCAAAACCTTTGAATATTTGAAACTTTGCTGTAAAAGCAGATTTATTGACAAAGTATTTCTGAACCCGGATAAACTTTACGTACCGGAACGACAAAACGCATAAAACAACGCATTGCATGGGTGAATTCACTATAGTAAATGTTGATTCGAATTTTTTTTCGACTTGGTGGGTTCCTAAGATTGTTGCAGCAGCTGGAGAGGGATCTGATTTGGTCAAGTGTGGCATCAAGCTCTGCTATATATACAACAAAATTTAATTTCTTTCAGTCACATTTGAATTCCCACTTCCGTTTCTTTTGGTCTTTTTTAAAGAGAAAACTATCAGTAACAAAACAATTGGAGATTGCTAAATGATCCGATACCAATACGCTAAAGTCAACATGGCTTGAGCCATTCACAGTCACACCGTTCGAGCAGAGCATGAAGACAAGCAAACTTGTCACTCTGGAGTTATGGATATACGTATACGAATGGTCATTTGGGACAACATACAGATTAGAAAGAGCAGACAGAAGTAATTGAGATCTTGACTGAGCTGGCACTGAGAGGTCGCAGTTCCCATCCCCAGCAAGGATACCACGATGAGACGCATAGGCACACTAGAATGCAAAGATTTAGCAAGCTTCATTATTAGATGGGAGAACTTTTCATCAGAAGCCAAGTTCTTGTAATCAGCTGGTAAGTAGCAGCAACAGACTATCAGATTTGCAGCTTTCATACCAAGGAAACATTCGTTTTCAACAATTACTGATACCGAAAGGTAAGAACTGATTAGAACCGCCTGTCCGGCGGAAGGTCTTCCTCTGCCCGAATGCTTAGTAGGCACTGCGTAAAGGAGATTTTTGTTATTCACTTTTAACAGGGAAAGCAAATCTTCTAATAGGAAATATTATTCTAGACACATAACATCGTTGCAAGACATCAAGCTTTCAATCAGTGGTAGTTTTCTTATTACACCACCATTCACATTCTACAAAGACACTTTTAGCTCCGAGTTGGTCATGACTTCGTCATGAACTTTCTGCCTACGAGGCACTAAAGACTGTAGCACGGATGGTCTGTCTATTTGCAGAGAGCACACTTCAGTGCAGCATTGCAGGGTCTATCTTCATTGTTTGCATGATTACCACTTCAATGGGAACAGCAATTAGCGTATTTACAGTAGTTAGCAGCGTGACCGTAGGGTAAAAGTACCGATGATTCGATAGTACAATTTTAGAACCCCTGTCAAAGTTTTCCTTCAAAACGGAATAACTCAGCTTAGTCGTGACTAAGAGCGCCATCTTTTAAAGACGTTTTTGTATTTCAATGATACGTAACATTGACACAAAATCCGGTACACCCAGATAATAAAAGAACATTTAATTCAGTAAGTTTTCTGTTTTCGACAAAAATGGAGCTCCCGACAATTTTTCAGGTAAGTAATGTTCAAACTTCTGTTGCTTGGTTATTTATTGCAAAAAAAATTGGGACTGGCACCAATGTATCAAGATAAATCTGATTTTATCTGAATTCTAGTCACATTAGCTTTTTCTTCATAAAATTAAATTTAAATGGCCACAAATATTACATTGTCCAAACTACGTTCCAAGTGCCAAAAATTCTTGTTTAATGTAGTAGAATACCAGGCGCACTAAAAATGTTCCTTTAGTCAAATTCAAACATAGATAATGACTTCTATAAACTGTTTTATTTCTTTTGCCAATATCTTGTAGCAACCTTGTCGAAATTTTCGACAAACAGCAACAGGCCCTGTTCACATGGAAGATATTTTCCAATTTCCTTAGCGCTTATCAATGAAACTAAAAAAAAAATTCTCAAATTTGTGTCGGAAAATGAACCGCAGCTTGACAAATACTATGCCGTTTTCTTTAGTGACAAAAAAGTGAGGTTCCATATTTTGTTGGTGTGATTCTGAACTTTCCTTACAAAGGACAGTCCAAACTAAAAATTTTTAAGTGGATTAGAATCACAGATCACACTTCGAAATGGCCAAATGTTGATGACAATTATGCTGTCAACAATAAACAAGTCTTTGCTGGGCCATTAAAACTAACAGGAAGTGGGCCATTCATGATAGCGTTCGTAGATGCAATTTCTGTGGCATATATACAATACTTAGAAAAGGATAGACTTATGAGATCTAGGTCACAATATCACACTTCTTATGATTAATCAATTTTGTTATACTAAATACACTCCTTATGATTAACCAATTTTGTTACACTAAATACTATATACTTGAAACATTTTTGTTAGTTTTATTACTTCTACTTTTTCAACTGTTTTGTACTTTTACACACTAAATGAAGTTGAAGAAAAACAAAAAGAAAAGAATACACAAGTCAAATATTCTGGTTCCACCCACAGGTATTCTCCAAGTATTTCGACACGTGTTGAATACACAAGGTTCCACCAAGAGGTATTCCCCAAGTATTTCGACACGTGTCAAATTGGGTTCCGACTTGCGTTGAAAACATGTAACTTTTTGTTGTGTTGAATTTGTGGGTGAAAATGCTCTAATTTTAAAAATTCGGAGTTTTGAACCCTTTTCAGATAAAACTTCCAACTTCTTATCAAGCAACTAGATTCCTAGATGTCTTTCTACATACTGAAACCCTTTTCCAACCAAAAGTCTTTAAATTAAGACTTCTGGAGTAAAGAAACTGTTTTTTTTTTTTTTACAAAAACTGTCAAATCATCGTTACCTTTAGCCTACTCTTGGCACTGAAAACACCTCATTGGCAATACCGAAAAATGTCTATTCGGAAGCACTCATAGCCCAAAGTTATAAGGTTTTCCATTGCTAGTTGTAAATCGTCCTTACTTTCAAAGACAAGCTTGGAAAAGCAAGTTTGTCAAATTCTCTTGGGAACATGTCTTATAATAACAAAATAAGAGGGGGTATTCAGTCAAGCATCAGTGTCTATAGCACTGTTGAGGACTTCAATAAAAGACTAAAGTGCATCTTGGTCATCAAGTATCACGCACCACTCTTTGCTGAGGCCTCAGGTTCACTATATGGTTACAACAATCACCAACGAGGCCCTTAAGATACTCCTTAGTGCGACCCGCAGTCGCACTAGCCATATTTTGTGCTGATCTGAACAAGCTCGGGTGGTCAGTACGATCGTCCACTGTAGAATGAAGCTCATTGACCTGAGGGTGAGTGTGGCTGTAACCTACCCTAAGAGTATGAGTACCTCGTCAGGCTCACAGATTAAAAACTTGGGGAGGACTACATTCTTCTCGTCACAAGTCCGAATGCCTATTATCAAATTAGCAAATATGTCCTGGGGCTTAACACGATCTGTAGAACGATTAGACATAAGGGCCAAGTGCCGCAATTCATCTTTTGCCTTAGTCAGCATATCAGCTTTGATAAACTGTACTGCCTTCACCACCATTTCATCATACTTGTTACCCGCTTTGTTTGCTTGGAAGAAAAAGTTCAAAACAGGGCTCAAAACCAAGTCTGGCTTCAAACTACTCATTTCCCTTTCGGAATGAAATGGCTTCTGGCGCATTAAGCAAAATCACTGGGCAGTCCAATTGAGATGCAAAATCACACAGCAATATTATAATCAAAGTGGCCAGAGGCGGAGCAAATAGTCGTCAGAGAACACTAAAATCAACCAAGAAAAAGTGAAGTGTAAGGACCCCCTCATCTATTCCCTGCAATTTACGGGTAACTGAGTAACGGCTGGTATAATACGGTACTTGCCTCCATCCCCTCTTTTGGTTGTTCTCAGTAAAAAAAAATCAGATGCACCTTAATGATATGGAAACAAAAATACAGAAATATGAAATTGGCAATATAGATGGGGGTCCAGTTTACCTGAGAAAAAAGATGGCGCTGGTGAAAATACCCACAAAGAAAAAATTATACTAGTAATTAATGAAGATCCTTCAAATATTACTTAACTAAAAACCTATCTTTAGAGGGTAGAGATCAACATGAAAATAACCTCAAAGTAATGCAGTAGCTTTATTCCATTAACAGCAAAGAAACAAACTCAGCCGCAATAGCTCTGGATTTAACATCGATGGCACGTTTATCACCCCTCAGCTCTTAATCATTAGATCCAAGAACATATAGAGTTAACTTTTTTTCTTAAGACCACTTACTGAGCAGGGAGGCAAAAAAATGACAATTATTGTAAAGAGCAAAGTAGCTTTTCTTGTAGTCTGTGACAGAAAATAAACTGTGTATCTTACCGTTTTTAATGAAAGAATCCTGAGTAACCGTGACGAGATCAGACATTTTCAGAATTTGTGGCAAGTCCATAAAGGTCTCAGAATGGAATTAATGCAAATTATGAGAAGCATAATACTATCATCAACACTTGGATACGAAACAGATTTTCGTCAACAGAGGCCTGAAATACAATAGATATAATGATTGATGACTGATAATGACTTTTAACCACTGCAAAGCCTTTTTTATTTTAATAAAGCTGAAAAAAAAGCTTAACTCCTTCAGGAGTCAAAGGCATTAGAAACCTGATTTTTTTAAGGAAAGGGTGCTAAAGTTCAAAAACTCTCTTTTTGATGTAACTATATTCAAAGTGCAGTTGTTGATTTAAAGTTAAGATAAACTTTCACGGTAAAAAGCAAAATACAGCTGCTAGCTTATTCTGTTAGCTGTTGTGGCTGTTAGCTCCATTTTATTAGTAAATTTTCCGAGCTGCAAACTATTAGGTTGGAAGATGTGGTTTAACTCCTGAAATGAAAGCTTTATTCATTGTTTTAATGCTTAAAACACTAGAAAGTGTACGCCTATTATATATGGGCCATAATGTATTTCCAAGAGGGTATATCCAGCTGTTCTTACTTTTAGGGCTTCAAAAATACGAAAATACATCTAAAACTAGATCCAAAAAGATATGTGAAACCATTGTATTGATCAGAATTAATTTTTTCAAAATTCAGCAACTAACTTTTAAGCAAATTAAAATTCGAATCTAACGTGAAACTCAAGCAATTTAAGAAATATTTCCAGAAAAATAAATGTATTTTATAATATCTACTAAAATATAATAATGTTCATCAAAAATAATTCTGAAAAATTTAATAGGGTTGTTTAGTTTAACTAAGGAAAATTGTTTAGTTTAACTTAGGAGAACAATCTTCCTGGGACCCATTAATGACAAGGTCTAAATTTGTCTTCAATGACTTGTTTATCTAAATATTGTTTCAGCATCTATGCTAATGTTATTATGAAATCAATTTCACTTTTTTACTAAAATTCTTTAATCACACTTTAATAGGATATACTAATGTAAAATAGAAACAAAAATATTCCAATTGAATAGATTTTCTATATATCTTGGAAGGAGATAAATCCTTTAAATCCCCCTGGGGGGGGGTTAAAGCATAGCATATATTAAATACGGGTATTGTTGTACTATATGTAACACAAGCGTCATAATATATAGGGAATATTCTTAAGAAACTAGTCAAAGGGCTTTCTTTCAATAGAGAAATGGATTGGAAATCGTGGTCTGTCATTGAGTTTACAATGTTTAAACTTTTTTGGGGGGTTTCGGGTGGGGGGGGGGGTGGTTTAGGAGGCAAACAGGTACCTAGGTTAGGTTAAGTTACGAATTTAATATATGCTACGCTTTACCCAACCCCACCCCCCCCCCCTCCTCCCCACCACCACCCTAATGTGCAAATATATAGCCGAAACTTGTTTCTAAACTATTATATTTTCAACCTATTTTGTTTTATTTCATTACAATTAACCAAACTTCACTTTTCGCGTGTGTTATAGATAGTGCATAAGTAGACAACCTAAATACATAGCCTAAACTAACCCAACCTAGGTACCTTTTAGTCCCCATAAACCCCAAAAAACTAAGGGGTTGCAGATAAGACAGAATAAACACTGTAAATGGATGGATTTGAAACAAAAAGTAACAAAAATTGGCCATCCAACCTATTTAATGTTGCCCCATCTAACCACCTTTGGAAACCGACAAAAAATAAACTAAACGCCGTTGTTATTAATGTTTAAAATTGAGTTTCGAAAACAAAATGGTTTGGTCAATTATTGGCGTCCTAGTTTATTACCCTTCCCCTCAAGATTTTGCTCTAGATCCGCCATCGAACTAAGTACTCAAAAGGTGTTGAAACTGCATATCTGAACCAAATACCTTTTGCATTAGAAATCAAGTTCTAATTTTTTCTAATTTTATAAGACTATATAAGACTATATTTTCTCAAACTTGGGACCACACTTGACAAAAGCTGTGTAGTATGATAGAAATTCTAATTGGCAGTTTTCATAGCCTAGTGAAATTTGTCAGCAGATTTTGTCAAGTTATGCAATCCACAGATTTCCAGGGATTTCCTATTAAAATCTCGTATTTCCCACCCACAAAAAAATTTGCTGTCTGGAAACAATTTTTTGCCCTTGGTAGCCACCCCTAATGATTTATTACTAGCTACTATCCACCCCTAGTGACTATCACTTTTACTTTACTTGACATAATTTTTCATTACTTTCCAAAATTTTTGTCCCCATTATTGTCTAACCATCAAAAACCAGAAAAAGAGCATGGAAATATAGACCTTTCTTCCTATGTCAGTAAAAGCATAATGTTCATAAGATTATTCCATTTTATTTTACATTCTCTTGAGACTTTTAGTTTTATTTGAAAACCACATTTTTTTATATTGGAATTTTATTTGAAAGTATGTTCATTTTAACTCTGAAGACTGATGCTAAGAGGGTTATTTAGAGAGCTGCATTGTGAGTTTTAATTTTTTCTTCTTTTGCAATTTCTTTTTAATTTTCAAATTTCTGAAAATATAAAAAATAATAAAAAATCATTTCCAAATGAAAGAAGTGTACTTTACATTACTATTGTAAAATCAAAGGGTGATACCTATTTAGAAAAGAAGAGGGGGGTTTTATGGTAAAATTAGATTTTTTTTTTATAACTGAGCTATGAATTAGGTGAACATACCACTCAATCCCTTTTTTATGTTCTTTCAAAATATAATTGTTGTTTTACTTGGAAACTAAATGGACTCTTTAAGCTGATACCCTTTTCTCTTATTTTTGGCTATAGAGAAGCACTAAAATATTGCTTAAAAACTTACTGCTTTAAAATAAAATATCGCTTTAAAATTTTTCATATTTACTTTAAGTTATTAGCATCACTGTTGATTCAACCCATGTACCTGTATACTGAACTAACTCTGACAAAATCAAGAAACAGAAAGGCTCACAGGAAATATATAATTTGGGCTATATATTGGAATTTTAGGGAAGGGACGGTAAAGCATTGTTTAGCTGCTGTCTAAATTTGTAACTACAATTAATATGCATGTTATGAAATTAGAATTGTTTTCAACTACAATAATTTTGCATGTTATGAAGTAAGAATTAATCTCTTAGTATGATTTCTTCTCAATGACCCTAATTCTCAGCTTTTACAAAGTTGTTTGTCTAAGACAGGTAATTTAAGGTCCTTAAACTGAATTCAGAGCTTAAAATATTTCCATGGAAAGTATTTTCAAGCTTCTACCCTTACTTCTTCCATACCTCCGTTCCTAAGGCTTCAGAAACTGCAGGAAGACAAGTCTCTACCTCTTTTATCTTGGAAAGAAAAATGTTTTATTTAAGCTTAGTTTGAGTCAGATTTTCTTTTACTCTGATTTTTGGACTTAATATATTAATTTTAAATACATTACATTTGAATGTACAAATAATAAAAGGATTGATATTTTTGCCGGAATACCTCAGAGTTAAAAATTTTGCTTCATTTTTAATGTGAAAATTAGATATTTTTTTTCCTTGAGAATACTATTTTTCATACCAACTTTTATTTTTAAATGTATCCCCCTTCTTCCTGAACATTTATCTATTATAGCCTAAATTAAAGAATTGAATTCTAGTACTTGGTTGTTTTAAATTATTTTCAGATTTATTTCTCCTGCTTTTTGTTTTTATTTTGTACTCTGCTTTCTTATACCCGTTTTAGAAGATCAATCAAACAGTTGATGGTAATGAACTTTAAGTAATGAAAAGCTTGACTCAACATAACCAAAACTAAAAAAAAAACATAAAATGAAAAAAAGAGCTGTTTTCGTTTGTGATGCTTTGTTTTGCTTAGTGATATATCTTATTAAAATACAGCCAAACTATTGAAAAAATACATTCAATAAAAAATATTACAATACTATGAAAAAAGTACATTACTTCCTAATTTAAATTGAAACAGTAACTCAATAGACTACTTATTATGAAGTTCAGGTTAAATTCAAAAATAGGTTTTATATCTTAATATGTGAGAGAAGGGGAGGGCTGATATTTTTGAAAAGTTTTGTTTGAGATATGTGGGAATGGAAAGTTTTGGCAGTAGGGTTTGAAAACTTCCAACATAGAGCCAAAGCTCTCATACTGCTGCTTTATAAGACTTGTTCAAACTTAAAGTTCATTCACTTTCAATGAAGATATGTAAAATTTTGTTTTAAGACATTGTTATTGATAGGTTTTTACTTACTTGATTTCTTTTAAACTGCAAGTTAATATTTGCTCAAGTCTAGGGCAAATTCTCTCAAAACTGTTTATTTGTCATATAGAAAGAGTCTAAAATTGGTTATTGGCTATCAAGGTGTACCTATAGTTAATGCAGGTAATGGAAAAGCTGAAATGTGTAAGATTAGTAGCCTAAACCAACCATAGGCTATTACAATGAAGCTACACTTGTGTTTCTTTTTTTTACGTTAGTGCAAAACTAATGTCACAGCATAAGAATATATGTGACTGCAAATCATGATGATTCTCCCAGAACATCTAGTTGTGCTTTTTGCAGTTATAGTTATCAATGAGGATCAAGCATGCTCTTTGGTATGCAATTGGTCAGCAGTCACGCAAAAGCAAATATCAGAAAGTGTTAAAACTGAAAGTGAAGAACAAAGAACTGTGCTATTAGAAGACCAAAGACTAATAGTTAGTTCACATGGATAGGATTCCCATCAATCCTCAAAGGAATTCCTAACAGGATTGATTGTTTTCGCGTCATGTCTTTCAGTTGGATTTTTTTCAACTTTTTCCCTTGGAAACCGATGGGTTTCATGGGAATTTCAAGGCAAAATATTTAAAAGTTAGAATAATGTCAAGAATATACCATCCAAAGACTCATAATCTTATAGCTATGGTTGAAGGTTACTTGTATGTATTTGACACCAGTCACAAAGAGTATAAAAACATTAAGAAAAAGCAGCAGACATGGCAGGAAATATCGCTTTTTCTCAATGAACCAGGTAGGTTCACTCAACATGCTAGGCTATAAGCAAATGGTTATATTCCTGTTGGAAGCACAGACTTATCAGTCATCAAAAGTTTCTGCCTGATGAAATTGGATTTGAGTTTTTTTTTCAGTTCAGTCTGTCAATTCAGTTAAGTAGGCCTAACCAATATGTAAACATATCATTTTGGGCCATGATGGGCGGACATGCCATCTCCTTTTATTTTTTTTTTTCTGGATTAACTAACTCCTCTGATTCTAGCAAACTGGAGCTAGCTAAAGCTACTGAAAATGCTACCAAGGCTAAGGATTCCGAGTCTGGTGATGATGATGATGAACGAATTAAAGACCCCTCTTGACTGCTCGGTCACTTGGGTCTTCTTTCAATAAATCTGGATCCCACATTAGTTAGTCAATCATCAATAATCTGCTCTGTCACATTAATTAATCATAATTATTCTTCCCATCACATCGTCTTATCTCTCCCAATGGCAGTTATAAACTGTACAACCAGCTTTAGGATTTGTATATTGTCACTATCATTTGCAAATCCTCCCAAAATCAAATTTCCACTCAACTGTTTTCTTCTTTCATGAAAAAAGGCCTTGATATGCTGTCTTTGGAGAGTGTACTTATCACAATCTATAAGAAGATGTACCAGACTTTCTTCTTTGTCACAAAACTCACAGTTACTTGACTCTCCATAAAACTTTGGCCTGTATAATTTTGTATCTGCATGGCCTGATCTAAGACGAAATGCTAATCTTCCCTCTTTCCTACTTAATCCTTGGTACACATGCCTCTCAAACTTTCTTGCTACTTTTCGGGTAACAAACCAATTTCTTGATTGATTTCTGCTATCCTCAAAATCATACGTTCTTACTGATTGTATCAATTGATCTAATTGCATTGCAGATCTAGGAGTTGAACCACTAGTAAATACATTTACTGTTTCGCATGCCATTTTAGCAGCTGTGTCAGCACTCTCATTCCCCAAAATCTGAACATGGGCTGGGATCCATTGAAGACATATGTCTGCTGTTAACATTAATGATACTATTTCCGTGTAGCACAATACAACTTCTCTTGAAATTTTCCCATTATGATCAAAATTGGCGAGTGCCTCCAATGCACTTTTTGAATCTGACAACAATACAATGTTTCTTTGGTTGCTAAGATTTTCTTTAGCAAATACAATTGCTTCCTTTATGGCTATTACTTCAGCCTGGAAGATTGTTGCCTCTGGATGCAGTTTAAATGACTTTGACACTTGTATCAATGGAATGACAAAGGCAGCCCCTACTGCAGAAATTAGGTTACTTTTCTTAGATCCGTCTGTATATATATCAAGGAATCCCCTGTATTTCTCTGCCATCATTAATTTAAAGTTTATCCTGGAATCATGGTATCCATTCGTTTTAAACTTAAGATTGCACTGTAGCTTAATTGTCTCCCGAGGATCAGGTAAAGCAATTTCTGGAACTTTTAACATATCTGTCATTTTTAGTGTCACTCCGAACTGTTCACTGATATGGCAAGACATTTCAAAGATATTTTCTTGGTGTTTCTTTTTAAACTTATTTGATTTAATAATTTTCCTGGTTTAAATATTCTTTATGTAATTAGGTTTGTACTATCTGTTTTCAACAATTTTTTTCCATACTTCAAGACATTTACATTTATCCTGGTTAAAAAGCTTTCAAGTCCTGAATCTGACATAAAAAACAATAGGGGTAGTCTTTCTAGCTGCAAAGGCAATGCGTATAGCTGCATTCTGTACGGAATTCAACTTTGCTAGGGCTGTGTCACTGCCTGAGGAATAAATCACGGAAGCATATTCTATCTTAGACCTAATATATTTTATATAAAACTCCATCATAAAACTGGGTTTTTGCCCCCAGCTAACAGTTGTAAGCATCTTCATAAGATTCAGCCTTTTAACGCAAGCAGCCATGGTGATTTCAATATGTGGTTTCCAATTCAAATTTTTCTCTATATTCACACCCAGGAACTTTGTTTCACTCACAAACTCAATCTGCTGGCCATAAAATCTAATTATTGGGGTGATTTTCATTTTCTTCCGAGTTATTAACATGGCTTTTGTTTTATGTGTTGAAAATTTGAGATCAATATCAGTTGTCCAGTTTTCAAATTGCACTAATACTTCTGAAATAGCTTTGATTCCCTCTTCCAATGTCCTTGCCATAACCCACAAAGTTTTATCATCAGCAAAAATTCCCGCGTTTGAATCTTCTTCTCTAATAGGGATATTATACTCTCCCATATTGTAAAAATCAGGTCCTAAGGCTGACCCTTGAGGAACTCCCCTTCTTCCTCTTACTAGGGCTGCTGAGATTGTATTTCCTACTCTCACTGTAACTACTCGGTCTTCAAGATAGTTTTTACATAGCAGCGACCTTCTACCTCTAAGTTCAGCCTTAATTATTCTTGACAATATTTGTTCGTGTACACTGTTATCAAATGCGCCCTTTACGTCAAGGAAAACTGCAATCATTAAAAGTCCATTCTGGAGAGCATATAAGGAATCCTGTTTAAAGCAAAGCAAATTATCTGTGGTACTTATGTTTTTCCTGAAGCCGTATTGTATATCTTTAAGACCGCCCCTTTTTTCTACTTCATAGTTAAGTCTTTTCTTAACAAGTCGTTCATATAATTTCCCTAAAAATGGGAGCAAAGTTATGAAACGCTGGTCTTCCAGTTTTGAATTGTCCTATACTGGTTTTGGGATCATAATTGCTTGGCCCCTTTTCCATGCACTAGGAAAATATCCATCATTCCAAGCCAAATTGATGATGGAAAGCAACGCCATAATCCACTGCTTTGGCAAAGCTTGAACAAACTGTGGATAAATCATATCTTCCCCTGGTGAGGTAATAGGGAGATTTCTTATTACACTGTCAGTTTCAACATTAGTAAATGGCTGATTATAAGGGCTCTGCAAATCCTGATTTGCCATTCTTTTAACTTTAGCTGTCATTCTGGCCACTTCTGTAGCATTTGTATCAGTATTTCCTATGGTCTTATTTAGATAATTAGCACTTGCATTTGCCTTATCTTGATCTGTCACTAGTAACTGATTTTTGGACATTCCAGGGGGGTGGGATTTTCTGGGTGGGGGCTTGTTTTGCATTTGTTTGATGAAAACATAGACCTTACTTACTGGTTTCCGGAAATCCAAATTATCAATAAACTCTTCCCAGCTCTTTTTCTTGGCTTGTGAAATCGTTCTCTTAAATGCTGCATACGCTCTTTTCACCTCAATATAGTTGTATATTGTTGTTGCTTGTTCATACTCATTTTTTCTTCTTAGATATTTCTTTTTAGCTGCATCACAATCTTTGTTCCACCATATACATGAATTTCTTTGTCCCTTATATTTGGCCTTCAGTGAAACAGATTTTGTTGCTGCTTCAATTATGCTGTCCTGGAAAACCTTCACTTTGTCATCAACATGTTGCTCCCTTTCTACTACAGCCAAAATGTCTTTTTGTTCAAGAAGTTCTTTAAACTTTCTCCAATCTGCCTTCTTGGTTTGAAACTTAGTAATCTTGTTTGTCTCAAATTTATCAGAAATCTCAAACCGACCATCACAAACATTTAATAAAATTGGGGCATGGTCACTAAATAAAGATGTATTTACTAAGGTTGACATCGTTGCTGATGCCACTAGATCTGGGCTAGTGAAAGTCAAGTCTATAGTGGTGGAAACTCCTGTGATAGGATTTTTTCGGGTTGGAAGCCCTTTTGGTGTAATTGAGCATGTATTATTATCCAGTAACATATCTTCAAGGCTTTAACCTGAAGCATTAATAAAATCACAATTACACCAGACTTTACTATGGGCATTAAAATCCCCTATTAAAACCACCTGTTCTGCATTTGGTATTTTATCAAGTAGTTCATTTATAATTCCACCAATGTCTTTATTATTCCCATTCGAGTTGTAAACATTTATAACATTGAGGATTTTACCATTTCCCAAATGGAGCTTGCATCCAACTATTTCAACATACTCTTCATAATTGTCACCTAATTCAATATGCACTTCGGTGTAGTGGTACTTTTTGCTAATACCTATCAACACCCCGCCTTTTCCTGTTTCAATTCTGTCTTTCCTCAAAATATTGTATCCCTGGAAATTCATATTTATATAGGGTTTTAGCCAGGTTTCTTGGAGACATAAGACATTAATACAATTCAACAACAAGATCTTTCTTGTCATTCCTCACTGATTGTGAGTTCCATGATAATATTTTAAGGTCCATATTGTTGTGCTGCTGTCTCATTAGTTAAAAAAACACTTCTAATTTCATCTTTGTTTAGCTGTCCAAGCTGCAATTCATGCACAAGGGTACAAAATTTACTTATACGTTCTATTAATGATAGTTCACTCAATTTAAGCATTTCTGGTCTTAGAAGTAATCCAATTATTTGGGATTCTGCTGCCTTCTGTTCAATTTCTTGATTCATATTTATTTTGATCTTATTATGACGTTGATTGAAATAAGAAATAAAAACAGTAAGTTTTTGTTTGCCACAACTGCATAGCTGCTATATTTTACATGGGCTCTCTTAAAGCAAATGTGATGTTTATCTGACGCATGTAGGAGTTCTCTTTTCTGTATTCTAACAGGATAAGCAAATGATGTATAAAAATGATTGCCTTGGCAATTGGCACATACATATGATTTGGGCCTTGAGGTACTATCAGTGTTTTTGAGATGGCACATATCAGATGAATGATTTCCTGAGCATCTTAGGCATGTATGAGCTTGATCTCTACAAATATCCTGTTTATGGCCATATTTTTGACACTTATGGCACTGCAATAATCTCTTGTTTGGCACCTCGACTTCTCTTTTTCTTCCACAAAACCACACACATCGGGGAGGACAATTACTTTCAAATACCACCATTATTGTCTAACTGTCAGATAGCTTTTTCGTGTCTTTGTTGTACCATTTTTGCTGGTGAACTTCTTTTATTTTAATAGGTGACTCCATACACTCTAGAATCTCTTCATCGGTCATGCTTAGTTGGACTCCTTTTATGATCCCTCGGCTTAATCTCTGCTTAACACTTCCAGTAACATTCACTCCAGCAACAATGTTCATTTGTTGGACAATTTTTGATGATTCTTCATCCATGAGGTATACTGTCATTTTGTCTCTTTCTCTGTTTACTTCAAATTCAAATTTTCTAGATTTCAGTACTTCTTTCAGAGATTTCACTATTTGGTAGTCATCAGGCAGTTGTTTATTTTCATCACTTACTGTAACATCAATCATTGAAGATAATAATTCGGTCTGTGGTATATCAATGGTTTGATTTTTAATGGACACTTTCTGAGATGGTACTGATTGGTTTTGGTGTGCATTTTGCCTCTTAGCTTGTTGTGGGGCAATTTCACTATTTGGAGAAATGTCTCTCCTTTTACGTCCCAGGCTGGGGTTCAGTCCCAGTTTTGGCATTTGCAGGTCTTCTTGAATCAACCCTTCTACTACACAAGGGTTGACAGGTCTCATATCTTCATCACTCTCAGATGGTAATGGTGGGTAACTTCCTTCCTCACTTAACACAGAGTACCTATTAGCTAAAGGAATGGGCTGTATCCCTGGCACATTATAATTTGGTGGATAAACCACTTCCCACAAACTGAACTGGTGCTCTTTGCACCTGCTGGACAATTTGTTGTTGACCATAAAATGCATTTGGGTTATATGAACCTGGTTGCCAGCTTACTCCCACATCGTGGGACCATGGAACTATAATTTGGTTCTGTCTTACATTATTATTAGCTCCATAAAACTGTGGGGTCTCTTGCAAAAATGATGGACCTTGACATGTACCACTTCCACCTTCACCATGACCCCTTTGGGGGCCAGGTTGAATATTCATTTCTTCTAGAGCACAAAATCGATTTTCAAAATTTATCCTTCAAAACTTATGAAATTTCATTCTAGTCACCTGCCTCACAGAAACATTGAAAACTTGAAGCAAAAGATTTTATATCCTACAGTTAATCTTTTCTTCTCTGCTATTCATTCCGAGTCTGGATCATTCATGCTCTATTGATTTAAAATTTTTGCTTCCCTTCATGACGGTTGATGCGTTCGAACACTTTCCCATGCGTATGAACACATTCCCGTCGGTCCTTGATAGTTTTCCCTAATCATTTTCCCATCCGTGTGAATCAAAAATGAAGTAGCAAAAATAGGCCCGTTTTTTAGCACTAAAGGGCTAGGCACACGTAGCTGATTTCGGGAACTGATTTCAGCATCAGTGGACAAACAATTGCGGTAAGAAAAATGTTGTTGAAAGAAACATTTATTACGTAAAATTTTCAAAACAAAAAATCATGGACACAAATAGTCAACTGAAGTTTATTGATAGTTACTTGATTGACCTCAGCTTAGTTCTCAGTTTAATTCTAAGCTCAGTCAAGGGGTCTTTCACCACAGATACCTCTGGCTGACTATTTATTTTCATCTCTTCTTCTTTTTCTTCTTCTATTTCACAGCAGGCGGGCTTTTCAGTTGATACTATTTAGCCCTTTTCCTCTTGCTTCACTCTGTGGGCTACAGAGCTACTGGCTTGGTTGTCTCTTATTTATTAAATATTCTCAAATATCTTTCAGTAGATCTTTCGACTCAAGGAGTTCAAATATAAGATGATAGATATCGATTTCTGTGCTCTGTGTGCAGTAATAGTCGGCTAGGCTCTTGGCTGATAGTGAGATTTTGTGGTGATCTCTATTTTTTGCGATGATCATGATGAAAATCAGCGCTGATTTTGTAAATCGGCGCCGAAAACTAGAAAATTTTTCAAGCTCTAATCGACACCGATTTCCTTTAAAATTGGCCCTGCTTTGGAAATCAGTTCCCAAAATCAGCTACGTGTGTCCAGCCCTTTGCATCTAAGATCTTACATCTTTCTGCAAAGATTATCGTTTTTAACTAATCTTTGTTCTAAGATTTTACAGATCACTGATGTTAGCAAAAAGTGTGAAGACTGCCACTGCTTTGCCACATAGAACAATCATGAGAGAACTTTGATGATCTACTCATCATTGTTCTCATACCGCTGATCAGAGCAGAATGATGAAAGACGTTTGCACAAAAACGACCAAAGATGTAAGATCTTAGTTCAAAGATTTCACTTTTAATGGTTTTCTAACAAAATATGTAAGATCTTAGCCCATTGATGAGTGAAAAAACTTCCCTAATATTACGTTTGATGAACAACGCCATCACAATCATCAACACCAGCAAACTCTGGTGGATAACTCAGGACAAAACTATTAAGATGCAGTAGATTATGCAAGTGGTAATCAAAAGTAACTGGGACCATTGAGATTTGTAAGTATTCACTGTGGAGTCCTGCGTTTTCCCAAGGAAAGAGTAGCCGACAAAGGTGATTCATTTGGAGGTTACTGTTTGCTTTGTCGAATTGCATTGCCATCTTCGTAATTTTCAAATGAATCGGCGTAACCTTTTGACGAACCCGAATGGATTTATGAGATTCCCACTGTCCCTATCTACTGTCTAGCAAACCGGCTGCCAGGGGAACGGGCCTGGTAATGTCTGCAGGGAAAAAGGACCCTGTCGAGCTGGACTCTAGTTCGGCATTGTGGAGTGACATGAGAGGTGTAGTATAAGTGGGAGATGATAACGTCGGCAGTGAAATACCACTTGCTCTCTAAAGGGTTCTACAAACAACTCAAAAATTTGAATTGGGAATAAATATTTAGCGAGACACAAAAAACTATGACAAAGGTCACATGAAGATGTGAGCAATAGAGGATTATATAAATAATCACTCTTGGTGTAACCCAAAGTTAGAAAATATTGTGTTTTGCAGAAAACGCATCAATTTTGCAGAATAATGAATTTTTTCACAGCTTGTACTTTTCCATATATTACAGCTTGTGCAAACAAAGGGTAATACACAGTGCCGGGTGATATTCAATATCAATATTGATATATTGGGGCAAATATCGATATCGAAAACGGTATTTGAAAATGTTTGACTATTTACGGCTTTTTCTTCTATCTACCGGTAAACATCCTGCAGAAAAGATCCAACATAAAAAATTGTTTCGAAAATAGGCGAAAATAAGAGCTATGATGTATCTAATCCATTGACTCATAGATATTGGAAAACAGCACGCATACCTGCATCCTTAAGTTGGTATAGCCTGTTCTCAAACTCAAATTAAGTTTCATGATTGGGGTCTGTCAAATGTTACTGAGGACTTCCGAAGGGGTTCGGCTGTATAAAATGACTTTTAGGCTTATAGGCCTTGCTCATGTAACAGAGAGTTAGCTTGTTATGCTGATTTCAAATATGTATAAGATTTATTTAGTTTAGTGTTTTCATCAAAAGATACAAGCCTGAGAAACTTGTGATTTTTGAAAAAAGGGAGAAAATCCCAAAACGTCAAGGAATCTTAATGAAAAGTGCACTTACAGTTTCAGCATATCATGGAGCCCTACTTGTTAAGATTTCATCCCCCCCCGCCCTCTGCAAAATGTAGAATTTATTTTTTCAGAAAAAACATCACAGATGCGTTTTTATTTATTCTTTTTCGCCTAGGTGATCGTATCAAAACAATGGACCAAGAATATTATGAACCGGCTCGTTCGAACGAAAATATAAGCTCTAGTGCCCTTTTAAAGTGATCCAAAATATTCGCGGGAAACTAGCTACCCTTCCACATTTTTTTTACCTGAGGTCATCAGATCCAAATTTTGAAATATCCATTTTGTTGACAATAGCTTGAAGATCAAATAACTGTGTCTTCAGAGATAACCAGACCCCTCCCCCCCACAACCTGCGGAAAGGGCTCTAAGTTAAGAATTTTGCCAATTGTTTACGTATAGTATTTTTTATTTTTTGTTAATAAAGATGCATTTTTTGGAGAGGGGGAATTTTCCGTTGGTGGATTTTCCACAGGTAGGATTTTCCATGGACAGGGGGATTTGTCATACTCTATTGGCCGATTCAATTTTTCACGTAGAGATAATCCGAGGAAACTCTCATGAATCCCTTAAAATACCTGGGGGGATGGCTATGAATTTTGCCTATTGTCTACATATACTATTTGTTAATTGGAAATTAACAGACATTTCTTAGGAAGGGGAATTATCTGCAGGAGGATTCTCCACGGTGAAAATTTTCTATGGACAGGGACGTTCCAAGATATAAGCCTACAAGGGGAAATATTACACCGGAGAATTTTCCAGAACTTCCATACGAAATTTATCTTATTTTCTTTTTGCCGATTCAATGTTATATCTTGAAATGTTCCAGGGAAATTGTCTGTGAGGGAAATTTTCAGAGAGGTTAAAATTGTCAGGGAGATTTTTTTCGTAGAAGGGGAGTTTCTCCCACGGGAGTAATTCTCCATGGGGAAGTTTTCAGCTGGAGATATTCTTCAGGGCAGAATTTTCCGCAAGAAAATTTCCATTCAGAAGATAAATTTCAATGGAAAATTTCCCTTCCAGGGGTTTTTCAGGCATGATTTTAAAAAAGATTAGAAATTAAATGAAAAACGATTTTCTTATAGATAAAAGTAGGCCAAATAAAATGACCTTGGCGATATTGTCGACAAGAAAAACCTTGGGCGGAATTTTCAGCAGGGACGGATTTTTTGTGAGGGAGGGAGATTTTATGAAGGATGAACTTGCCATGCATTAGGGTTTTCGGTGGGAGGGGAATTTTCCACGAAGGACAGAGGCAGGTCTGCCGGCATTATTTGACAACGATCAAAAGTTAAAAAAAAAACGAGCTTTTTTCCACTGAAACTAGGGAGGAATATTGAAACTTCAGACAAAAAGATATCATACCGTATATGCGGGGAGATAACCCTTTCTTAATACCTCGCTCTATACACTTGTTTGACTTTTGTCCTAATTCTGTAAAAACAACTCCTGAAACACAAGGTCTATTTAATTAGAATAAGGAACTATTTTAAAATGCTATAAGAAACGTGTATGAGGGGCAACCTACTTATATATGGAATAATTTCTGTTCGTTTGATGTGTTAATGCTGGATTTTACTTTCTGTTGAAAAAACTGCTTTTTTTTCCTTTTTTTTAATTACGAAAAAATTGAACATATTCTCAGGAAAAAACACTGAAGTGTTGCTGAGTTTGAGTAGCCAAAAGTAGCCTGTAGGCTACCTTTCTTTATCCTGAGCCAAAGTAATTTCAAATCTTGATTTTTGTTATATTCATTTATGTAATCGAAGTTTGTTTTTATTGCTTGATTTTATATTATTCAAAGTTTGAAAAAAATTGTAAAAAATACACTTTTATTACAATTTTTGGTACTTATCTGCTAGCTTATAAACACTCGAGAATTTGGATCTACAGGTACGGGGTTGAAAAAACTGAGATGCTAGATATGATATATATAGTTTGGGCTGTATATTTGCATATTCGGCGGAAGGGGGGGGGTTGTAAGTAAAGCAGTCTGCATGCAAAATGAAACATAATATAACCTAAATTTTAACTAAATATTTATTAGAATATAGCTACAATGTAGTTTTCCACTGATCAGAAACTAATTGTCTCCGTATACAAACAGCAATAAATTGGTTACTGTCTGATTTTATAGATCCATATTCTTGAGCTTAACCTACTCAATTTTTGTTTAACTTTGGGAAAGCCAAAATTATTTGAACTTTGGTTCAAAAAATGGGGGTATTCCAAACAATTATAGGCCTGTTACAATAGTATCATCTGTTTCTTATGTTTTGAAATGGTAGTAAAGAGTTCTTTTACTTCATTTCTCGTAAAGAATAATTTTTTTCTCCCTATTAGTTTGATTTCTTGAGTGGTAGTTCATCAGAGCAAGCAGTAGCTGCTTTACATCATTTCTTATCAGAGAATATGGACGATAATTACATGGCGTCAACTATATTTTTTACAGTAAAAAAGCTTTTGATATAATGGACGTTGCAATTCTTCTTTATATGCTGGAAAAATATAAATTGGTGGATTAGTTCTCAACTTAGTGAAATTGTATTTATCTAGAAGAAGTATTAAGGTTCAGCTAAAATAGCTCTTTGAGAAGTTAGAATTGATTGTTTTTGGAAGAAATTCGAGGTCAGTGAGGGGTTTGCCATTTTAAACTTTTAATATTGAAATTTCCTCCATAAAAAAGGTATATAAAGTACATATTATTCAACACATATCAACAGTGTTTAGGAATTTCTATCATTTGCTTTGATTAAAGCTTATGTTTCCATACCAGATTACGAGGACTTTAGATTTTTATTGGTTGAATGCTATTTTCAATATTGCCCCAAATTGTTCAAAATAAATAAACGAGAACATTGGCAAATTTTTTAACACAACCTAGGAAGACAGAAAATTCATTAGCAGAGGGAAAGGTAATACCACGGGGCGAAGAGACGTCACAGCCATACGCCCATTTCTAGGCCAAGCAGAGACGTTTCTAAGCCTAATGAATACTGAAGAAAATCCCCCTTCCCCAAATTTTAAGAAAATCAATTGTCAGATTGCAGATACTCGTACAAGAGAAGTAGATCTAAAAATAGTCTATGACGCTGGGTGAACATCGAATTGTTTCTTCTTCCAACGAATTTGGCATGAGATTCTATTGTGCAGATGGATAACACAAAGAATATATTTATTCTGAATATATTCAACGCGGGAATGTTAAATGTGTCAATGCACAGTTGCCGAAACAAAGAAACTGTCATAAATTAATTGACATTTTAGGCGATTATTTGGGTGAAACAGATTGAGACAATTTTGTGGATTATTTGGGAGAAACAGTGAGACATTTTAGGGGACCATTTGGGCGGGAGAGATTAAGAGAGTTTGAGAGAGACGAAGAGAATGTTGGACAAATTTAGTCACTGGATTTAGTGATTTAATGAGTTTGAGCTTATAAGTTACACCAAAAAGGCCTTATTTTTCTCCTTATGTAAATTTTGGGTAGCGAGATGACTGTCTTATTTAATATTCTCTTTTAAATAATTGAAACTGTTTAATAATTCAAAATAATAGCACTATTTTCCTCGACTAGGTATAGTTTCGGAGAGTTGTTAAGGAAGTTTGGTATAGGTGAATCCAATATTATTGGGATCTTTAGCGACGAAATATATATTTCCACAAATACAACTCAGAGGTCTGAGACAGCATGTTTGGGCATAAGCTTGCTATTTTTCTCAACTAGGTATAGTTTCAGACAGTTGTTAAGAAAGTTTGGCATAGGTGAATCCTATATTGTTGAGATATCTTTAGCGAGGAAATGTGTATTTTAGTGAATACAGCCCAGAGATATGAGGCAGTATATAAGGTTGCCAATTCTCTCCCCTTGATATAATTTTAGAGAGTTGTTAAGGAAGTTTTCCATAGGTGAATCCTGTATTATTGAGATATCTTTACCAAGGAAATATATATTTAAAGTGAATACAGCCCCGAGATTTGAGGCAGTATGATGAGCATACGGTTGGCATTTTTCTCCCCTGGTATAGTTTCAGAGAGTTGTTAAGGAAGTTTGGCATAGGTGAATCCTATATTATTGAGATATCTTTAGCAAGGAAATATATATTTTATAGAATACAGTTCAGAGATCTGAGGCAGCATGTTGGGCATAAGCTTACTATTTTTCTCAACTAGGTATAGTTTCAGAGACTTGTTAGCCCCGCTTCTTTTTTGAATATTCCCTGTTATTTGATTGAAACTGTTTAATAATAATAAAATTAAGGGTACTATTTTCTCCACTAGTTACACTTTCAGAGAGTTGTTAAGGAAGTTTGGTATAAATGATTCATATATTATTTAGATATCTTTAGCGAGGAAATATATACTTTAGAGAATGCAGCCCAGAGATCTTAAGCAGTATGGTGGGTATAAGGTTATAAAAGTTCTAGGTTTCAGGAGATTTCTGTTAAATGATTTTTTTGGAATATTCTCGTTTATTTGATTGAAACTGTTTAATCAGAGGCAATGCTGTAGCGTTGCCTATAGTAAAGGCCATACGGCTCCATTGTTTTATTATTTATTTATTATTATTTTTTTCCCAGAGAGTTCTAGTGCCCTTTTTAATAGTCGAAAATAATTAGAGGGCAACTAGCCCCCCCCCCCACGCCCATCATTCCCCCAAACACATCCAATCAAAATTTTGAGATAGCCATTTTGTTCAGCGTAGTTGATTTTTAGATAGAAAATATATGTTTGAGGACTGTCCCCCACAACCCTCAGGTTGTGGGGGATTTTTCCGAATTCATTTCATTTTCCGAACACATTCATTTTTTCCGAATCACCATAGTAGTCCAAAAATTCTTGGTGAAAAACTTTAAGTTAGTAGTGGCTTATTCTTGTAATGAAAAAAGGAAAAGAAACAAGTTTTGATAGTCTTCTAAAGTTTTGAAAACAAGCAGGATTTCAAAAGAAACAGCCGTATAGTGTTTAGTTTGTGTTTGCTTCTATGTTCACAGCGTTCATAGTTCACTAAATAAAAAATATATAAAAAATATTTTGAAAAAATTTCAAAATTTGTTTCTTTGACTTTTTAACTACAAGAATGAGCCACTACTCACTTATAGTTCGTCAACACTTGTTGATCCTATGCCTTGATGCAGAGTATGATTTCTATACTTGTTTTTTTTTTACATGCAGAGAAATCCTACTTTTACTTAAACAGTAAAGTGGACCATGAACGTTGTGAAAGTAGAAGCAAATACAAAATAAATACTAAATGGTTATTTCTTTTGAAACGTTTCTTGGTGTCAAAACTCTAGAAGATCATCAAAACTTGTTTCTTTGGCTGTTTTAACTATAAGAAAGAAGCTTTTTACTTACTATAAGAAAGAACTATAAGAAAGTAGCTTTTTTTATTAACTTACAGTTAGTCACCACAAATTGTTGGACTATTATTTCGATTCATAAATCAAAAGTCTTGATTGAGAGTAGGATTTTCAAACTTGGTTTTCTTTATACGTAGAAAAAGCGCACTTTTACTTTAACGGTAAAGTGGACCATGAACTTTGTGACATAAAAGCAAATACAAAATAAAAACTAAACGGCTGTTTCTATTGAAGCATTCCCTCTTGTCAAAACGTTAGAAGATTATCAAAACCTGTTTCTTTTCCTTTTTTCATTATAAGAATAAGCCACTACTTACTCAAAGTTTTCCACCACGAATTTTTGGACTATTATTTTGATTCACAATTCAAAAGCCATGATGCAGAATGGGATTTTCAAACTTGGTTTTCTGTATACGCAGAGAAATTGTACTCTAACTTAAACGGTAAAGCGGACCATGATCGTTGTGAATATAGAAGCAAATACAAAATAAAAACTATACGGCTGTTTCTTTTGAAGAATTGATTGTTGTCAAAACTTTAGAAGATTATCAAAACTTATTTCTTTGACTTTGTAACTATAAGAACTATAAGAACTTGGTTTTCTCTATACACAGAGAAATCATACTTTAACTTAAACGGTAAAGTGGACCATGAACGTTGCGAGTATAAAGCAAATACAAAATAAAAACTACGGCTGTTTCTTTTGAAGCATGGATTTTTGTCAAAACTTTAGAAGATTATCAAAACTTGTTTCTTTGACTTTGTAACTATAAGAACTATAAGAACTTGGTTTTCTCTATACACAGAGAAATCTGACTTTTACTTATAGAAACAAATACAAAATAAAAACTATACCGCTGTTTCTTTTGAAGCATTTCTTGTTGTCAAAACTTTAAAAGATTATAAAAACTTGTTTCGTTGACTTTTTTAACTATACGAATGAGCTGCTATTTACTTACAGTTCGTCACCACGAATTGTTGGACTATTATTTCAATTCATAAATCAAAAGTCTTGATGCAGAGTAAGATTTTCAAAATTCTATTTCTGTATACGCTGGGACCACTTACTTTTTCTTAAAACAGTAAAGTGGACCAAGAATGTTACGAATATAGAAGCAAATACAAAACAAAAACCATAAGAAATTGTGTTTAATGCAATACTAGAGTAGTATATCAATAACAAGCCGAGCATTATTTTAATTATTTATTGTTCATAAAAAAAAACTGTTTTTAACTTATTTTCTTCATGGATGGCAGGTAGAACATCTATCTATTATTAATTCTACCAAAATGGGATGGAAACTCCATTTTTTTAACCTTATAATAGTTTGTTTTACAGAAAGACATAGAGAGAGGAATAGAGAGTACGAGAGAGAGAGGGAGACACAAAATGGTAAACAGATAGGAAGACACAGAGTATTGATTAGTAACTACTTTGATTAGGAAGAGTAAATGAGAAAGATAAAATCAATTACAAAGGATTTAGTTGACACACCCACCTCAAAATATAAATACAATAGAAAATATAACGCAAAAGAAAATATGTTAAAAAGAAATTACGTAATATAAGGAAAACAAAACTATAGAAGATAATCAAAACTTGTTTCTTTAACTTTTAAAACTATAAGAATGAGCCACTACTTACTTACAGTACGTCACCATGAATAGTTTGACTATTATGAATAGTTTGAAGATTATCAAAACTTGTTTTTTTTACTTTTTTAACTGTAAGAATCAGCCACTACTTACTTACAGTTTGTCACCATGAATAGTTTGACTATTATTTCGTTTCATAAATCAAGTCTTGATGCAGTATAGGATGTTAAAACGTGGTTTTCTCTATACGCAGGTAAAATTGCAATTTTACCTAAACGGTAAAGTGAACCATGAACGTTGTGAACATACAAGTAAATAGCCTACAAAATAAAAACTATACGACTATTTCATTTTAAACATTGCTTGTTTTCAAAACTTTAGAAGATTATCAAAACTTGTTTCTTTTCCTTTTTTCATTATAAGAATAAGCCACTACTTACTTAAAGTTTTTCACCAAGAATTTTTGGACTACTATGGTGATTCGTAAATCAAAAGTCTTGATGCAGAGTAAGATTTTTAAACTTGGTTTTCTGTATACGCAGAGAAATTGTACTTTAACTTAAACGGTAAAGTGAACCATGAACTTTGCGAGTATAGAAGCAAATACAAAATAAAATTTACAGCTGTTTCTTTTTAAACATTGCTTGTTTTCAAAAATTTAGAAGATTATCAAAACTTGTTTCTTTGACTTTTTAACTATAAGAATGAGCCATTACTTACTCACAGTTCGTCACCACGATTTGTTGAACTGTTATTTCGATTCATAAATCAAAAGTCTCTATTCAGAGTAGGATTTTGAACTTGGTTTTCTCTATACGCAGAGAAATTGCACTTTTACTCAAACGGTAAAGTGTACCATGACCGTTGTGAACACAGAAGCAAATTCAAAATAAATATGAAATTGCCGTTTCTTTGAAGCAATTCTTGTTGTCAAAACTTTTGAATATCATCAAAACTTGTTTTTTTTTACTATATGAATGAGCCCGTCACCATGAATTGTTGGACTATTATTTTAATTCATAAATCAAAAGTCTTGATGCAAAGTATGATTTTCAAACTTGGTTTTCTGTATGCGAAGAGAAATCATACTTTAAGTTAAACCGTAAAGTGGACCGTGAACGTTGTGAATATAGGGCAAATACAAAATAAAAAATACATCTGTTTCTTTTGAAGCATTGATTATTGTCAAAAATTTTGAAGATTATCAAAACTTGTTTCTTTGACTTCTTTAGTTATAAAATGAGCCACTACTTATTTACAGTTCGTCACCAAGAATTTTTGGACTGTTATTTCGATTCATAATCAAAGTTTTTATGCAGAGTAGGATTTTCAAAAGTTGTTTTCTCTATACGCAGAGAAATCGCACTTTTATTTAAACGGTGAAGTGAACCATGAACGTTGTGAATATAGAAGCAAATACAAAATAAATATTAAATGGCTGTTTCTTTTGAAGCATTTCTTATTGTCAAAACTCTTGAATATTATCAAAACTTGTTTTTTTTTTTTACTTTTTTAATTATAAGAATGAGGCACTACTTACTTACAGTTCGTTACCGTACATGTGGGGAGATGATAATTTCTTAAACCACATTGGCCTGACATCACATAAAGAAAGAAAAACGAGCAAAAATGGGGGTTTTATAGGCCAAATGAAGATACTGAAAATACAAAGCTAATATTTCGAGAGGACAAACGCCACTCTTCTTCAGAGCATAACGAAACGATGTATCAATAAAAGCCAAAAATTAAAAGAATTAAAACCAACTACCTAACAACCATAAAAGCGAGTTATCCGCCAATATCCGCGATTTGCACAAAATCTAAAAAAATATGAACTGCCATCGACGGATACTAGCGAGCAACTGATAAATGAAAGGAATCAATTCATTCACTCGAAAAAATAAAACGAACCTGCAATTAAATAAGTTGGAAAACTATGTCATTTGATTTCGGATTTTAATTAAGGCATTTCTTGCAGACACCCTTTGAGACCTAAGGGGTTGTTCATGTGTTTGATTAGATGACTGGGAAAGTGGTTCAAGGTTTATTTCAGGGATTACTAAAGTATCAGCTTCTCTTTTGAGAAAACCGAAATATGACTCGTTTATTCTTAAATCACCGGAATCTCTGTTTAAAGCTAGACCTAAATGTTGGTATTTATAAATTTCAACAGCTTCTCTGTAGTGCTGGAGAATACCTTTATCATGCGAAATAAGACTAGCTTGACTAAACAAAATAGTATGATCTGGTTTTTCAAAAATGTGCTCTGCAAGGGCAGAGTCAAAATTTTCTGGTTTTTTCCGCTTTTTAAGTGTATTATTAATTGAACTAGAATGCTGGGTTAATCTATCTGTTAGTCGCTGATTTGTTCTTCCGATATACCAAAGACCACACAAACAAGGAATTCTGTAGACACCGGAGTTTTCACCTATCGGTATAGGGTCTTTACCTTGATAAATTTGGGACCTGATAGTTTTTCTGGGTCTATAATAAGTGTAAATGTTATTTTTCCTTAGATTTTTTGAAATGTGGTCTGAAATCCCTTTAATGTATGTGAGGCCAAGATAAACTGAATTTTCCCTTTGATTTGTGTTTTCTGTGGAACTATCTGATAATCTTTTAATGCGTTTTGTAATTACAGAATTTATTAAACTAATTGGATAACCATTCCCAAATAAAATATCTCTAAGGTGGTTGAGTTCTAAATCCAAGAAACGTGTTGACTTATTTAATTGCTGGTTCGTTTTGTTTTTTCGAGTGAATGAATTGATTCCTTTCATTTATCAGTTGCTCGCTAGTATCCGTCGATGGCAGTTCATGTTTTTTTGGATTTTGTGCAAATCGCTGATATTGGCGAATAACTCGATTTTATGGTTGTTGGGGAGTTGGTTTTAATTCTTTTAATTTTTGGCTTTTATTGATAAATCGTTTAGTTTCGCGCTGAAGAAGAGAGGCGTTTTTCCTCTCGAAATATTCGCTTTGTTTTTTCAGTATCGTCATTTGGCCTATAAAAACCCCATTTTTGCTCGTTTTTCTTTCTTTATGTGGGGAGATACCCCTTCCTTAATACCTCGCTCTATACGCTAGTTTGACTTTTGTCCTAATTCTGTAGGAAGATCTCCTGAAACACAAGGGCTATTTAATTAGAATAAGGAGCTTTTTAAAATGCTAGAAAAAACGTATATGAGGGGTAACCCTCTTATATATGGAATAACTTCTGTTCGGTTGAAGTGTTAATGCTTAATTTTACTTTCTATTGAAAAAAAATGTTTTTTTTTTTAATTACGGAAAAATAGAACATATTCTCAGGTAAAAGCACTGAAAAGTTGCTGAGTTTGAATAGCCAAAAGTAGCCAGTAGGCTACCTTTCTTTATCCTAAGCCCGAGTAATTTCAAATCTAGATTTTTTGTTATATTCATTTATGTAATCGAAGTTCGTTCTTATTGCTTGATTTTATATTATTAAAAAATTGAAAAAAATTGTACAAAATAAACTTTTATTACAGTTTTTGGTACTTATCGGCTAGCTAATACACACTTGAGAATTTCGATCTACAGGTACAGGGTTGAAACAGCTGCGATGCTAGATATTATATATATAGGTTGGGCTGTATATTTGCATATTTGGTGGGGAGGGGGGGGTGTAAGTAAAGCAGTGCTGCATGCAAAATGTAACCTAAATTTCAACCAAATATTTATTAGAATATAATTAGAATGTAGTTTACCACTGATCTGAAACTAATTGTCTCCGTATACAAACAGTAATAAATCGGTTATTGTCTGATTTTATACATCCATATTCTTGAGCTTAACCTACCCAATTTTTGTTTAACTTTGGGAAAGCCAAAATTTATTGAACTATGGTTCAAGAAATAGGGGTATTCCAATCAATTATATGCCTGTTACAATAATATCACCTGTTTCTTAAGTTTTGAAATGATAGTAAAGAGTTCTTTTACTTCATTTCTTGCAAAGAATAATTTTTTCTTCCTATCAGTTGGGTTTCTTGAGTGGTAGTTCATCAGAGCAAGCATCAGAACTTTACATCATTTCTTATCAGAGACTATGGATGATAATTATCTGGCGTCAACTATATTTTTTTACATTTAAAAGCTTTTGATATAATAGACCTTCTATTCTTCTTTATATGCTGGAAAAAATAGAAATGGGTGGATTAGCTCTCAACTTAGTGAAATTGTATTTATCTAAAGGAAGTATTAAGGTTAGCTAAAATAGCTCTTTGAGAAGTTAGAATTTATTGTTTTTGGAAGAAATTTGATATCAGTGAGGGGTTTATCATTTTAAACAATTACTATTGAAATTTCTTCCATGAAATAAGGTGGATGTATTTAGATATTTAGGTTTATAATCATTCAGTTTTCCCGTTTAAAGCACATATTATTAAACACATATCCACAATATTTGGGAATTTCTGTCATTTGCTTTGATTAAAGCTTATGTTTATATACCAGATTACGATGATACTAGATATTTGTTGGTTGAATGCTATTTCCAATATTGCCTCAAATTGTTCAAAATAAATGAGCGAGAATATTGGCCAATTTTTTAACACACCCTAGGAAGACAGAAAGTTTATTAGCAGAGGGAAAGGTATTACCACGGGGCGAAGTGACGTCACAGCCATACGCCCATTTTAAGGCCAATCAGAGATGTTTCTAAGCCTAATTAATACTGACGGGAATCCACCTTTCCAGGAATTTTAGAAAATCAATTGTCATATTACAGATACTCGTACAAGAGAAGTAGATCTAAAAATAGTCTATGATCCTGGATGAACATCAAATTGTTTCTTCTTCTAAGGAAGTTGGCATGAGATTCTATCGTGCACATGGATAACACAAAGAATATATTTATTCCGAAGGTATTCAACACGGGAATTTTAAATGTGTCAATGCACAGTTGCCAAAACAAAGGAACTGTCATAAATTAATTGACATTTTGGGGGATTATTTGGGTGAAACAGATTGAGACATTTTAGTGGATTATTTGGGTGAAACAGAGTGAGAAATTTTAGGGGATTATTAGGGCGAGAGAGATTAAGTGAGATTGAGAAAGATGAAGAGAATTTTGAACCAATTTAGTTACTGGAGTATTCAGTCGACTTCTAATAACATCAGAGTCGAAAGAAAGAAAGATAATAATTGGCTCAAAAGAAAATAAATAATAAATAAGAGCTGATTAGAATGTAACAGCGGTGTGCACAGGTGTATCGTGCTTCTTTTTAGGCTTAGCTATCATTACTATTTGCATAAAATCAGAGTCGAAAGAAAGATAATAATAGGCTCAAAAGAAAATACACAATAAAATAAGAGCTGATTAAACTTTAGCAGGGGTTTGGTCAGGTGTATCGTGTTTGTTGCTAGGCTTTGCTATCAATTCTATTTGAAAGAAATCAAAGTCAAAAGAAAGATAAAAATAAGCACCTCTGAACTCGATCCGCAAAAATATGAAAAAAGGCTTAAAATGAACAAAGTTTAAACTCTGTAGATTCACGGAAAAAATTGTAAATTATTGCCCATAGGGGGGGGGGGGATAGGGGGCTATCATTTTTAAATGATAATACCTCATTTTTTATATTGAAAGCAGGGATGCCAAAAAGATATTTATTTTTTTTTATTTAAAGCGGAGATGGGAAAAAATACTATCAAATTCCCTGCGAAACCATTGAAATATTTTGATAGACCCAGGGCCCCCCATTGGGACTTGTTCATTGTCTTTGGTATTTTGCGATTTCTCATAGGCTACTGGCCTAATTTGGCTTTTGTGTGTGCTCCCTTTTAATTAGATTCTTTGGATTTTATTGAATGCCACGGCGAATCTATGACTCATTTTTCCAATAGTTTGAGGTATATCTGAATAATTTCGCCTTTTTTGTTGTCACCTTCCTACCCCTTTACTCATACCCTCAATTTTTTTTCAAGGAGCACTAAGCTGTTTAACGTTATTTTGCGTATTTGTTTGAACCATATAGTGACTTAGTTAATTATTAAATAAATTATTTTTTTTATGTAAAGCTGAGACGGTATCCTAGCAAGGTGGTATCCAGAGGGGGGGGGGGAGGTATTACATTTAAATAATAATATCTCGAATTTTTTTTAATGAAAGCAGGGATGCAGAAAAGTTAATTTTTTTTATTTAAAGCAGAGACGGCATCCTATCAAGATGATGGTATCCATAGGGGGGGGGGGGCATAGGGAGTTATTATATTTAAGTGATAGTACCTTCATATTTTTTCTATTAAAAGCAGGGATGCCAAAAAGTTAATTACTTTTTTAATTTGAAGCAGAGAAGGTACCCTATCAAGTTGCATGGTATCCAGGGGGGGGGGGGTAGAAAAGTATTATATTTAAATAATAATACCTTGGATTTTTTTTATTGAAAGCAGGGATGCCAAAAAGTTTTTTTTTTAATTTAAAGCAGAGACGCTAGCCTATCAAGATGGTATCCAGAGGGGGGGGGGCATAGGGAGATATTATATTTAAGTGATTGTACTTTGATTTTTTTTGTTGAAAGCAGGGATGCCAAAAAGTTTTGTTTTTTTTATTTAAAGCAGAGACGGTATCCTATCAAGGTGGTGTCCAGAGGGGGGGGGGTAGGAAATTATTATATTCAAATAATAATATCTTGAATTTTCTTATTGAAAGCAGCCTCAGTTAACACAAAGTGGAATAGTTGATTTTTATTCATGACAATTATAGCCACATCCTGCAGTTAGAATAGACTTCCAAGTTTTACTGAAGGAATTTTTTTCGACCAGTTGACCCCTAGATTTTTTGTCCCTCCACACTATCTTGAAAAATGCCTTTTTTTTTACACTTACTAATATTTGGACTTTCATTAGTGTACCAGCTTACACGTCACGCGTTGCCACGATATTAAAAGAAAGGAACTTCAATGAGAATACCTCTGAGGAAAATTTCTAAACGTTCACTGTCTTAGTGAAAAGTTTCTAACGTCATAATGTTTTCATTTTAGTTTAATTATAACTGAGAAACATATTCGAATCATACAAGATGACGTTGAATTGCTATGCATGCTCTTCGAAAAGTGTTCAATTTTCTGATATCGTCCATTATATAAATTCATTTAAGTTCGACCAAGCTAATTGGTTGAGACTAATACATTGATTGGAAATTAACTTCCATTTTCCTTCCAGTACTGAGGTTGTCGCCCATTTCAACTGTTTTAAAGGTGAAAAAGCAGATATTGGCAAGGGGCATTATGAAAAAATTAGTTTGGTCACATATGCATTCTTTGATGGGTGTTGAAATTTGACGAGTTAGAAAAGGTCTTGTCACAAACATCACACTTAAACGGTTTCTAACCCGTATGAATTCTTTGATGTTTGTTCAAATCTGATGACTGAGCAAAGGTCTTGTCACAAACAGCACACTTATACGGTTTCTCACCCGTATGAATTCTTCGATGTGTGTTCAAATGTGATGACTGAGAAAAGGTCTTGTCACATACTTCACACTTAAACGGTTTCTCACTCGTATGAACGCTTTGGTGTTTATTCAAACTTGATGAGTCAGAAAAAGTTTTGTTACAAACATAACACTTGAATGGTTTCTCTCCCGTATGTACTCTCTGGTGCCGGTTCAAAGTGTCCACTCGTGAAAAGGTCTTGTCACATAACTCACATTTAAATGGTTTTTCACCCGTATGAATTATTTGATGTACGTTCAAATTATGAGCGAGAGAAAAGGTATTGTAACATACATCACACGTAAACGGTTTCTCACCCGTATGAATTCTTTGATGTGGTTTCAAATGTCATGCTTGAGAAAAACTTTGGTCACAAACATCACACTTAAACGGTTTCTCACCTGTATGCAATCTTTGGTGTCGTTTTAAATCATGCACTTGAGAAAAGGTCTTGTCACATATATCACATCTAAACAGTTTCTCACCCTTATGAATTCTTTGATGTGGTTTCAACTGTTCTGCTAGAGAAAAAGTTTGGTCACAAACATCATACTTTTTACTTTGTAGGCAACTTATCAAACCTCTTTTCTGATTTTCTAAGCCTTTTCCTTCCGATTCTGATGCACATCCATTTGAAAAACCGCTTGAAGAGGGATTCTTTGAAACAACTAGTGAGGTATTTCCCTGTAAGTGTAGCCCAAATTCGTGTGGTGAAATTTGACCTAAAATTAAAAAGTCTATAGAATTTAAAAAAAACAAATGAAACAATAAATCAGAACTCAAAATACGGAAAAGAAAAAAAAAACACATCTTTCAATACGTTTAAAAGTCTACACAGTAAAACAAAAACGAATAAAATCAAATAACTAAACTAAAAAAAATCGAAACAAAACATAAGTGTTTCAATATCTTTTAACAACTAACAGCCTACAGAGTTAAAAAAAAACAGTATATCTTTCAATAGGTTTTAACAACTAATTTTATTTTCGATTCCTCTTCTCTCCCTCAAGGTGATATTATAACTAGCTTTTAAAATTAGTTTTTCTAATTTAACAAAATGAGTAAAATGAAACCATAAACGATCAAAAGTATACCCAGGGGTAAACCAAATCATAAGTGAAGGACAGAAAATATTACAACAAATATTAGGACTTATTTTAACTAAATGAGGAAGAGCTAATATAATACACATCATTTGTTGAAGGTAATTTTTTGAAAGGTAGCCGCAAAGCTTTGGATTAAAGAAACAATGAAAGTTACTCTTTCCTCCGGTCTTAAAAATACCAGTTTAAATAGGGATAAATCCTTTTAATAAAAAGTGAAAAGAAATGACAAAAAATTCTGGATATTTCAGTCACATATTCAGTGATAGCGTCGTCAGCAAATATCAGGTTTTTTTTTCATTGTTTTTCAGTGTATATTAAAAGGATTTATCCCTATTTGAACTATTTTTTACGACCTGTGAAAAACAGTATTTTCGCCATTTTTTTTTTTTTTTTTTTTTTTAATCCAATCAGACTGGCTATTTTCTTCTAGCTATATAGGCAGTTCAATCTAGCTTCTAGACAGTTCAGATAAAAAAGCCAATTTTCTGCTTCTTTCAAATTCAACTTGAAATCAAAATAATAGACAGAATTAGACCCCGGCGCCGCGGCGATGAGGGAAGACCGGAGGTGGCGGGGCCAAAAACAGGGCGAAGCGCCTTCAGCACGATCAATGTTGACCGCAAACATTAACGTTTTCATCAGTCTTTCTCAAATCACAGCTTAAATTTACAACAGATTCGAGCCTATTCATGAGTTCAAAACTTCACAAGTCGCTGGCTGGAAACTGGTCTTCTTTGTTATTCATCAAGAGAAGTAGAAATCTGGTAGAAACAAAATGGCTGTGGCGTTTCAGAACCTTTGCATAATAGTTGAAGTATCTATTAGCTATGTATTCTTAACACAAATAATCATCAAAATTAGTAGTTTTTTTCATCGAGCATTACTGCATACAAAACTTCAAATGCCGTATCACAAAATTCGTCAGTTATCTGGGTAAAAACTTTGAATATAAGTTTGAACTTAGAAGCTTAATTTTTTCATAATGCCCCTTGCCAATATCTGCTTTGTCACCTTTAAAACAGTTGAAATGGGCGACAACCTCAGTACTGGAAAGAAAATGGAAGTTAATTTCCAATCAATGTGTTAGTCTCAACCAATTAGCTTGGTCGAACCTAAATGAATTTATATAATGGACGATACCAGAAAATTGAACACTTTTCGAAGAGCATGCATAGCAATTCAACGTCATCTTGTATGATTCGAATATGTTTCTCAGTTATAATTAAACTAAAATGAAAAAATTATGACGTTAGAAACTTTTCACTAAGACAGTGAACGTTTAGAAATTTTCTTCAGAGGTATTCTCATTGAATTTCCTTTCTTTTGAGATCGTGGCAACGCGTGACGGGTAAGCTGGTACACTAATGAAAGTCCAAATATTAGTAAGTGTAAAAAAAAGGCATTTTTCAAGATAGTGTGGAGGGACAAAAAATCTAGGGGTCAACTGGTCGAAAAAAATTCCTTCAGTAAAACTTGGAAGTCTATTCTAACTGCAGGATGTGGCTATAATTGTCATGAATAAAAATCAACTATTCAACTTTGTTTGAACTGAGGCTGCTTTAAATAATAAAATTAAATATTTTATTATTTTAATATAATAATTCCCTACCCCCCCCCCCCTCTGGATACCACCTTGGTAGGATACCGTCTCTGCTTTAAATAAAAAAAAACAAAACTTTTTTGCATCCCTGCTTTCAACAAAAAAAAATCAAAGTACTATCACTTAAATATAATACCTCCCTTTGCCCCCCCCCCCTCTGGATACCACCTTGATAGGATACCGTCTCTGCTTTAAATTAAAAAAAAAACTTTTTGGCATCCCTGCTTTCAATAAAAAAAATCCAAGGTATTATTATTTAAATATAATACTTTTCTACCCCCCCCCCCCCTGGATACCATGCAACTTGATAGGGTACCTTCTCTGCTTCAAATTAAAAAAATAATTAACTTTTTGGCATCCCTACTTTTAATAAAAAAATATGAAGGTACTATCACTTAAATATAATAACTCCCTATGCCCCCCCCCTATGGATACCATCATCTTGATAGGATGCCGTCTCTGCTTTAAATAAAAAAAAAATAACTTTTCTGCATCCCTGCTTTCATTAAAAAAAATTCGAGATATTATTATTATTTAAATGTAATACCTCCCCCCCCCCTCTGGATACCACCTTGCTAGGATACCGTCTCAGCTTTACATAAAAAAAAATAATTTATTTAATAATTAACTAAGTCACTATATGGTTCAAACAAACACGCAAAATAACGTTAAACAGCTTAGTGCTCCTTGAAAAAAAATTGAGGGTATGAGTAAAGGGGTAGGAAGGTGACAACAAAAAAGGCGAAATTATTCAGATATACCTCAAACTATTGGAAAAATGAGTCATAGATTCGCCGTGGCATTCAATAAAATCCAAAGAATCTAATTAAAAGGGAGCACACACAAAAGCCAATTTAGGCCAGTAGCCTATGAGAAATAGCAAAATACCAAAGACAATGAACAAGTCCCAATGGGGGGCCCCGGGTCTATCAAAATATTTCAATGGTTTCGCAGGGAATTTGATAGTATTTTTCCCATCTCCGCTTTAAATGAAAAAAATAAATATCTTTTTGGCATCCCTGCTTTCAATATAAAAAATGAGGTATTATCATTTTAAAATGATAGCCTCCTATCCCCCCCCCCTATGGGCAATAATTTAAAAATTTTTTATGAATCATATTTTTGGGGTAACTTCCCTTTCAATCTTTAATTCCCCAACCTTGTACATAGCTTAGTCTATAGCTAAATTTTGTCTCAATAGAAGGTTGTTTTTTTTTTTTTTTGGGGGGGGGGGGGTAAAATATTTTCAGACATAAGATTGTATTTTCATTAATCTATCAGGCGTTCAAAAATTTAGTATTAAACATTAAGAAATTCTTATCTAAAAACAGCAAAAGAAAAAAAAATTCTGCAAACATACAATTCACTTGTAGAAACGATCTTCGATCTTCAAAATCAAACTGTAGTGAATGTTGCGTTCTATTATTCTATTCAACTTGAAACTAAAATCTTGACAACGAATAATGTAAGGAATTGCAAGTGGGAAACTGGATTCGAAATGATTTAAACTCATTTCATAAAGACAATATTTTTTTTGTCAACATATGAAGAACTGTGTATATTGCAATATTTGCAATGCAATTGCATATTGCATCTGTCTGGTTTTTATGCAAAGTAACAAGAGACGAAAATCAACTAACAAGAGAGCAGTGAAGAATTATGGTATGTAAAGTAATTTTTAGCAGGGAAAGTTACTGGTGATAAATCGCTAGGGTTGACATCGTGATTGGGTGATTTTCGGGGATTCGAGAAACCAATTTTTTTTCGGGGTGACGCATAGATTTTCGGGAAAATACTCGAAAAGTCGGGGATAGTGCAAGCCCTGCTTGATTTCTAATCAGGAAAATCGAAATACTAAACCATCCGAGAAGGAAAAACTCCGACTTTGCGGTTGACGCAATTAAGAATTGCCGCAAAACTAATCTATAAGTCGACCGAACACCGCCACCTTTGCCGGCGGCGGCGCGCTTGCGGCACGCTGGTAGAGTTGCAACACTTCGGCGGCGTTCGATCGGGTCTCTTGTCGGCGGCGTTCGGTCGATCCGCCGGCACGGTGTCGGGGTCTAGTCAGAATTATCTATTAATTTATAAAGAAATATATACACTATAAATATGAATTGTATAATCTATATAGTCAGGTAGTTCTAAGGCTTAATATTAAGCTTTAATGCTGTTTTATCAAGTTTTAACCTCTTCCTAGCTGATTTATCTATTACGGGTTGCCTCCCTGTAGTAGCATAAAATTTGTAGGCATGAATATATAATGAGTCGGAGGTAATAGGATTGAGATTGTCTGTGCAGGATTTCGACTCTTGTTGATAGAAGAGCATCGCCAAGCGCTGAAAACCATGTTGTGACAAAGATGTGCCCAGGATTGCACAAAGCCTCCATTCTTGGAGGTCCCAGGGACTTCTTGCTCTCCGGTTCTACGCCGGCTTAAGCAATTTGGTGTAGACTTGAGAAGATAAGTGATCCCGTCCTGCACTGGTATCCGGGATTCTTGATTTTTCTGAGGCGAAAAAAAATTTCAATGATTTAAATAACAAGAAAATTGGAACTTGGAATGTTACGACATTAAAAAATAACGACCGTATCGACATTTTGACTGATAAATTCAGACAATGCGACCTGGATCTTTTAGGAGTTTCAGAAACTCATATCCCAGGGGTAGGAAGCGTGAAGTTAGGTGATATAGAATTTGTTTACTCAGGCAGGAAGGGCGGGTTACATAGACAGGGAGTAGGGCTCATGATGAATAAGGAAGTGGCTAAGTCTTGTTTAGGCTGGCAAGGTATTAATAATATAATACTAAGTCCTAATTTTATGACTAGATTGTTTAAGGTATCAGTTAGAGTAGTGTACACCCCTGTAGACACGACTGATGGAGATAGTAGTGACTCAGATGAATTTTACTTACAGTTACAGGATCACAAAGACAAGGTCCCAGAAAGACATATGATGTTATTGCTGGGAGATTTTAACGCCCAGGCTGGTAGAAATAAGGATAGATGGTATCCCCGCTTAGGTAAATTTGGTGTAGGAAAAGAAAACAGTAATGGATACAGACTTTTGCAATTTTGTAGGTATAACAATCTAGTTATAACCAATACGGTGTTTGGTCATAAAATGGCTCATAAGCTAACATGGTATTCACGTGATGGTAAGACAGCAAACCTTATTGATTATGTTATAGTAAATCGAAGACTGGTAGGATCAATACAAGATACTAGGGTATACAGGAGTGCTGTTATTGATGTTAAAAGTCAAGATCACCATCTAGTAGTGTCAAGGGTTAATTTAAAGCTGAAATATCGGAAGGGTAATTACCTCCCGGGAAGTTATGATGTTAGTAGACTCCAGGATGAGAATTTGAGAGAAACTTTCCAGGAACAGTTGAATAATAAACTTGAGAGTTTAAAATTTGATAATGTGGAAGATGGTTGGAATAATTTTAGAAAAATAATTTGTGAAGTTGCTGAAGGTGTATTAGGGAAGAAAGCTAGAACTGCAGCTAAGAATATTAGTGAAAAAGCTTTATGTTTAATAGAAAGGAGAAAGGACTTGTATACAAGAATTATCTGAGTGATAGATCTCATGAAAACAAAAGAAATGTAAAGATAGTGGAGAAAGCATTGAAATATGAACTAAGGAGGTGTGAAGTGGAGGCCATGGATAAAATTGCCGAGGATTTAGAAGATGCAGCTAGACGACATAATAGTAAAATATTGTACTGGCACGTTAACAAATTGAGAGGTAGTAGTCAATCTGGACTTGTCCCAGTTAAAGATAGGAATGGGGTGGCAATTAGCGATAAGACAAAAGTTAAAGCGAGATGGGCCGAACATTTTGAGAATTTGCTTAACTGAGATAGAGTTGCAGGAAAAAATATAGAGGAAAATGAAATAGTTTGTGATACCTTGGATGTGAAGGAAGATTTGTTTTATGAGGCGGAATTAGAAACAATACTAAAAGAATTAAAGAATAATAAGGCTCCAGGTGCTGATAGGGTAGTAAATGAGTTTCTTAAATATGGTGGCTCTGTGGTTAGAAATAAGTTATTGGAGATTATGAATATGATTTTTGAAAAAGAGGAAGTACCTAACGATTTTAGGAAAACCTTAATTAAGCCACTTTATAAAAAAGGTGATAAAAGTGAGTGTAGTAATTATCGAGGCACTAGTCTGGTCTCTGTAGGTAGCAAATTGCTTAGTAATATGATACTGTTTAGACTGAGAGATGCCGTAGACAAAGTTTTAAGAGAAGAGCAGAGCGGTTTTAGACAATGTAGAGGATGTGTTGACCAAATTTTCACTCGTAGGTTAATAATTGAGAAGTGCCTAAGTTTTCAAAAACCTTTGGTAATCATTTTTATATATTATTAGCAAGCGTTCGATTCTGTTGATAGAGGAGCTTTAGTAAAGGTTTTATACTTGTATGGTATACCAGACAAATACATTAAATTGATTAGTGTTATGTACGAGAATAACACTGCTGAGGTTAAGGTAGTAAATGAAGTTAGCAGCTGGTTTTGTATTAAATCAGGAGTTAAGCAGGGTTGTGTTCTATCCCCCTTTATATGGATTATTTTGATGGACTTTGTTTTAAGGAGCACAGGAAAGGCAATGGGAGACCACGGAATCAAATGGGGAGGAAAAAGTCTCCTGGACTTGGATTATGCTGATGATTTAAGCATCCTAGATGAAAGTGTGAGCAAAATGAATGAAGTTTTAGAAGTTTTGCGAGTTCAGGGTGCTAGTATTGGTTTGAAAATTAATGTTAGGAAGACCAAGTCACTAAGGCTAGGAATAAGTGAAGATGAAAAGGTGACGTTGGGTAATGAAAAGATCGATCAGGTGGGAAGCTTCACTTACCTTGGTAGTATTATTAGTAAAGATGGTGGGAGCAGTGAAGATGTTAAAAATAGAATAGCCAAGGCTTAGGGTGTTTTTTCACAGTTAAAAAAAGTCTGGAAGAATAGGAAGATAAGTCTGCAAACCAAGATTAGAATATTAGAAGCTACAGTGATGACAGTTGTCAAATATGGCTCTGAAGCATAGACGCTCCGAAAAGCGGATGAAGATTTGCTAGATGTTTTCCAGAGAAATTGCTTAAGGATTGTTCTGGGTACCCGGCTGACTGACCGTATTTCAAACAATAGGCTATACGAAGAATGTGGTTCAATACCGCTCTCTAGGTCTATAATGAAAGAAAGGTTGAGGTGGTTAGGGCATGTTGTTCGGATGAAGGATGACAGATTGCCGAAGATTGTTCTTTTCGGCCAACCATCTAGGGCTAAACGGAAGGCAGGTCGTCCCCGTTTGGGGTGGGCGGACGTCATAAAGAAAGATTTAAAGGAACTGGGACCTTTGTGGTCGGGTGTAAATAGTGCGGCGGTGACGCGAGTGGGGTGGTGGAGGAGCGTGCGGATCGGTGTTGGCCTCAGGCGGCTTGGTGCTGCGATGAGTTGTTAGTAGTAGTAGTAGTATCAAGTTTTAATGTTGCCCCTTAATTTCAGTTGAAAAACTTGTTTCAAACAATTCCAAACCCACTGAAAATTTACCCCGTAAAATTCCTCCGAATCATCTCCGTGTGTAAAGTTGAGTCGGTATAAAAAAAAATTTAGACAAATAAAATGGATTTCATTGCAGAATTCCCCCTGGGAATTTGAACCCCAGTAACTTCCTTCCCCACGGAAAATTCTCCCTGTGGAAAATCCCACCAAGCATAAATCCTTCAAAAAATGTCTGTACGCATCCCAATAACAAATATTAGATGAGAACAATGGGCCAAATTCATAACTTCCAGCCCTTCCCTCAGGACCTGTGGGGGTCAAGTCATCCCCAAAGGAAAATTTACTGGACCTCTCTACTATGCTAAAAAAATGACTTTCTCAAGATTTTGATCGGACACTTTCGGAAAAAAATGGTTTGGAAGGGAATTAGTTGCACTCTAATCTTTTTGGTCACTCAAAAAGCGCCCTAGAACTTTTCCATTCAAATGATCCCTCTCCAGATATTTTTAGAACAATGGTTCGATATGATCACCCCGGGAAAAACAAAACAAAAAAAAACAAGAAAACAAATAAACAAGCATCCGTAATCTTTCTTCTGGCAAAATGACAAATTGAAAAATAATAAGCATTAATAAACACATTGAAAAATAAAAACCTGGCAAAGCTTATTGAAAAATAATGAAACCTACCAAACAATTTTCGAGTGAAAATTTGAAAATGTTCTTGAAAGAATATTAAACGGTTTGGCAAACATATGCATATTGGAATAGGATAAAACAAAAGTTCCATCTTAATATTAGGTCCCATGCCATATTTTTGTCTAATAAAATATTATCCAATACATTTCAATCAACAAAAACACAATATTTCAGATGTACCTTCATTGTTAGAATATTTGGATTCCGGGGTGTCGTATTCAAATTTACGTGGTCCTGAAATGCTATGTAAATTAAGCAAAGGAACATCTTCCCGCTTTGGTGACAAATGATGGTTTGGAAAATGAAAGGGCTTCACGCAGTCACCTGGTAAAGCATCTTCAACTTCTAAAAGGAAATTCTAAATTTAACATACATAGAAAAATTTAATAGTAAAGCTTACTAAACAAAGCTGACAGCTTTTTCTTTTTAGTTACGTGTAAAAATTACATGTGTACATTAAATCAGATGTATATGCATCTTGGTTCACAAATCTTTTTTAAGATTTACTTTTTATAAAGCAGAAGAAAACCAGAAACATTCAAAAAATTCATTAACATGGAACGAATTGAAAAACCTGATATTCATAGCACAGAACGAGTTGCTGAACGATTACAGAACGATAACGTATTGAATAAAAAAAACAAAACATTTTACAGCTAGACAATGAAAAAAAAAATTAAAAGTAAAAAAAATACCAATCGATCTGTGTTAGTTCCGCAAACATAAAATACAAAATATAGCCTCCCAAAGTTTAGCAGCTGAATTAAACTGACTTTATTCCTCTCTTACATGTATTATATTTAGATATTCCCATTTCAACCCACATAACTACCCCTGTTTTGGTAAAAATATTTTGCTCATCATACCAGCACAGAGAAAAGATTGACAGAAAGTTTCTCCACCTGATGATTACTTGTCTTACTAAACTTAAAAATTAAAATGTGTTTTGTGTCACAAAGAAGTCGCTTTTATCATCCCTAAGCTCTTAATTGTTAGATCTAAGTGCATAAACTCGTACTACTACTAACAACTCACCGCAGCACCTAGCCGCCAGAGACCAACACAGCTTCACAAGCTCCTCCTCGATCTCAATCTATTCAATGCTTCCCTCTTTACAACCTCCCTGGAAGTTTCCATTTCCTTTAAATATTTTTTATGACATCCCCTCACCCTAACCGCGGACGACCTGCTTTCTGTTTAGCCTTAGACGATTGGCCAAAAAAACAATCTTCGGCAATCTGTCATCCATCTGCAAAACGTGCCCTAGCCATCTCAACCTTTCTCGAATTATAAACCTAGAAATCAGAATCACTTTTCGTACAGCCTAGGGTTTGAAATACAGTGAGCCAGCCTGGTACTCAGAGCAATCAGTAAGTAATTTCTCTGGACAACATCTAGCAAATCTTCATCCACTTTTCAGAGCACCCATGCTTCAGAGCCATATCTGACAACTGTCGTCACAGTAGATTTCAAAGTTCTAATCTTATTTGCACTTATCTTCCTGTTCTTCCAAACTTTTTTTAACTGTGAAAAAACATCCTTAGCCTTGGCTATTCTATTTTTAACACCGTCTTTACTAATAATACTACCAAGGTAAGTGAAGCTGTCCAGGAGAACAATCTTTTCGTTACTCAACGTCACTTTTCCATTTTCACTTATTCCAAGCGTTAGTAACCTTTTTAACATTAATTTTTGAACCTATTTTTGATCCCTGAGCTCGCAAAATCTCTAAAAGTTCACTCATTTTGCTGAAAGTTTCATCTAGGATGCTTAAATCGTCAACTTAATCTAAGTCCATGGATTTTTTCCCTCCCCGTTAGATTCCGTGCTATCCCATTCTCTTTCCTATGCTTCTTAAGACAAAGTCCATCAAAATGATCCATATGAAGGAGGATAAAACACAACTCTGCTTAACTCCTGATTGAACATAAAACCAGTGGCTAACATCATTTCGTATCTTGACAACAGCAGTGTTACTTTCGTATATAGCACTGATCACTTTTGTGTATTCGTCTTGTATACCATAGAAAGACAAGATCTTCGCTAAAGCTCTTCTATCAATAGAATGGAACGATTGCTGATAATCTATAAAACTGAGGACCAAAGGTGTTTGATAACTCAGGCACTTCTCAATTATTAACTTAAGAGTAAAAATTTGGTCAACACATCTTACCCTTTCGAAAACCAAACCGTTCTTCTCTTATAACTTTGTCTATAGGATCTCTAAGTCTACAAATTATCATATTACTAAGTGCTACATACAGAGGCTAGACTAATGCCTTGATAAGTACCAAAGTCATTCTTATCATCTTTCTTAAACAGTGAATTAAGATTTTCCTAAATTCGCTAGGTACTTCCATTTAAAAAAACATCATATTCATAATCGTCAGTACCTTATTTCTAACCTCAGAGCCACTATATTTAAGAAACTCATTTACCAAAGTATCAGCATCCGGAGCTTTATTATTTTTTAATCCTTTTACTACTGTCGCTAACTCTTGCTCAAAAAGAAATCTTCCTTCACGTTTAAGGCATAAAAAAAATTTCAATTTCCTTTTTATCTTTTCCTGCAACTCTATCTTGGTTTAGCACAAACTCAACATGTTTTTTTTAACCCTTTCCTTATCACTAATTGTGGTCCTGTTCCGATCCTTGACTGGGACAAGTCCAGATTGACTACTCCCTCTCAATTTATTAACATGCCAGTACAACATTTTGCTATTATACCGTCTAGCTGCATCTTCTAAACCCTCAGCAATTTTATTCATGGCCTCCACTTCACACCTCCTTAGTTCATATTCGAACGCTTTCACCGCTTCCTTTACATTCGTTTTGTTTTCATATGATCTTTCACTCAGATAATTCTTGTAAATGCCCCATCTTCGGTCTATTAAAAATAAGGCTTTAGCTTTTCTGTAATTCTGTAACAGAAAATTTAACTGTTCAACTTACCGATTTTAATAAAAGAATTCTCAGAAACTGTGATGGGATCAGCCATTTTCGGAATTTGTGGCAAGTCCATGAAAGACCTTGTAACAAAGTTAATGCAAATTATGAGAAGTATAATACTATCATCAAAACTTGGATACAACACAGATTTTAGTCAGGAGAGCCCTAAAACAAAAAAGAAATAAGAATTGATTACTAATAATGACTTTTAACCACTGCAGAGCAGATTTTATACAAAAATAATTGAAAGAAAAGGCCCAGCTCCGTCAGCAGTCAAGGGCATTACAAATCTGATTTTTTTTTTTTTTAACCTTTAGAAGAAGAATGTGCCGGTGGCAATTAAAGCCACGGTGGCAATTAAAGTTGAAGATACACACACACCCTAATTTAATTTTCTTTTTTCTTTCAACAAAATATTGATAAATTGTGACTAAATAAATTGTGATAAAAAGTCACATATGCTTTAAATCCCCACTACTTTAGGCAAAAAGGACTAACTCTTTCCATCTCTTTTTATAAACAAAAAATCGCGAAGAAAGGAAACGAGGACAATTAACAGCCAGTGAAAAAATTAAAAAAATTATGCAATTTTTGGGAGCCCGTTATATTTGGTTCACGTGGTGCTGTGGAAAATCCAGATTTACTTCGAGGAGAGGTGGTTAAGAATATTCTTGATTTCATTCCATATTCCCCAAGGTTAAAAAATCAGGAAACACAAACTCTCAAAAATTTAAAAAAAGACCCAAACATCATTATCACCAGGGCTGATAAAGGAAATAAAATTGTTATCCTTGATAAAACTTCATATAATACAAAAGTTACAGATATTTTATCAGACACCCATACTTACAAGCCCATAGATTCAGACCCCACCGATAAGTTCACACGTCTAGTACGAAAGGAGCTAGGAATTTTGCAAACTGAAAGACTTATTACTCCACAAATGTATAAATTATTTTACCCTAAAGGTTGTTCAGCTCCTAAATTTTACGGGCTCCCAAAAATCCACAAAGATGGAGTCCCTCTACGCCCAATTGTGGCTTCTTATAGCTCTCCGACTTCCAGATTGGGGAAATGGTTGTCAACCCTTTTTCGCCCCCTTATGCAAACACAAACTTCATACATGAGAAACTCAGTTCACCTTGTTGAAAAATTAAAAGACATTGAAATAAAAAAAGATACAATTTTGGCCAGTTTCGATGCCATTTCTATATATACGTCTTGCGACATTAAAAAATGTGAACTAGCTCTTCAAAGGAAATTAGAAGACAATATTGATCAAATAGACTACAAAACACTGGATATAGAAACTATTATGCGCCTCGTCCGCCTTTGCAATAGTTCCTCCTCGTATTTCCGATATAATAATCAATTTTTCACCCAAATTAGGGGTTTACCCATGGGTACAAGTCTTTCACCATTTTTGGCAACTTTTTATATGGAATTCATAGAAATCTCTGCTCTGGAAAATTTTCCCATGAAACACCGTTTCTGGGGTAGGTTTGTGGATGATGTTATTTCTCTGTGGGAGCATGGAGGAGAGTCACTTAACTTCTTTTTAACTCATCTAAACACTTTGGACTCTAACCTTCAGTTCACTTTAGAACTAGAACATAACCACAAACTTCCTTTCCTAGATGTTTTAATTTTCAATAAGTCTCCTGGCCTTGAATTTTCTATTTATAGAAAGCCTACGCATAACGATAGGTATTTGCATTTTTCCTCCAACCACTCTCCTTGCATAAAAAGAGGAGTTGTTATTTCTTTGGTTGACCGAGTAATAAGAATATGCTCAGAGTCTCACATAGACTCATAATTGAACTATATTAAGGACATTTTATTTTGCAATGGCTACCCTATAAAATTACTTGAGCCCATTATAGACAGAAGACGAAAAAAGGCAGAGGGGAGTGCATCAGGTCCACAAGCCCCAGCAGATACCGTCCCATTGGTGGACGATAAGAAACTTTTCACTGTTCTACCCTACATTCAAAAATTGAGTGATAAATTGAAAAGAATCCTTGAAAAACAAAAACTGAGCGTCGCCTTTAAAAATTCAAATATTACAAAGAACTTTTTTAACAACGGCAAAGATAAAACCAGCCCCATTCTGGGCAGTGGTGTTTATAGAATTCCTTGTTCTTGTGGCTGTTTTTATGTTGGCAGAACCCAACAGCAATTGGGGGAGAGGTTATCTGAGCACAAGTCCTCAATCGACAAGGCAATGAGGTTACGCCAAAGGCCTGAGGTTTTTGATTCCGCCTTGGCGGAACATGTGTACGAGAATCCACACCATTTCATTTTGTTTGACGAGGCCTCGATCGTTGCCCCCGTTAAAGGTCTCACGCAAGTTTTCAGGGAGGCAGTTGAAATAAAAAAGCACATTCACCAAAAGGTAGCTCTCAATAGAGACACTGGAGAAATTTTTCTAAGTCCCATTTATGACAAAATTATTAATTCTGATCGTTTTTACATACATCCACAAAGTTATATTGTGCAATCGAATAGAGTCTCCGATAACAATCAAACTGGAAAGCGATCAGCCTTTAAAAGTGCTTTACGCAAAATGAAATTCTGAAATGCCATTTAGACTTGTTTTTTTTATTCAGTTACCCTTTCACCGTTACTAGGAAAGGGTCGTCCAATTTTAGTTTGGTGTTTTTATTTTAAGGTTTGGTTTTATATTTTTATCAGTTTTATTCTGCACTGAGGACGGTCAAGCGGAGGTCTTGACCGAAATATTTGCATAATTTTTTCAATTTTTTCACTGGCTGTTAATTGTCCTCGTTTCCTTTCTTCGCGATTTTTTGTTTATCATGATTAGCCAGTGTGGTCTCAGAAATTATTTATCTCTTTTTATGTGTATAGTAATGATGATTCGTTTGCTAAATACAAAAGCTTTTATTTGTTGGCAATCTGGGGAAGTTGAGATCTTAATCTGAGTCTTGAGATCTTATTTTTAACAAACAGAAAAAGCAATTTATTCGTAGCCCTTGATAAATGGCGATGCTTAGTTTCAACCAGAAGTGTCATGCTATGAAAATAATAATCTATAGGTTTCATTTTTAAGAACCATATGCCCAAATTAAGGTGAAAATTGTGTTGCAAATTAAGAATATACAAAAATAAAAAAGACGTTTTAGTTCCAGATAAACTTTCAGTCTTACTAGGGTCTGTTAAAAAAGGGTCCGGGATTGTTATTGATTTATTTTGAACTATATGGAGCCCTCGTAAATGTGAGGGAAAAATCAATATCCCAAACACGCGGGAAATGTTGAAAAAAAATTCAACTAATGAAAAATATAAAACACTCGAGATTTGGTTTGGAAACAGAAACTTTAATCTATGCAAACAACCCAGATTCCTGGACACTGTTGCCACGTGTTTATTAATATGGGCTTTAAACGACAAAACTGAATATATAAAATTCCTAAATATCTAAATAATTCGCTCTTCCTATGGCGGAAATTCCAGTTTTTAAAGTTCAAAATGACACATGCCTCACTGACCTCGAAGCTTTCTCAAAAACAATAAATTCTTACTTCTGTAGGTTAAGTATTGGTCAATTAGCATGAAACGAAGAATTTACATTCAAAGCAACAATTTTGAGGGACAACCATAGGTCCTTCTCATTTCCCACCTTCAAACTAATTGTTGTGTCATTTGCAAACAATAACGGTCATTCTTCTTCCAAAGGCATGCAATTCGGAAGATCATTTATATCATAGGCAGCGACTAAGTCAAGAACAATGTTGGCACAATGTATTATTTTTTTTTTTTTTTTCCATACCAGGGTACTTCGTATCGAAGAAGTTTGAAAAGGGCTCATTCGATAGAAAATTGAAATGGCTAGTGCCCTTTTTAATAGTCAAAAAAGTGATTGGAAGGCAAATAACACCGCTTCCACGCCCACCATTTCCCCAAACACATCCAATCAAAATTTTGAGACAGCCATTTTGTTCAGTGTAGTTTATTTCCAGACAGAAAATATGTTTTTGAGTAGGTCACTCCTCACAACCCCCAGGGCAAGGCTTTTAGGTTATGCCCTGAGGCCATAAGAACGATGTTGGCACCATGTATTATTTATTATTTTTTTCCTTTAGACCAGGGCACTTCGCATCGAAGAAGTTGTCGCAGAAACTTCGAAAAGGGCTCATTCAATTGGAAATTGGAGTGACTTGTGCCCTTTTTAATAGTCGAAAATTATTGAAAGGCACCTTACACCCCTTCCACGACTACCATTTCCTTAAACACATCCAATCGAAATTTTGAGATAGATGTAGGGGCAAGGGTTTTAAGTTATGCCCTTGGGGCATATAAGAACGATGTTGGCACAATGTATCATTTTTTTTTCATTTAGACCAGGGTACTTCGTGTCGAAGACGTTGTCGTGGAAACTTCGAAAAGGGCTCATTCAATTGGAAATCGGAGTGGCTTGTGCCCTTTTTAATAGTTGAAAGTGATTGGAAGGCAACTAACACCCCTTCCGAGTCCACCATTTCCCGAAACACATCCAATCAAAATTTTGTGACAGCCATTTTGTTCAGCGTAGTTAATTTTCAGATAGAAATTATGTTTGAGGAGGAAACTCCCCACAGCCCTCAGGGCAAGGCTTGTAAGTTATGCCATGGGGGCATATAAGGTTTTTATAGAAAGTGTTGTCGTAGAAACTTCAGAGAAAGCTCATTCGATTGGAAATTCAAAGGGCTAGTGCCCTTTTTAATATTCGAAAGTGATTGGAGGGCAACTAACCCACCTCTCACGCCAACCTTTCCCCAAACACATCCAATCAATATCTTGAGATAGCCATTTCGTTCAACGTAGTTGAAAGTTCTGGAAATTGAGTTTTTGGAATGACAACCCCATTACCCCTCAGGGCAAGGGTTGTAAGTTATGCCCTGGGGCCATATGAGGTTTTTTATAGAACGCGTTGTCGTAGAAACTTCAAAAAGGGCTCACCTCTTCAAAAAGGGCAAACTAACACCCCTTCCACGCCCACCATGTGTTTGGGGTGAAAGACAAGTCTTTCACCCCAAACACATCCAATCAAAATTTTTAGATAGCCATTTTGTTTCACGCAGTCTAGAGTTTAGGATATTATACCTTTGAGCAGGAGATTCTCCCAACGGTCTTCAGGGCACGAATTATTAGTTATGCCCTGGGGGCATATAAGTTTTTATTGAAATCTTTGTCGTAGAAACTTAAAAAAGGCTCTTTCGATTGGAAATTCACAGGGCTAGTGCCCTTTTTAATAGTCGATAGTGATTGGAGGGTAACTAACTCCCCTCTTACGCCCACCATTTTCCTAAACACATCCAATCAAAATTTTAGGATAGGCATTTTGTTCAACGTAGTTGAAAGTTCTGGAAATTAGGTATTTGAGGATGACAACCCCCCAAAGCCCTCAGGGCAAGATTTGTAAGTTATTCCCTGAGGGCATTATAAGGTTTTTATAGATAGCATTGTCACAGGATCTTCAAAAAAGGCTCTTTTGATTGGAAATTGAATGGGCTAGTGCCCTTTTTAAGATTCGAAAATGTTCGGAGGGCAACTAACTCCCCTCCCACGCCCACCTTTTGCCTATACACATCCAATGAAAATTTTAAGATAGGCATTTTTTACAACATAGTTGAAAGTTCTGGAAATTAGGTCTTTGAGGAAGACACCCCCCCAAAGCCCTCAGGGCAAGGGTTGTAAGTTATGCCCTGGGGGCATATAAGTTTTTATAGAAAGTATTGTCGTAGAAATTTCATAAAGGGCTCATTCAATTGTAAATTGAAATGGCTAGTGCCCTTTTTAATAGTCGAAAGTTATTGGAAGGCAACTAACATCCCTTCCGCGCCCACCATTTCCCCAAGTACATCCAATCAAAATTTTGAGATAGCAATTTTCTTCCAGGTAGTTTAAAGTACAGAAAATTATACCTTTGATATGAACATCCCCGCCCCCCGAAGTCTTCAGGGAAAGGGTTATAAGTTATGCCTTGGGGGCATATAAGTTTTTATGGAAATCCTTGTTGTAGAAACTTGAAACTGGAACTTGAAACATTCAACTGGAAATTCAAAGGGCTGGTGCCCTTGTTAATAGTCAAAAGTAATTTGAGGGCAACTAAACCCCCTTTTCCCCAGACACATCCAATCAAAATTTTTAGATACCCATTTTATTCAACGTAGTTAAAATTTGGAAATTACGTCTTTAAAGATCACAACCCCCCCCCCCCAGAATCCCCAGAGCAAGGGTTGTAAGTTATGCCCTGGGGGTGTATAAGGTTTTTATAGAAAGCGATTTTGTAGAAACTTCAAAAAGGGTCCATTCAATTGGAAATTGAAAGGACTATTGCCCTTTTAATAGTCGAAAGTGATTGAAGGGCAACTGACCCTCCTCTTACACCCATTATTTCCCAAAAACCTCCAAACAAAATTTTGAGATATCCATTTTGCTCAACGTAGTCAAAAGTTCTGGAAATTAGGTCTTTTAGGAAGATTACCCCATCAGAGCCGTCAGTGCAAGGGTTGTAAGTTATGCCCTAGGGAATAAAGGTTTATATAGAAAGTTGTTGTAGAAATTTCAAAAAGGGCTCATTTGATTGGAAATTGAGAGGGCTAGTGCCCTTTTTAATAGTCGAAAGTGATTGGATGGTAACTAATCCCCCTCTCACGCCCATTATTCCCCCAAACACATCCAATCAAAATTTTCAGATGCCATTTCGTTCAACGTAGCAGAAAGTTGTGGAAATTAGGTCTTTGAGGATGACACCCCCCCTTCCACAGTCCTTAGAGAAAGGGTTGTAAATTATACCCTGGGGGCATATAAGGTTTTTATTGAAAGCGTTGTCGTAGAAACTTCAAAAGGGCTCATTTGATCGGAACTTGAAAGGGCTATGGTCTTTTTTAATAGTTGGAAGTGATTGGAGAGCAACTAAAGCCCCTCTCACGCCCACCATTTTCCCAAACACATCCAACCAAAATTTTGAGATAGCCATTTTGTTTAACGTAGTTGAAAGTTCTGGAAGCTAGGTTCTAGAGGATGTCAACCACCCTCACAGCCCTTAATGTAAGGGTTTTAATTTATGCCCTGGGGGCATATAAGGTGTTTATAGAAAGCGTTGTTGTAGAAACTCAAAAAGGGCTCGTTCAATTGGAAATCGAAAGGCCTAGTGCCATTTTTAATAGTCAAAAGTGAAAGGAAGGCTGGACATTTTTATAGTAAAGATCGATTTGGGTATAATGTATTATTTTTTGTTGTTGTTGTTTAGACCAGGGCACTTCGTATCGAAGGATTAGTCGTAGGAACTTCGAAAAAGGCTCATTTGATTGAAAATAGAAAATGGCTGATGCCCTTTTTAATAGTCAAAAGTGATTTGAGGGAAACCAATCCTCCTCCCACTCCCACCCTTCCATTTGCCTTTATGTTTAAAAACTAAATGTTGCGTTAAGATTAAATCAAAATGTACTGTGTTAATGCTAATTCCCAATAAGGCATGTCAGAAGTATCCCAAGAACGACAGAGGGTATTATGTTCAAACTTTCGGGACTACTTCTGCTCCTAAAATTTAACCAAATCAAAATAGCGTAAGTGTATCCAAGGTACCAAAGAAACTATACAGATTTTTTTGCAAATAGTATCAAGTTTTCCATTTAAGGTCAACTAGAGAAGGTATTAAACTAAATTAAACACTACTATTTGTGTCCAGATTTTTAAAACGGTGTAAGTTGTTAAAAATTGCTGAAAATTTTTCTCCAGTATACAAACAGCAGGCAAAACTATAAAGTCTTAAAAAAAACGAAAGGATTTAAAGTATTATTTTCTTTTCCCTGAAAAGACTAAGTCAATATAAAGCGAACACAAATTAATTTAAAAAAATGTTTCTACAAAATAAGTTTTTCAAAGAAAAGTAAATAGCTGCATTAAAAAAAAAATGAGCAAAAATAAAATAAAATAATCTACCAACCGTGAACCCAAAAAATAAATAAATGAAACCCAAAAAGAACAGAAATTACATTAAATAACCGAGTCAAACTCAAAACGAGCAGAAATTAACATAAGTTGGGTTCAAAAACCCTATGCCTTCTCAAGGCCAGAACATAATTTGCGCTTTACTGAAAAAAATTCAAATGAATGTGCATTGTCAGTTTGATACACATATACGGATATTTAGCAATCAAAATGTTAATATTATTTGATTTATTAAAGTTATATAAGTAAAAACATTTATATATTTTTCAGTAAAGTGCAAATTATGTTTTGGCCTTGGGAAGGCATAGGGGTTTTAAGCCCAACTTAGGCTAATTTCTTCTCGTTTTGAATTTCATTTATTCATCGTTGCTGATTTGTGATAGTTTCAAGCTTGGTAGATTATTTGACTTTATTTTTGCTCATTTTTGTTAAATGGAGTTCTTAACTTTTCTTTGAAAAACTTATTTTGTGGAAAAAGTTTTTTTTAATTAATTCATGGAAAATAACTTTGGCCTAATAACAGCCCCTAGGGTACCCCTAAATTTTCTAGTGGGAAAATATGAGATGATTCCTTGCCAACTTGGACGTTGAAACTTCTTTCAGATAAATACAATCTCATAAATCAGGGGCTATTTCACAAATTTCTATATTTTCCAAAGTGTCAAGAAGAATTGCAAGGTCTATTGCATCAAAAGCTTTTTTAATGTAAAAAGATATAATTGCCGCCGGATAATTATCATCCACAGCCTCAGATAAAAAAAATTCTGGTTCTTGATTTCGTCACAGTTCAGTTTATGTGTAAACCAGGAGCATTATTTGCTATGGGGCAAAAGGGAGGGGGAGCAACTGCCCCTCCTGGACCCCGGTTTACCCGGAACGTAAGAACGGTAAGAACATATTCTTACCCTCCGCCTCATCCTACAGCAGAGCAAGAGATTTCAACTGTCTGCTTTCATTGCCTTCATTAATTTTGTTGCCACTCTTGACTCCCTCATCAGTATCAAGCCTTGGCAAATCATGGTGGAAAACAGTGTCCCAGCAAAACTGATAGAGATACTCAAAGAAGTCTATGAGTCTACAATTATAAGAGTCCAAACTACCAGCAGCAAAACAACGGAATTTGACGTTGAGTCAGGGGTCAAACAGGAGGGCCTGCTTTTGCAAGCTGTTCAATTACATAATAGACTGGATAATGACTGACTTGCTTTGCACCCACATGATGCGCCTCATGATCAGTATGTCTATAACAAAAGTCATGAAAGTAGACACCCCAAACCATGCAGATATCAAACTAGAGGGCAAAACCACTGAGACTGTTGAAGAGTTCTGCTACCTTGGTTCTATTCTAACACAAATTGGAGATCCAAAACCTGACATTAGAGCTCAAATAGAAAAGACATGGGGTGTCTTCACAAGCATGAAAAAGTCGCTTTGGAATAGACGTGAAATTAGTATCAAAACAAAGATGAATGCCTACGAGGCAGCTATATGATTGATCCTGCTGTACACCAGTGAAACTTGGCTTTTAAAGGCCAAAGAAACATATTCACCAAAAGTATTCAACTAGAAGTCTTCAACCATTGCTGCATGAGACATAAACTACGGATCAACCAATGGTTTCATATCTGAAACGCTGAGGTTTCAAGGCGCTGTGCCCAGAAGGCCCCTCTTTTGGTAATCATAAAACAACAACAACTGAAATTCCTGGGACACACACTACAAAAACCAGCTAGAACCATATCCCGCAATGTCCTCACCTTCAACCCCCTTTCAACTTTGAAATGGAGACCAGGTGGAAAAGAAAGAATCTCTGGCAGACATTCAAGAATCACCTGTATCCTTGGAGTGGCTTCTGCCGACAGACGTCGTTGGGATAAAGATTGGCTGAAGATTGCAGGATAGGCTTCTGCTGACAGATTGTGTTGGACTATGTCAGTCATTCCATTGTCCATTGGTGCTGGGCAGGATGGATCATACTCTGGTTTCCACTAAAAGTAAGTAAAGTAAGTTTGAAATATCTGATGCATGCAACATCAGAAAAGGAAAATAGCTAAGAATAAAACACGAAGCGTAATGAGTCTATTTACAGAAGAGGTTTTAAGCAATTTTCATAATTCCTAGAGAACAAAGCAACAGCCTTAATCATTAAATGTGATAAGACTAATCCCAACAGTTAAGGTAAAAGGTATGGGAAAATGTCTAAAGTAATGATAAACAAGAATGAAACACAAAGAAATAGGCAGTTAGAATACTTGTGTTGGCAACAATTACAAAAAGTAAAAAAAAGTGAACAACAAAGATATATTTTTTTAAAAGACATGTGAGAGTGAGAACTAAAAAAAATTGAAAACGAAACTGAAGCACAAAAGAATATGTGGTTAAAATATATGCCACAGCAAGAACAAAGTAATATGTGGTAAGAAGATAAGGGGCCATAAGAATTACAAACAATATCAAGAAAGCAAGTATCAGAACATATAAAAGTGAAGGGAAGAAAGAATTTTGCTGTTAGAAGACAAGCTACAGCAAACATCAGAACAAGTCAAAAACAAAACTGAAGAAGAGAGAAATATTACATAAGAACACAATCACAATCTTCCACACTAACAAAATGTTGCAGGCTATTTTCCCCAGGGTGGGATATAGGGTGGAATCCCCCTGGGTGGTTGTATTGAACAGTTATCCAAAGACATTAAGAAGAGTCTCAAATTGTCTTTAGTTTGAAGACAAGCAACAAAGAGAATCACTACAAACAAATTTGCTGTGCAGCTGTACCAAAGCTTGGCCTGAATATTGGCTACTTAGTTTTTGTTTCTTTGTAAAACTAGTATATTGACATTTCTGGCCACAAACAATCTAAATAGGTTACAATTTTAAGGAAGAAAATGTATTTTTTCAAGGGTGGTTGTATAAAACCACAGCAGCAACATTTCAAGGAATTTAAAATTAAATTTCCTGTGAATTATTTTTCTTGGTATATCAGCAGTTAACCAAACCAATCGTGCTCAAAACCCTCCTCAGGGCCATACGGTGGGGTTTTCTTTGTGGATGGTCAAGTTTTCACCACAGTAGAGTGCAGACGGTCTGTTATCATAGTGGTATCTTTTTCTAGTTTGGCTTGAAGCTTATTCCAATAGACAATGCAAAGAACTCCCCCTAAAAAAAGTCTCCCTGGATTCCACCCCAAATACTAATGAAATTGATCCATTTATGCCACATCCTGGCTGGTCAAGCTTCAAATTGGGTTGCAATCTTCAAACTGTTAAAATCAGCGTTCTCTCTTAACATTCACCGTGATAGATCTTTGCAAATAGCAGTCCCATATCAAAAAGCAGCAGATACAATAATTAATCTAAAACCTCTACTGAATATCCCAATTAATTCTTCTAAATGGAACCCACAACAATTCCCAACAAAGATAGTAGTGTACAATGTTCCCCCAGAAATACCTATTCAGGAGTTAAAAGAAGGGCTCTCAGATAGGGCTGGCAACACAATCCCTGTTGAAGATGTCACCCAACTCTAATGGCGTAAAAACAAGTAGATCTTTGTTATTTACACTGAAGGAAAAAATTATTATCCCAGAAAAGTTATTCCTGTTGGGGCGAATCAAACCACACAAGGCTTACAAGCCAAAGCCTATTCAATGCCAGAAGTGTCTCAAACTGGGACACACAACAAAGAAATGCAGCGAAATTCTCCTAGCCTGTAGTAATTGTAAAGAATCCCATGCTAAAGAGTTGACAACTTGCAACAACACTCAGCCTACATTTATCAATTGCAAAGGCCCACATGAATCTACCAATAAATAAGAAAAGAGCACTAACACTCCAAATAGCATACCCTTTTGCAGCTATGGAAGCTTACATAATAAGCTTTTATAACTTTCATAATAAGCTTGTATAACCCCAATGGCCAAACTACAGATGCCATGGATTTCTTCAGTTACATAAATAATTCTAATATGTTGAAATATATCATTATTTGTGGAGACTTTAATGCCCACAGCCTTTTGTGGTGGAAGCAACCAGCAGATAAAGCTGGTAAGTTCATTGAGCATATGATTTCAAATAATAATGAATTAGCTGTTGTTACCCCTACAAACCTGAATACATATTTCAACCCCAAAAGTGGCAGTTTCTCTACAATTGACCTACAAATTGTGTCATTAAATATTTTAAATAAAATACATATAAATAAAATTGATAGTCTATGTACAGACCACTTTACCATAGTTTGCTCCCTAAATGAACCTGCTGATACTCTATCACATACGTCCAAATATATTAACACTAAAGCAAATTGGCCTATGTTTCAAAATAAGCAAAATGATGAAATTACAAGTTTCACCCAAAATTCATGCATTTCAAATGCAACAGCTGACACAAATGCTGAAGTTTTGGCATCCTTAGTATTAAATACAGCTAATCATGCTATCCCCAGGACAACACCCAGGAAAACGTTCCCCAAACACATTCCCAAAGCATGGTGGACAAATGAGTGTCAAAAGCAATGGAGAACGAAAAAATTAGCTAGGAGAACATTTCTACAAAAAACCATCACCTACTACGTATTTAAGAAAATTACAAGCAGAATCTAATCTAAAAAGGACTATAATAAATGCTAAATATAACTACTGGAATAACTTTGCAAATAATCTCTCCAGAAAAACAAATGAGCCAATTATACATAAAGTCATAAGCCCCATCTGTGGGAAAAAAACTTCCCCCAACCCACTCCTGTATCAGCTTATACATAATAATACCCATTATGACAATGATAATGAAAAAGCTAAGTTATTTGCCACCCTTTTTGTTAAAACGCTAACATCAAATAAGTGCAGCAAAACCTCCCAAATTCTGATATATTTTGGGGTTGGGGTACAGGTCATTTGGTTATATTTAGGTTCAGAATGCAATTTTTGTTATATATTTGCACATTGGGGAGGGTGGGGGTATATACTCTGTATATATATATGGATATTTATAGCAATATTTTGTATTTTTGCCACTGCTTTATCTGTCATTAAAAAAATGTAATTAACAATGACCAGGATGAATGCTATCTATAAGAACAATTTGCAGCAGTAGTTTCAAAAGATTGAAAAATTACATTGAGAGTGTGGCGTAAATTGTAATTTTTTCTTTTAAGTTAGAAAAAGAAGGAAAACAGAGGAAAGATTTGATGATAAAAGCTCTCCCCATGGATAATATGTTAACTAGGATCATTATATATATTTTAAAGTAAGAATTGTTTTCTTAACATGTCTCCTTATCAGGGGCCACAATCCTAAATTTTTACCCTATTTTGGAAGAAGAGCACTTCATCCACATTCTGCCCATTTCTCCTGAAACCACTTTCCAAATAAAAACCATCCAAACAATTTGACTTTACCTCTTCAGAATTCTGAAAATTTATTTCAACCTCAACATCAATAGAGATGGTTCAATTTTAATATCTATTCAAGCAGGCTGTGAAGATGCAAAAACAACTCTGTGTAAATTTTTTGAAAATCATATTATTGACTTACAAAGAAAGTAAACATGCTACCTGATGTCTTTTTTTATGTTCTTGCCAAATATAATAATCATTTTTGTTAAAAATGAGTATAACCCCCATCCCTATATATATACCAATTCAGGGTATATATTTCCACATAAGGGGGGGGGGACAAAACTTTATTTCATATGTAAATAGGAGGTAAGTTTAAATTCTTGAGCTAGATAAAGCAATCAATTCAATTAAACCCAAATTATTTTGTAGCCCAAACCAGATCTATCCATCTTTGCTCCAACACCTTCCAATTGACTTTAAAAAAGCACTTTTTCTCTCTTCAACAATGCTTGGAGTAATTCCTCCTCCCCATCCACCTGGAAAACATTACTCATTGTCCCTATATTAAAGCAAAATAAACCTAAAGATGACCCCACTCTTTTAGACCCTTTATGATTACCCCAGTTCTGGGAAAATTATAAGAGAAGATAATTCACTCCCAATTGTATTGGTTTGCTGAGTCTAACCACCTTATCCCACATACCCAAACTAAATTGATATTTAGGAAATATCAATCTTCCACTTACGCATTTGTTTGCTTAACCAATGCGATACCTGAGTGTCTGAAAGATAACCGAATCCTAGTTGCTGCCTTCTTGGACTTCCAAAATGGATATGATAATATTTAACATCCACTTCTACTGCAAAAATTATAAAAAATGGGTTTTCTGCTACCTGTAGTGAATTTCTTTAAAAGTTGCCTATCGAAACACTCTTTTATTCTCCAAGTAAATTCCTGCATCTCTTCTAAAAAGTCTGTCTCAAAAGTCTTTCCTCAAGGTGCTGTCCTCAGCTGTCTCCTGTTTTTGCTATATTTATGGGATCTGAATTTATCCCATAAAAATATTCAGTTTGCATATAATATAGTCCTATGGTCTACCTCAAATAACTTAGAACTAGCTCAATCTAAGTTACAAAATTTGCCTTATTCCTTTGAACGTTTCACCAACAATTCATGCCTACCCAACACCCTATCAAAATCAGATATAGTACAGTTCCATAATAAGAAAAAGCCCCAATCTACCCTATTAACCCTAAATAGGGTGTCATCCAAGAGCAACAACATGTCAAATATCTAGGCCTCACTCTAGATCAAAAACGAACTTTCAGGCACCATATTGAAAATATGAGAATAAAATGCCTCAGAAAAATGCACATCTTACAAAGACAACTTAATACACCTTGGGGTTGCCATGAAAAAACTAATAACTATCTATAAGACTTTATATCAGATCTTAGATTGATTATGGACTACTTGTCTACAGCTCATCCTCAAAAATCCTCTTATGCAGTCTGGAGACTGTCCAAAATACTATGATCCGTGCTATACTTGGCCTCAGGAATCACACCAAAACCAACTTCCTCCTCAGCAAAAGTGGTCTCACCTCTATTGCTACATGTAGAGAAAACCTACTTGCCCACTACTTTACAAAAATGAAGGTTATAGCTCCCATAGATTACATGATTGGCTAAGAAACCCTGGCGCTTTTAGGCACCTTGCATGGGAATTTGCAGCCACCCAGATGACCTTCCCGATGCCTTCATCTTCTTTATTCCAAAAATACCCCGAGATACCATCCTGGGCTAACCACTACCCAGAAGTGAACCTTTTGTTTGATCCAGCTAATAAGGCAGATCTCTCCCTTGCCTATTCCCATGCCTATTCCCAAATCCTTATTCCCATGAATTTGAGTCTCAGAGATATAACCACCACATCCCAATTTTTTTGGAACGTTATGAATTTGATAACTTTGAGCCCTTTCCGCAGGTTGTGGGGGGGGATCAAGTTATCTTTGGAGACACAGTTATTTGATCTTCAAGCAATTGTGAACAAAATAGATATCTCAAAATTTGGATCAGATGACCTCGGGGGAAAAGGACGTGGGAGGGGGCTAGTTTCCCACCAATATTTTGGGTCACTTTAAGAAGGCACTAAAACTTTAATTTTCGTTCAAACGAGCCCTTTTTTAATATTCTTGGGCCATTATTTTGATGTGATCATCCAGGCTAAAAATTAAACAAAAAAAGAATAGATAAACACGTATCCGAGATCTTTTTTCTGACAAAAAAAAAATTCCACAATTTTGCAGAGAGAGAGGTTAAAATCTAAGCAAGTCGGGTTCCATGATATGCTAAACTGATGGTAAACTTTTCATTAAGATCCCTTGACTTTTTGGGGTTTTCTCCCCTTTTTCAAAAATCATGCAAAGTTTCTCAGACTCATGTCTTTGGTGGGAACATAAAACTAAATGAATCTTACATATTTGGAATCAGCATAAAAAGCCAACTCTCTGTTATATGAGCATGGCCTATAAACCTCGAAAGCATTTTATACAGCCGAGATCTTTCGGAGGTCTTCAGTAACATTTAAAAGTCCCCTCTCACTAAACTTAATTTGAGTTTGAGAACAGGCTATACCAACTTAAGGATGCACGTATGCATGCTGTGTAGCAGCATTTATGAGTCAATGGATTAGATACATCATTGCCCTTCTTCTCGGCCATTTCAGAAACAATTTTTTTTTGTTGAATCTTTTCTGCAGGACGTTAGTAGGAAAGTATGTTGTTGGTTTGTATGTCTAAAGTGCTTGTCTTTCTCTGTTTGTATGTCTGAAGTGTTTGTTTTTGTTGGTTTGTATGTCTAAAGTGCCTGTCCTTCTTTGTTTGTATGTCTAAAGTGTCTGTCTTTCTCTATTTGTATGTTTGAAGCGTTTGTTTTCGTCGGTTTATATGTTTGAAGTGTTTGTCTTTCTATGTGTGCATGTCTGAAATGTTTTTCTTTGTTGGTTTGTATGTCTGAAGTTTACGTCTTTGTTGGTTTGTATGTCTAAAGTGCCTGTCTTTCTCTGTTTGAATGTCTAAAGTGCTTGTCATTCTCTGTTTGTATGTCTGAAGTGCTTGTCTTTCTCTGTTTGTATGTCTGAAGTGTCTATCTTTGTTGGTTTGTATGTCTGAAGTGTCTATCTTTGTTGGTTTGTATGTCTGAAGTGCCTGTCTTTGTTGGTTTTTATATCTAAAGTGTTTGTCTTTCTCTGTGTGTCTTTGTTGGTTTGTATGTCTGAAGTGTTTGTCTTTGTTGGTTTGTATGTCTGAAGTGTTTGTCATTGTTGGTTTGTATGTCTGAAGTGCCTGTCTTTGTTGGTTTGTATGTCTGAAGTGTTCGTCATTGTTGGCTTATATGTCTGAAATGTCTGTCTTTGTTGTTTTGTATGTCTAAAGTGTCTGTCTTTCTCTGTTTGTATGTCTGAAGTGTTTGACTTTGTTGGTTTGTATGTCTGAGGTGTCTGTCTTTGTTGGTTTGTATGTCTAAAGTGCTTGTCTTTCTCTGTTTGTATGTTTGAAGTGCTTGTCTTTGTTGGCTTGTATGTCTAAAGTGCTTGTCTTTCTCTGTTTGTATGTCTGAAGTTGTCTTTCTCTGTCTTTCCCTGTTTGTATGTCTGAAGTGTCTGTTTGAAGTGTAGGTTAACTTAGAGTGGCGCGCCACACTAAGTTAACCTAAATTAACCCAACTTTTTGTATTTGCCTATGTTAACTTAAATTAACCAAACATTTTGCAGTTTCATGTGCATTCCAGTGCATGTCTTTCTCGGTTTGTGTGTCTGAATCTATGTATTTGTATATTTCTCACTCTCTTTGCCGGTGTGTGCGGACAGGTGTTTGCTTATCCCAGTGCCTGTCTTTCTCGGTTTGTATGTCTGAATCTATGTATTTATATGTGTTTCTCACTCTATTTGCCTGTGTGTGTTTGGGCGTGTGTTTCCTTGTCCAACTGCCTGTCTTTCTCGGTTTGTATGTCTGAATTTATGTATTTGTATGTATCTCTCACTCTATTTGTATGTTTGTCAGGGTTGGTGTTTGCATGTCCCAGTGTTTGTCTTTGTTGGTTTGTATATCTGAAGTGTTTGTCTTTCTCGGTTTGTATGTTTGAATCTATATGTTTAATGTGACTCTCACTCTTTTTGCTTGTGTGTCTGGGCGGGTGTTTGCACATCCCACTGTCTGTCTAGGTTGGTTTGTATGTCTAAAGTGCATGTCTTTCTCTGTTTTTATGTCTGAAGTGTCTGTCTTTGTTGGTTTGTATGTCTGAAGTGTCTGTCTTTGTTGGTTTGTATGTCTGCAGTGCCTGTCTTTGTCTGTTTGTATGTCTGAACTGTCTGTCTTTGTTGGTTTGTATGTCTGAAGTGTTTTTCTTTGTTGGTTTGTATGTCTGAAGTGCCTGTCTTTGTTGGTTTGTATGTCTGAAGTATTTGTCTTTGATGGTGTCTATGTCTAAAGTGCTAGTCTTTCTCTGTTTGTATGTGTGAAGTGTTTGTCTTTGTTGGTTTGTGTGTCTTAAGCGTCTGTCTTTCTCTGTTTGTATGTCTGAAGTGCTTGTCTTTCTATGTTTGTATGTCTGAAGTGTTTTTCTTGGTTGGCTTGTATGTCAAATGTCTGACGTGCTTGTCTTTCGCTGTTTGTATGTCTAAAGTGTTTGTCTTTCTCTGTTTGTATGTCTAAAGTGTTTGTCTTTCTCTGTTTGTATGTCTGAAGTGTTTGTCTTTTTCTGTTTGTATGTCTAAAGTGTTTGCCTTTCTCTGTTTGTTTGTCTGAAGTGTTTGTCTTTCTCTGTTTGTATGTCTAAAGTGCTTGTCTTTGTCTATTTGTGTGTTTGAAGTGTCTGTCTTTGTTGGTTTGTATGTTTGAGGCTTATGTCTTTATTGGTTTTTGAGTCTGTAGTGCCTTTCTTTGTCTGTTGTCAGGTCTGAAGTGCCTATCTTTGTTGGTTTCTACGTCTTAAGTGCCTGTCTTCCACTGTTTTTATGTATGAAGTATTTGTCTTTGTTGGTTTGTATGTCTAAAGTGTCTGTCTTTCTCTGTTTGTATGTCTGAAGTGTTTGTCTTTGTTGGTTTGTATGTCTGAAGTGTTTGTCTTTGTTGGTTTATATGTATAAAGTGACTGTCTTTCTCTGTTTGTATGTATGAAGTGTTTGTCTTTGTTGGTTTGTATGTCTGAAGTGTCTGTCTTTGTTGTTTTGTATGTCTAAAGTAGATGTCTTTCTCTGTTTGTATGTTTGAAGTGTTTGTCTTTCTCTGTTTGTATGTTTGAAGTGTTTGTCTTTGTTGGTTTGTATGTTTGAAGTGTCTGTCTTTGTTGGTTTGCATGTCTAAAGTGCCTATCTTTCTCTGTTTGTATGTTTGAAGTGTTTGTTTGAATGTCTGAAGTGTCTGTCTTTGTTGGTTTGTATGTCTAAAGTGCCTGTCTTTCTCTGTTTGTATTTCTGAAGTGTTTGTCTTTGTTGGTGTGTATGTATGAAGTATCTGTCTTTCTCTGTTTGTATGTCAAAAGTGTTCGTCTGTCTGTTTGTATGTCTGAAGTGTTTGTCTTTGTTGGTTTGTATGGCTGAAGTGTCTGTCTTTGTTGGTTTGTATGTCTAAAGTACCTGTCTTTCTGTATTTTTATATTTGAAGTGTTTTTTTTTGTTGGTTTGTATGTCTGAAGCGTCTGTCTTTGTTGGTTTGATGTCTAAAGTGCCTGTCTTTTTCTGTTTGTATATCTGAAGTGTTTGTCTTTGTTGGTTTGAATGTCTGAAATGTCTGTCTTTGTTGGTTTGTATGTCTAAAGTGCCTGTCTTTCTATGTTTGTATGTCTGAAGTGTTTGTCTTTGTTGGTTTGTATGTCTGAAGTGTCTGTCTTTTTTGGTTTTATTTCTGAAGTCCTATTCTTTCCGTGTTTGTTTGTTTGAAGTGTTTGTGTTTTTTGGCCTGTGTGTCTAAAGTGCTTTTCGGTGTTTATGTGAATGTCTAAATCAACTGTTTCTGTCGACTTGATTGTCTATAATATCTTTTTTTGTCGGTTTGCACGTATAATGTGTCTTTCTTTATAGTTTTGCGTGTCTGAAGTTGTTTCTTTTGTTTGCTTTCATGTCTAATGTACTTTGCGTTGTTTGTTTATATATGTGAATTTCATGTCTTTCTATCTTTTTTTTTTCCTAGTGTTTGTCTATGTTGTTTTGTATGACTCAAGTGTATGTCCTTGTTGGTCTGAATATCTGAAGTGTTTGTCTTTGTCTGTTTGCATGTATAAAGTGTTTGTCTTTGTTGGTTAGTATGTCTGATGTGTCTGTCTTTGTTGGTTTGTATGTCTAAAGTGCCTGTCTTTCTCGGTTTGTATGTCTGAAGTGTTTGTCTTTGTAGGTTTGTAAGTCTGAAGTGTCTTTCTTTGTTGGTTTGTATGTCTAAAGTGTCTATCTTTCTCTGTTTGTATGTCTTAAGTGCCTGTCTTTGTTGGTTTATATGTCTGAAGTGTCTGTCTTTGTTTGTTTGTATGTCATAAGTGTTTGTATTTGTCTGTTTGTATGTCTGAAGTGTTTGTCTATGTTGGTTTGTATGTCTGAAATGTCTGTCTGTTTTGTTTTGTTTCTCTGAAGTGTATGTCTTTCTCTGTTTGAATGTCTAAAGTGTTTGTCTTTCTCTGTTTGTATGTCTAAAGTGTTTGTCTTTCTCTGTATGTATGTCTAAAGTGTTTGCCTTTCTTTGTTTGTTTGTCTGAAGTGTCTGTCTTTCTCTGTTTGTATGTCTAAAGTGCTTGTCTTTCTCTGTTTGTATGTGTGAAGTGTTTTTCTTTGTTGGTTTGTATGTATGAAGTGTCTGTCTTTGTTGGTTTGTATTTCTATAGTGCCTGTCTTTCTATGTTTGAATGTCGAAAGAGCCTGTCTTTATTGGTTTGTATGTCTAAAGTGTCTGTCTTTCACTGTTTGTATGTCTGAAGTGTATGTCTTTGTTGGTTTGTATGTATAAAGTGTCTGTGTTTCTCTGTTTGTATGTCTGAAGCGTTTGTCTTTGTTGGTTTTTATGTCTGAAGTGTCTGTCTTTGTTGGTTTATATGTATAAAGTGCATGTCTTTCTCTGTTTGTATTTTTGAAGGGTTTGTCTTTGTTGGTTTGTATGTCAGAAGTGTATGTCTTTGTTGGTTTGTTTGTCTAAAGTACCTGTCTTTCTCTGTTTGTATGTCTCTAGTGTTTGTCTTTCTCTGTTTGTATGTTTGAAGTGTTTGTCTTTGTTGGTTTGTATGTATGAAGTGTCTGTCTTTGTTGGTTTGTATATCGAAATTGCCTGTCTTTTTCTATGTGATTGTCTGAAGTGTTTGTCTTTGTTGGTTTAAATTTCTGAATTGTTTGTCTTTGTTGTTTGGTATCTCTAAAGTGCTTGTCCGTATCTTTTTGTATGTCTGAAGTGTTTATCTTTGTTGGTTTGTATGTCTGAAGTATCTTTCTTTCTCTTTTTGTATTTCTAAAGTGTTTGTCTCTGTTGGTTTGTATTTCTAAATGTTTTGTCGTTGCGTGTTTTTAAGGCTGAAGCGTCTTTCACGACTTGATTTCTTGTCTATAATGCCTGTCTTTGGTTGTATGTACGTTTGAAGGGACTTACTTTCTCTGATGGCATGTTTGAAATGTCTTTTTGTGTTGGTGTGTTTGTCTGAAGTGCCTGTCTTTGTTGTTTTGTATGTCTAAAGCGCCTGTCTTTTTCTGTTTGTATGTCTGAAGAGTTTGTGTTTGTTGGTTTGTATGTCTGAAATGTCTGTCTTTGTTGGTTCGTATGTCTAAAGTGCCTATCTTTTTATGTTTGTAAGTTTAAAGCGTTTGTCTTTTCTGCACTGCATGTATATAGTGTCTATTGTTGTTGGTTATTACGTCTTAACCGCTTGATATTCTCTATTTGTTTATCTAATGTGTCTTTTTTCATTTTTTTGCATGTATAATACACCTTTATTTCTAGTTTAGCGTGTTTGTCTCGGTTACCTTTGTCTTTTTTTTGGTCGAAAGGACTTGTTTGTGCTTGTCTGTATGTCTGAAGCCTAATTCCTTGCATGTTTGTATGTCAATAATTTCTATCTTTGCTTTCTTGAATTTCTGATGTGCCTGTCTTTTTTTGTTTGTATGTCTGAAGTGCCTGTCTATCTCTGTTTGTATGTCTGAAGTGTTTGTCTTTGTTGGTTTGTATGTCTGAAGTGTCTTTCTTTGTTGGTTTGTATGTCTAAAGTGCCTGTCTTTCTATGTTTGTATGTCTTAAGTGCCTGTCTTTGTTGGTTTTTATGTATGAAGTGTGTGTCTTTGTTTGTGTGTATGTCTTAAGTGTTTGTCTTTGTCTGTTTGTATGTCTGAAGTGTTTGTCTTTGTTTGTTTGTATGTATGAAGTGTTTGTCTTTGAATGTTTGTATGTCTAAAGTGCCTGTCTTTGTTGGTTTATATGTCTGAAGTGACTGTCTTTGTTGGTTTGTATGTCTAAAGTGCCTGTCTTTCTCTGTTTGTATGTCTGAAGTGTTTGTCTTTGTTGGCTTGTATGTCTAAAGTGCTTGTCTTTCTCTGTTTGTATGTCTGAAGTGTTTGTCTTTCTCTGTTTGTATGTCTGAAATGTTTGTCTTTGTTGGTTTGTATGTCTGAAGTGTCTGTCTTTGTTGGTTTGTATGTCTAAAGTGCCTGTCTTTCTCTGTTTGTATGTCTGAAGTGTTTGTCTTTCTCTGTTTGTATGTCTAAAGTGCTTTTCTTTCTGTTTGTATGTCTAAAGTGTCTGTCTGTGTTGGTTTTTATGTCTAAAGTGACTGTCTTTCTCTGTTTGTATGTCTGAAGTGCTTGTCTTTCTCTGTTTGTATGTCTAAAGTGTCTATCTTTCTCTGTTTGTATGTCTGAAGTGCCTCTATTTGTTGGTTTTCATGTCTGATGTGTTTGTCTTTCTCTGTTTCTATGTCTAAAGTGTCTGTCGTTGTTAGTTTGTATGTCTGTAAGTGTTTGTCTTTGTTGGACTGTATGTCTGAAGTGTCTGTCTTTGTTTGTTTGTATGTCTAAAGTGTGTCTTTGTTTGTTTGTATGTCTAAAGTGTCTGTTTTGTTGGTTTGTATGTCTGAAGTACCTGTCTTTCTCTGTTTGTATGTCTAAAGTGTTTGTCTTTGTTGGTTTGTATGCCTGAAGTGTCTGTCTTTGTTGGTTTGTATGTCTAAAGTGCATGTCTTTCTCTGTTTGTATGTCTGTAGTGTTTGTCTTTGTTGGTTTGTATGTCTGAAGTGTTTGTCTTTGTTGTTTTTTATGTTTGAAGGATTGTTAATTGTACGCTTTCAGGTTTGTTGCGTCAGTATTGATTTCTGTAATTGTCTGAAGTGTTTGTTTTGGCTGGTGGTTATGTTAATAGGGTTTTTAATTCCTTTTTTTATTTCAGAAGTAGCTATGTTTCTCTGTTTGTATGTCTGATTTGCATTTATTTCTTTATTTGAATTTATAACGTGCATGTTTTTCTTTGGTTATATGTTGGTGAAAAGGATCGGTACTTCAACTTGTAAATTGGTTTAGGAGGGGCATTAAGAAAAGAACTTGTTCTGAAATATTATAATAATACCGTTTTGAAAAGTATTGCTTGGTGTTGGGGTATGCAAAAAGCCGTAAGGTAAAGTTGTGGGTGAAAAAGGATGAGTACTTCAACTTGTAAAATGGGTTTAAGAGGGACATTACGTAAATAACTTGTTCTGAAAAGATATAATAAAGCCTTTGAAAAGTATTGCTTGGTGTTGGGGTGTTCAAAAAGCTGTAAAGTAATGTTGGGAGTGAAAAAAGATGAGTGCTTCAACTTGTAAATGGGATTTAAGAGGGATATTAAGAAAGGAACTTGTTCTGAAAAGATAAAATAAAGCCTTTTGAAATGTGGGGGCCCTTCTGTGTCTCAAGTGCGCAAAAAAAAGTATTAAAAATGGGTTGGGGGCCCGGGGGCCCTTTGGGTGCCCCGGGGGGAGGGGGCCCCTTTGAGAGGCTCGGGGGCCTTTAGGGGCCCGGAGGGGGTGGGGCCCTTTGGGGTTGGGGGTAGGGGACCTCACTACATTGTTCAAATGGAACTTGTGTATTATAACAACCACAGAGTTTCACCCCAAATCATCTTCTAAATCATCTTCTAAAATGTCTCAAACTGTTTCGCCCAAATCATCTTCTAAAATGCCTCAAACTGTTTTGCCCAAATCATCTTCTAAAATGTCTCAAACGGTTTTGCCCAAATAATCCCCTAAAAGTAATTTCTGCATGTTCCTTTGTTTCAGCATTCCTGCGCTGTCACATTTGAAATTCCTAGGAAACCATTTCCCGCGTTAATTTCTTCATCTCATAGGTGTTCCTAGCTACACTATTATGGCTTTGATAGAATATTAATTTTATCTCTCATACCTAAAGATCAGAGAAGCCATATTTAAAAATAGAATTTCTATCTCTTTAGAGTCCTGTATAATTCCTAGGAAACAAGTGATGTCATTTCTAATTCCTCTTTCATGGATCAATAATTCTCCGTCAGATTATGTAATTAATTTCTCAGATATCTACTTCCCCTCTTGTCCTAGTCGATTATGTAATCAATTTCTCAGAAATCCAGTTTCCCCCGAGTCCTAGTCGTTTATGTAATCAATTTCTCAGAAATCCAGTTCCCCTCGAGTTGATCCATACATCTCTTCCCATTAATAAATGGTCTACATGACTTTTGATTGAAACTTGGATAATTTACTGCATCTCTATAGTTTTGTCCTGGGTTTTTTCACCAGAGTTTGCTGGTGTCAACGACTGTGATGGCGTTGTTCTTCTAACGAAATGTTACTTTTTACTTCACTTTCATTTTTGATTTTTTCTGACTCTTGCACTCACGGGTCTTCTAATAGCCCAATTTGTTGCTCTTAATTTTCATTTTTGATACTTTCTGATATTTGCTTTATCATAACTGCTGACCAATTGCATACCCAACAACATGCTTGATACTAATTGATCACTATAACTGCAAAAAAAAACAACTATTCTGGGAGTATTATCTTGATTGGCATCCACGCAGTCACATGTATTCTAAAGCTATAATATTAGTTTTGCCATAATGTAATCACCAAAATAAACACAAGTGCTGCTACATTGTGGTATGGCTGATTTAGGCTACTAATCTTCCACATTTCAGCTTTCCCATTACCTGCTTTAACTATAGGTATACCTTTATAGCTACCAGCCCTTTTTAGATTTTTTTTTCCTATAAGATGAATGAATAGTTTTGAGAAAATTTGGCTATTTGTCCGAGACTAGAGCAAATATTCACATGTAGTTGAAGAGAAATCGAGTAAGTAATAACCTATCAATAACAACGACTCAAAAGAAAAATTTTACATAGTGACATTGGAACTGAATGAGCTTTTAGTTTGAATAAGTTTTATAAAGCAGCAGCATGAACGCTTCTGCTCTATATTAGAAGTTTTCAAACCCTACAACCAAAACTTTCAATCCCCACATATCTCAACAACCTTTTTGAAAATTACATCCCCCCCCTTCCTTTCTTTCACATATTAATATATAATAGCTATCTTTGAATTTGACCTGACCTTTATCATAAGTTTTAATTTAAATTCACAGAAGTAATGGATTTTTTCCATAGTATTTTAATATATTTTTTTTAATGTAGTTTTTTGATAATTTGGCTGTATTCCAGTAAGAGATGTCACTAAGTAAAAAAAGAACATCAAAATGAAACAGCTCTTTTTTGTTTAGAGGTAGTGTTTTAGAGTTTTATTTACTGTTCAGTTGAGATGTTCCTTACTTAAAGTTTATTACCATGAACTGTTTGATCAATCTTCTAACACAGATATAAGGTAGCAGAGTACAAAATAAAGACAAACCATTAAGGAGAAATAAGTCTGAAAATAATTTAAAACTTCACAAGAAAACAATCTGGTAAAAGTAACCAAATCTTTAGTTTTGGCTATAATATATAATCTTTTATTAAAGAGGGGAATATATTTGAATATAAAAGTATGTGCAAAATATAATAATCTCAAAGAAAAAAGAAAAAATATCTAATTTTTACAATTCAAATGAAGGAAAATTCAACAAATTTTTTAATGCTTAGGATTTCTAGCAAAAAGATCAATTCCTTTATTCGTCAAACATTCAAATATTATGTAATGCTATTTAAAATTAATATATTGAATCCAAAAATTAAAGAAAAAGAAAATCAGACTCATACTAAGTTTACATTAAATATTTGTTTTCTCAAAATAAAATAGGTATAGACTTGTCTTTATGCAGATTCTGAGGCCTTAGGAAGACAGGGGAAGACATGGAGATATTTTAGGCTCTGAATTCATTTGAATTACCTTCAATTGCCTGTCTTAGACCAACAACTTGGTAAAAGCCAAGAATTGGGGTTATTGAGAAAGAATCATTTTAAGAGAACAATTCTTACTCCATAAGATGCAGAATAATTCTAGTTACACATTTTGACAGCAGCTATACTAAGCTTTACCTTTCCTTCTCCCTAAAATTCAAATATATATTCTGTATTTATATAAATGTATATAAATTTATATTTATATATTTATACTGAGATTATAAATTTATTTTTACATTATATATTCATATTGAGCCTTTCTTGATTTTTGATTTTGTCACAGTTTCTTGATTTTGTCATAAGTTTATTGATTTTGTCAAAGATAGTTCAGTTTATGGGTACAGAGGTTTAAACAAGAGTGATGCTAATAACTTAAAATAAATATGAAAATTTTTAAGAGTTGTCAATTGTGTGGTTTTTCAACTGGTTCAGAATGAATCAATGCCTTTGATAATATGACTTCAATAAAATGGGATTATAATCACATGGTAAGTTTTTAACCAATATTTTTGTACTTTTCCATAACCAAAAGTAAGAGAAAAAGAGTATTATCTTACAACGTCCATTTAGTTTCCAAGTAAAACAATCATTATATCTTGAAAGAACATAAAATGGCATTGAATGATATGTTTACCTAATGCATAGCTCAGTTATGAAAATATGTCTAAATTTACCATAAGACTCCCTTCCCTTTTCTAAATAGGTATCATGCTTTTTATTTTATAATAGTCATGTAAAATATACCTTTTTCATTTCAGAATGATTTTTGTTAATATTTTCAGACATTTGAAAAATAAAATGAATGGCAAAAGAAGATAAAATTAAAACTCACAATCCAGCTGTCTAAATAACCCTCTTAGCATCAATGTTCAGAGTTAAACTGAACATGCATGCTTTCAAATAAAATTCTTTACCACAAGTCTCAAGAGAATTTGAAATAAAATCGCATTATCTTATGATCATTATGCTTAAGAAGGGTCTATATTTCCATCATCTTTGTCTGATTTTTGATGGTTGGAAAATAATTGGGATACAAATTTTGGAAAGTATTGAAAAATTATGTCAAGTAAAGTAAGTGTTAGTCACTATGTGTGGATAGTGGCGAGTGATAAATCATTAGGAGTGGCTACCCTGGGCAAAACATAATTTTAAGACAACTGATTTTTTTTGGGGGGGGGTTGAGATTTTAGTAGGAAATCCACAGAAATTTGTGGATTTCATTTTTTGATGAAATCTGCCAAATAGAATTTCTACCTTACTACACAAATTACGTCACAACTGGGTCATGAGTTTGAGAAAATTTGTTAAGAGCCTTAGTTTAAAAAAAAATTCACATGAGTGACATCATATTTATGAACAAATCTCATTTTTATCTTGGTAGTAGTTGTATCATTTTTAGTATCTATGATGAAGGCAAAATTACCAGAGAAACATAGATTAGTATAAAACACCAAGCATTATAGGTCTTTTTCAAAAGGGTGCTTATGCAGATTCATAATGCCAAGAAGAAAATTGGATAACCAACAAGGAATAGACAGAATACTTGCAACAATGACAATTACCATGAGTCAAAATTGAAAACCAAGAACAAAGAAATATCTGATTAGAATATAAATGGCAGCAAGAATTAAAAACTACAGTTAGAATAAGAACTTGTCCAAAGTTTTTTGGAAAATTGGCATAACAGGATTTTCTGGCCTGCAAAAACAATCTAAGTAGATTACAAGTTTGAAAAAATTTGTTTGGAGCTTCAATTTTGGAAGAAAATTCATATAATTGAGGTCATATTTATGAGCATGTTTCAAATGAATTAATAAGAAAAACTCCAAAAATGAAATGTTTCAAAGAAAAGTAAAGAACATACTAAATTTAAGATCTGAAGATATAGAAATGTGCAATAACTCAAACTAAAAAAAAAAACAGAAATACTATTAAAGAATAAATTAAATTCTCCCCCCCCCCCAAAAAAAACAGAAATTAAATAAGAAATCACAGGAAAAAAGATAAAAAATGTATTAAAATGAATGAATAAATAAATCTTAAAACAAGTATAGAATAGAATTGAATATGAACATCAAGCTTAAAATCAAAAAAAATATTTTGCTATTAAAATATAAATGAAACCCAGAACAAATAGAAATTACATAAACAACTAAAGCAAACAAACATACAATAGGAACAAAAATAAATAAATAAATCTTAAAACAAGTGAAGCCTGTTCTCTAGGTTATATAAATTAAGCTTTAGTAAAAGATATTTTTCTTTATTTTTTAACTCTAGATTCTAAAAATTAAGCTTTACTAAAAATAGGGTAGAATTCTAGTAAAGCTACTTTTTAAAATCTTGGACAAGTGTTAGGTTAGGAATATTGAACAGTACTTTCTTGTTATAACACATGCAACAATTGAAGTTAGGTTAATAATAATGAAATATACCTAGGTATTATAAAAAATATAATAGTTTAGAAGAAATTTTGGAAAATATTTTAACACTTTTGGGGTCGGGGAGGGGGATAGGTAAAGAATAGCATATATTAAATATGTAGGCCTAAACTAAACAAACCTATTCTAACCTAACCAAAATTACAACTAAATATTCAATTAAAATATAGCTACAATGTATTTTCCAACAAAGCCAAAGCTAATTGACAGGTATAAAGGTAAATGGTTATTGTTTCATGTTTGTGAAACAATTTCTCAAGTCTGTTCTATATATCAAGGAACTATCAATGAAACATTTAATAATGAATTCAGGAATTCAGGGCAAAAAAACATGCTCTGAGATGGTATTCCCAAGCTTCTATGTTAACCCTTTTCTTATTTCTAAGTTTTAGAACTTTGTCTCTCTTTAGTAAGTTTTGAGTGGGCCATATAATTTAGCTACAATGAAAGTGAAAACATCATTTGATACCTTTTTTATACTCTTTCATAATTCAATAATTGCCTCTGTAGCTAATTGTATCTTGAGCCCTTAAAGGGACCCCAAAGGTATTTTCCATGAATGATCAAAAACCATAAAAAAGCATGAAATGATGTTTTAACATTCATCCTAGCTAGAATATATGGCCCAATGCAAATTTACCATGATATTCACCTATCCCCACCCCCTAATTTGCAAATATATACTCTGAATTGGAATATACCCTGAATTGATGACAGCAAAATTTTGAATAACAAAATTCAGTTCTATTTTGTTGATGGCATTTGAAAAACTTGAAACAGTAGGAACTGTTTATATTTGAGTTGCCTAATAAATGAGGTTTAAATTATTATAAATAAGTGTTTTAGGTTAGGGCTCAAGATGCAATTAGCCCCAGAAGCAATTATTGAATAATGTAAGAGCATTAAAAAGGGACAAATTTCTAGGTAGCACAATAATTTAGCTAGGATTAAAGTGAAAGTGTCATTTGATGCCTTTTTTATTCTCTTTTGTAATACAATAATTGCTTCTGTTGCAGAATGCATCTTGAGCCCTTGAAGGGGCCCCAAAGGTATTTCATTTTTGTAACCACTCAAAGAAGTAATAACCTAACCTTTAAACTGCTTGATTTTCAATTCATACTGTTTTCCTACCATTTCAAATTTTTCAAATGCCATTGACAAAAATAGCACTGAATTTTGCAATTTGAAACTTTGCCATCAACAATTCATTGTATATTCCAATTCAAGGTATATGTTTACACATTAAGGGGTCAGGGATGTAAATTTCATGGTAAATTTGCAGTCGGCCATATAATTTAGCTAGGATGAAAGTGAAAACATCAATTAATGTTTTTTTTATGCTCTTTCATAATTCATATAAAATACATTTGGGCCCCATTAAGGTCTCAAGATGCAGTTTGTGACAGAAGCAATTACTGTACTATGAAAGAGCATAAAAAAGCATCAAATGATGTTTTCACTTTCATCCTAGCTAAATTATATGGCCCACTAGAAATTGACCCTCTCTTTTTTCTCTGGTTATAGTTCTGAAAATGCACTTTCTGTTATTTGGATAGAATTTTAAGCCACATTGTTGGGTAATTTTCTAAAATTTAGAATATATAATTTTTACATCTTTTTAACCTTCTAAATTGTGATTAAGCAAATTTGCTGGTAAATTTTTGACAGTTCAAAATATTGACTTATGAATAAAGTAAACATACTACTTGATGCTGTTTTTATGCTCTTTCCAAATGTAACAATCATTTTTGTTGGAAATAAATTTTACCCCCATCTGCATATATACCAATTCAGGGTATATATTTGCACATTAGGGGAGGGGGGGTAAAGTTTATTTCTGATGCAAATGAGAGGTAAGTTTAAACTTGACCCCCCCCCCTCTGATGTCCAAATATATACCCTTAATTGGTATTTATAGGCGTGGGGGTAAAATTCATTTCTGAAAAAATGATTAAGGTCATCAAAGGTCACTGCCCTTTAAAGGGAGAAGTTTTGTTTAGCTAACCTAACCCCTTTCTAAGATAGCAAAACATAGCTAAACTAGAATTTACAAAAATAAGGTATTTTTATCAGGGGAATCTAATCTGCAGCTTAACAAAAGAAGGGATTTGGGACAGGCCCTAGGGTTGTGAGTGCTGTGGCCTAAACCAGTAAGTAACATGGTGTTTTTTTATCTTCAAAAAGAAAGCAGTAACTTTGCAGGTGCCACAATAATTTAGCTAGGATGAATGAAAAAATGTCATTTGATGCCTTTTTTTATGGTGTTTCATAATACAATAATTGCTTCTGTTGCATAATGCATCTTGAGCTATAATGGGGCCCCAAAAGTATTTCATTTTGTAACCACACAAAGAAGTTATCAACACTATTTAAGTTATTGAAAATTGGTTAAAAACCTATCACTAGTTTATAAATAAGTTGTTCAAGAGTAATATATTCCAAAAATACTTATTTATAACAATTCAAACCTCATTTATTAGGTAACTCAAGTCAAACCATTTTCCTATTGTTTCAAGTTTTTCAAATGCCCTTGACAAAAATATTGCTGAATTTTGTGATTCAAAACTTTGGTGTTGAGATTCAGGGTAAATTCCAATTCATGGTATATATTTTCACATTAGAGGGGTGGGGGTGTAAAGTTTGGTAAAAATTTACAATTGTTGCCTATGATAAAGAGACATGTTAAGAAAACAACTCTTACTTTAAAATCTGTAAAATGATCCTAGTTAACATATTATCAAAGGGGAGAACCTTTATCCTCAAATCTTTCCTCTGTTATCCTTCTTTTTCCAAATCAAAAGAAAAAAATTATAATTTTTGCCATGCTTTCAAGAAAATGTGTAACATTTGAAATTGTTGCTATAAGTTTATTTTTATAGATGATGTTGATTCCTGTTGTTAAGTTCTGTTTTTTAAAACAAGATTTTAAAATACACTTCTAAGACATTGAAGAATATCTTAGAACCTTTATGCTAACAGAATATATAACCCCACCCCCTAGTGTGCAAATATATATGCAAAATTACATTTTGAGTCAAAATATAATCTTCATTTGCATCACACATGAATTTTATTCCCAACCCAATGATGTGAAAATATATACTCTGATTTTGTTATATTTAGGCATTAAGGTAAAGTTCATTTGGTTATATTTAGTTTCAGAAGGCAATTTTGGGTACATATTTGCACACTAGGGGGTTTGGGGTATATATTCTGTAAGTATATAGGTTCTACAATATTCTTCAATTTCTTAGAAGTGTATTTTTAAATTTTGTTTAAAAAATGGAACTTAATAATGGGATTCAATGTCATCTAAAAAACCAACTTATAGCAACAATTTCAATAGATTTACACATTGCATTGAGAGCATGCAAAAATACAAATTTCTTTTCTTTTAAGTTGGAAAAAGAAGGAAAAAAGAGGAAAGATTCGAGGATAAAGGTTCTCCCCTTGGATAATATGTTAACTAGGATCATCATACATATTTTAAAGTAAGAATTGTTTTCTTAACATGTCTCTTTATCATAGGCCACAATTGGAAACTTTTACCTAAAGTTCAAGGTAAATTTGCAGTTGGCAATATAATTTAGCTAGGATGAAAGTTGACAACATCATTTGATGCTTTTTTATACTCTTTCATAATTCATATAAAATGCCTTTGGGGCCCCTTGAAGGGCTCAAGATGCAATTTGCAACAGAAGTAATTATTGTTATTTGTTGCCTTTTTTTAATGCTGATAACGAATATAATAAGCATTTCTATTGGAAATTAATTTCCGCCCCCCCCTATATCTGTCCAGTGGGGGTTAGGTATAGCCGCGATAGGGGGGGGGGGACTGAAATTAATTTACGATAGAAATGCTTCTTATATTCGTAATCAGCATAAAAAAAGGCATTGAATGGTGTATTCAATATATTACAAACTCAATAATATGATTTGGTAGATATTGACCAACTAGCCTAGGCTATACTCCTCTGTCTTCTAAAGGGGGAAATAATGGTAAATATCTACCAAATCATATTATTGAGTTAGGACTAAAGTGAATATACCATTTGATGCCTTTTTTTATGCTGATTACGAATATAATAGGCCTAAGCATTTCTATTGGAAATGAATTTTAGCCCACCCCCCTATATATGCCAATTCAGGGTTAGGTCTATATAGGGGGGGGGGGCTGAAATTCATATCCAATAGAAATGCTTATTATATTTGTAATCAGCATAAAGAAAGGCATTGAATGGTGTATTCACTTTATTCCTAACTCAATAATATGATTTGGTAGATATTGACCAACTAGCCTAGGCTATACTCCTCTGTCTTCTACAGGGGGAAATAATGGTAAATATCTACCAAATCATATTATTGAGTTAGGACTAAAGTGAATACACCATTTTATGCCTTTTTTTATGCTTATTAAGAATATAATAGGCTAATCATTTATATCAGAAATTAATTTCAGCCCCCCCTCTATATCTCCCAATTAAGGGTTAGGTTAGTTTTATTTAGGGGGGGGGGCTGAAACTAATTTCCAATTGAAATGATTATTATATTTGTAATCAGCATAAAGAAAGGCATTAAATGGTGTATTCACTTTATTACTAACTCAATAATATGATTTGGTAGATATTTACCGAAACAATACCGTGTTCCTGACTAGCCAAGATCCCAAGTGAGCTGAAAACTAAACTTAAACTAGGTTTTTCAAATTCAAGCAAAAATTTTCCATTTCATGTAGAATTAAAATGGCTTAACTATAAAGACACTTATCTTTAGAACCGGAATTCAATTGGGAATCAAAACACATGTCAAATAGCCTATATATTTTCGTCAGAAGTATTTAACAAAAGTTTACCTATGAAAATATCCAGTCTAAATTAAGATTTCTTTGTTTGTTCTGTAAATCAGTGTTGCCACTCGACCGGCACCGCTCCGCAGCGCCGGCCTCGTCAAAAAGCGGCATTTCCGCGGCATCCTTGAACCAAAATGCGGTAAAAACCGCGGCATGCTCGAAATTCTCGGAAAAGCTGTGTTTTGTATTTTTTAGAGAGAATGGGTGAAAAATCTCGCTTTAATATGAATGTTGATTCAGTGTCAAGTGAAGTGTGGTAAAGATCGGTCATAAATTTGAGAAAACATGTACAGTCTATCCTTCTTTTCACCGGTCAAAGGTAAGCATGGTCAGCTCAGTCCGTGAACACACATTTTCCGTTCATCGTTTTCCTAAAGCACGCAACAGAAGTAAAAATGCAGAGGTACCACAGCAGGGAAAGTCCACGGTGGGAAAACTGTATAAATGTGAAGTGAATAGTGATGAAATTAAAAGCGAATTTCCCTTGGGCTTTCAAGCCTATACAATAGAATAATTAATGGGTTGCTAGATTCTCGTATCTCAACCTTTTTCGATTAATGTTTAATGAAAATCAATATCAAAAACTTCAAGAAGGAACATTCAGATAAATAATACAAGACAAACAGACAAGATTAATTTCAGATAAATAATTGCAACAAAGACATTTGCGAAAGATAAGAAACTTAAAGTGGGACAAATTTTACATACGGGAACAAATGCGGTATAAAAAGCCATTTCGCGGCATAATCGTGGCGTGCGGCAAGATCAAAATTTTATGCGGCATTTCTCTCAGAATCGCGGCGTAATGCCGCGAAATGCGGCATAAGTGGCAACACAGCTGTAAATAGCGAGTGAGTTTTGTTGCTACATGAGTGCTACCTAGCTTAAGAGTTAAAGGGCTGGGCACACGTAGCTGATTTCAGGAACTGATTTCCAAATCAGCGCCGATTTTAAAGGAAATCGGCGTCGATTTGAGGTTGAAAAATTTTCAACAGATTTACAAAATCAGCGCTGATTTTCATCACGATCATCATCAAGAAATAGGGATACAAATAAATAGTCAGCCAGAGATATCTGTGGTGAAAGACCCGACTTCTGAGCTTGAGAATTAAACTGAGAACTAAGCTAGGATTAATCAAGTAACTATTAATAGACTCCAGTTGACTATTTGTATCCATGATTTTTTTGTTTTGAAAATCTCGCGCAATAAATTTTCCTTTCAACCAAATTTTTCTTACCGCTATCGTTTGTCCACTGATGCTGAAATCAGTTCCCGAAATCAGCTACGTGTGCCTAGCCCTTAAGCTCACATAGCTGATTTCGGGAACCGATTTCAGAAAGGATGTATTCCACGTCAAATGATTATAATTAATGATGCTAAGAGGCGAGGCTTAGTGACGTTTTTCGGGGATTAATCATCAGCAATTACGATTAGTTTACGATAATCATCAAATATGATTAATTACATACCTAAAGAACTAAAGCCCCACTAGATTCCTTGTCTAGAACGTAATTAATTATGAATAATCACCGAAAAACGCCACTAAGCCCCGTCTTTTAGCATCATTAATTATAATCACTCGACGTAGAATACACCCTTGCTGAATCAGCTATGTGTGCCTAGCCCTATGAAAGATTTTGGCTTTGTTTGGATTCTTATCATTAGAAAATACTTAATATTTCTAAGCATTTTTTTTAATGATGCCTTCCCTCCGGAAACCCGGACCCAATAAAATTAGAATCACTGGTATTGATTCTGTAAACTTATACGCTCAAAAAAATTGTACTTGACACAATATATACTTTTGGAAATAAGCACAATAGCTCCACTTAGCACCCGGATTATAAACTGAGCGTCAAGGTGAACTATTAGATAGTCTAGCAGCATATCTATAGCAATAGATTTTATTACCTAAGCAAAAAAAACATAAATAAATATAGGAAGAATGAAAAATATGAGATTAATTGAATTATCCACTTAATATCCTTAACTGTTATTAAGATAAAGGAGATGTGTTATTTATATAAACTGGATGCACAAAGTGTACTTTGTTTTGGTTTAGCATCTATCTTAGCATTCTAAGAAAGTTTCAACTTAAAACCCTTAACCATTCCCAATATTAATTTAGACACTCCCATTTATGCCCTTTTGACAATCTGGATGCACCAAGTATCTTTAGCTTTAGTGGATCTTCCATTTTATCATCCTCTGATAGTTTCAACTTAATAGCCTTAGTGTTTTCTCAGATATTGCAAGTTCTCTGTTTTGACCAGTTTAATGGACTTAGTCTTTTAATTGAATTCAACAGCCGCCTTATAACTCTTCACGATTTCCAACTTAATGACCTTAACCATTCTTATATTTTTGGTAGGCCTTTTTAAATAACAGGTGCACAGTTAAACTCTTTTGAATAAGTTCCAAAGTAGTTGCAGCAGAAGTAGCAGTTAAAAATAGCGCCAGATGCAGTCAAAAGTAGTTAAAGTTACAAGTGAATGTAGTTACAACTACTTATAGTCATAAATTGTTGCATTTGCAAAGAAGTTGTAATTGTAGTCAAAAGTAGTCAAAGTTGTAGGAACTAGTATTTGCAGCGGCAGTCACAAGAAATATTAGTCACAGATAAAGACAAAAATCAAATTCAAATTGCAGTCACAGGTAGGCAAAACTACTCACAATTCGAAGTAGTCGCTCTTAAAGTTCAAAGTGCTGCATTCCCAAGTAGTTTTAGTAACAGTAGAAATATCAGCCACAAAAGTTTGAGGCAAAACCCTCACCCATTTCTAAAATACTGTTGACTTGATATTTTGACAATCTGGCACCGAAGTAATATCTTTTGATTTAAATCAACTTCCCCCTATACACTCTTAAAGTACCTCTTTAAGATCCACTAAGGTTCAAATATTCTTTTCTTTCCTTACTATAGATTTTATATGTAAACCATTGGCAAACTGAATAATTTTCTTTTAGTCCTTACTGAAAGCTTGCATTCAAAGAGCTAAAATAAACTTAAAATAATGCCTTGAAATTCTATTTTTTCTAAGAAGTTTTTCATTGGTTGACCCAGGTACCAACGGAAAGCTTCACCCCACCCCATAATTATTTTCTGAGTGTGCCACTGTTTCTATACGAAATTTTTTTAATTATTTTACATTCTCTTTCCATCTCAATTTTGAATACGAATATGTTCCTGAGGCTATTTTCCGCGTTTTTTGACTTCCAGGAGAAAAAATTTCACGGAAGGGCGCATGCAGGAGTGATCGAGAAAAGAATTAGAAATTAAAGCCTTTTTCAAATGAAGGTATGCTAAATAGAGTTTTTCAGACTGATTCGCCCACAAAAAATATTAGGGGGGATTTTTAAAGAGGATGGAACTGTCTGAAGAAAATTTGATAGAGGGAGGGGTGTTGCACTTCGGGTTGGGTATATTTCCAAGGGGTAGTTTTCTGTGACTTGGAAGGGTATATTTCATCGATTGCCAGCAAGATTTACCAGCATTATTAGAAAAAGGATCAGAAACTAAATACATAAAACAATTTTTTTTTACTGAGAGTAGGGAGCCATATTAAAAGTCAGAACAAATGGAAAATACTCCGTATATGAAGGTTTGCCCCCTCATCAATACTATACTCTTTGCGCTAAAGTTTGACTGAACATCCACTAAAACTCAAGGACTGTTTAATTAGAACAGGAAACTTCTTTGAAAGTTCTAACAGCTTTAGCATAAAAAGACATGTATTGAGGAGGGGGTAACACTTAAAATGCGAAATAGTTTATGTTCAATGTTGCTCCTATATACGAAATATTTTTTTTGTTAAGAGTTTTAATGTTGCTCCTTACTTTCAGTTAGAAAATAAGTTTTTTGTTTATTTTTAACGTCTAGTAGGGATGAGACTATGCCAGTTATTTTTATTCCGCTCTAATCCATAAACCAGTTTTAGAAAATTTTGATAAATGCTCCTTAGATTACAACAAGTCGCTTCTTCAAAATTGCGTGTATGGAAATATTTAAGATAAATCAAGTCCTGGTCTTTTTCACTTGCCTTATAACTGAGCTACAAACTCACCCAGGCTGTGAGACACTTTAAACTAGTATAACTCCTAGCTAATTTTCACAGGTTTCACGGTCATTTTAATCAGTTGAATATTGTCAGTCACATTGATCAATTAAAAGTTCAATACTGTCTAATCTTAGTATAGGTTCTGAATACAATCTAATAATAATGGTGGTTTATTTTTAACTCACAAAATAAACATATGCAAGGTATAAATAAAGCAGTGTTTACTCTCGATACTAGAAAAAAAAATAATTACGAGAGATATAAAAATAAGCAGCTTTGAAAGTACACTTGGTTTCAAAAATAAATAAAATATAAGCACCTATGCAAAAAAGAAAAAAATTAAAGCGAAAATGAATATAGACAGTTCAAACTCTTTATTCTAAAGTTTTGTTATTGCTTGGAAATTTTCTAGATAAGGCTATCTTTCTCGTTTATTACGATTGATTGCTCTTATTGCTGATTTTAAGCACCAAAAACAAACCGAATTGGATACATATAAGCAGAACAAATCCATAATAATCAATTATGGCGTAGTTTTTAATTCATGTATATGAAAAATGAACGTATATATTTTCCATGCATTTCAAACGTGCATATTAAGAGACTTAGATTAGTAGATTATTTTAAATACGTAAATAAGTACTCTTTCAGTATCTGAAAAACGAAATAGTTTGACAAAAAGCGTCAAATACCATTTTGTCATTAAATAACAAATTGTATTTGAAAAGTATGTATGCCAGCTTCTCCCAGAAGGGATAGGCTATTCTGTATTCTTCTAGTATCCATGACTGCATGTGATCCTAAGAAAATGCTGTAAATGATACCGAGTCTGAACAGACTGAATTTTCTTATAATCATAGATTCAAACGTTTTTTTAAAGTCAAGAGAGAAGATTTATTAGTCCCGTTCTTCTCTATGCAAGGATTCCAAAATTCTTCCACAAATATATCATGTCAATCGTTTCATCTGCTCCTGTTGAACAACTTTTTCTCAGTTGGGAGTGTTATTTTGACAAACAAGAGAAATACACTTGAAGACAATAGAATCCAAACATAATTTAGGTCAAAAGTTAAAGAAAAAACATTGGATTACGAGTGAAACAGATTGACACAGTTCTTTTATCCATACTATCGCAGTTATTATCTTCTTGTTCCTTTTTAAGAGTCAACAGTGATCAGAGGGAATCTAGTCACTTCCATACACCTTTTTTCCCCAAAGTTAATTGGATAATAATTTTAAAATAGCATTTTTTTTAAATTATCCAAAGATCATATAGCAATGCCTCCAAGAATGATATAACCATACAGAGGCAACTGATTTGGGTTATAAGTTCTAATCCAGGAGCCAATATGGTTTTTGAGGAAAGGAAAGTAGTATAAATCTTGTCTGAAGCTCATTTAATTGGACATTGAAAGGACTAGCTCCATTTTTTAAATCCAAGAGCAATCGGACGGAAACCACCTCCTTCCCTGACTCCTTTTTTCTAAACTCTTCTGATCAAAATTTTGAGTTAGCCATTTTATTCAAATATTTCAATTGTCAAATAACTATGTTTCTGACTTTGAAACCTTCAGGTAAACGGCTATGAGTTATACTAGTTATATATCGTTAACACATAAAGCTCTTATGAAATTGTTGGTCGGATAAACTTTGGAGGAGGCTTGTTCAATTTTAAATGAAAATTTCTTGTCCTCTCTTTAAAAGTCAATAGAGATCAAAGGTAAACAGCCCCCCTCCTTGCGAGCATTTTTCATAATGTACATCTGATGAAAATTTTTATATAGTCATTTTGTTCAAAATAGTCTAGAATTAAAAACCTAGAGCTTAGGGGTTGAAAATCTCTTTTGGCCCCAAGGCAAGGATTGTAACTTATACAAGTTTCACCCTTGTTAACATATAAGCTTTTTGCGAATGAAATGGTCGTAATAACTATTGAGGGGGGCTCATTTGATAAAAATTAGAACTTCTGACTCCTGTTTAAGAAACAAAAGAGATCGAAATACAACCAGCCTTTTCCTCAATTACATCAAATATACCAGCCTTTTCCTCAAATATATCTTGTCAAAATTTTAAGATATGTAATTACAGAAACAAAATAGAAAAATAAATACCAATTCTTCTGGGGCTGAGCCCCGCACAAAAAGCCCCGAGAAAAGGGCTTCTTTCTATGCAAGCTGCTTGTAATTACTTTGATACTATCTTCACTATGATGCTTGGGTTTACTCATTTACGTGGCAACTTTGATTTACAGGGCAACGGTTGTAAGTAATACAAGTTGTTTATTGTTTCTTTGATAATTTTTTTCTAGATATTGTTACTTTAATATAAGTTTTGATATTTTGATGATACTTTAATGTTGAAAAAATTTGATTTGTAGTAGGGAATTTTGAAAAAACTCAAAATTTTGGCTATCAAAAACTAACAGAAATAAACCTAGATCAGAAGGAACAAAAATCTATAATAATTCAGACTCAAAACGACCAGAATTACTATTAAAGCATAAATGACAATAAAAATAAAAAGAAATTATTTAACAATAAGAGCTCCTCCGTTGTCACTATTTCAACTAAAAAACAATATTTTTAGAGCTGGTCACTATTTTCAAGAAATAATCACTAAATTCAATACTTTATGAAATTGGCCAAGTTTTTTTTTAAGAATTTGAGCTTCCGAGCCATTACAAACCCTGTTTAGAGTGGGAGGATGTGAGAAAAAAGTCATTTTTTGCACTTTCAGGCCTTCACTTTTAGAGGCTTTCCCAAAGTATGCAAACCTGTCTAAACTCGGGTGCTTTTTTTGTTGACAGACATAACATAGGTAGCTGACAAGGTAAATGCCAATATTTGAATAAAAAATGGATACGACAGTTTAGCCCGCCCTTTTTGCTGTGAAAGTAGTTACGACAAAAGTGCAGACAGCGCTTGGTTTCCTTTTCCATTTTATTGCGACAATTTTTGATCAATATATTCTCAGGAATGGCTAAGGCTCATGTTAAAGCTCAGACATGGTTTTTCTACCTTTTCTGTATTACTTTAGTCGTTTAAATTGAATTTAATACAAAGTGGTAATAATATAACTTCAGAAATTTCGAATACTTGGTAAAAAAATAAAAGCAAGTTAACTTATTGGGTCTTTACTGACTGCGTTTCTCAGTTATTTTTATGAGGGGGTAGGGGAGGTGGATTGCAGCTTCTTCATCTGGGAATGCTCTCTGTATTGCAGTGGGTGGGTGGTTGTTGTCTTGATTCATGATTTCAAAAAAAACACTTGTAGTACTTCACATTTAAAAGAGACGTAAACCAGTAGGCTGATTGCACATCTTCGATTTTATCAATAGGAATAACAGGTTTTAAATCCATCAGCTTTGGGACAACAAGAAACTCAACCACTATTGTGGAAGAAGTGTCTTTTCTTTCCTTAAGTTTAACCTCCCAAGCAAAGGTTATTTGAGAGACTGATTCCTCAGAAAACGACAGTTTGTAACCGATTCTTTTTGAGTGGCCCTGTTTAACCTGAAATTGTTTAACTTTGGATAATGAAACATTATCTTGGAGGCCTGCTAAAAATCCAGCACTTTGTTCATTTGATGGACATTCTTTGTTAATTTAGTGTCGTAACTGACCAGAGGTTAATCCTCCTCTTACGACAATTTCCGCTTTCACAAAAGTGAAATACATACACTTACGATAAAGTAGAATTTTTGATTTACTCAACCGGGAGGCATAAAACAAAACGAGTTAAACCATTTGAAATCTCGTAAAAAGTAACTCTGGTTGGGTTCGTAACTCAATTTTGACTAAGGGTGTCAGTTAAGACATTCTTGCTTTCAAAAGGTGAGTTCACTGCTCCATACGACTAATTTCTCTTAGTGTTATTTACGTCTGTAAAACTAATGTTTTGTAAGCACAAATTTTTGAAACATATTTTCTTTGCATTTGACTAATGTCTTGTTTGTTTCGCTGCAATAACACACTTATTGAAAGTCTGCACTAAGTAATAAATCTGGAAGCTAGAATCTCGAATCTGCTATATCGAATCCTGAATGGTGTACGCAAAGTAACTTTTACTTCTCCAGTTTAGTTCAATAATTGTGTTACTGGTGCTCAACATAAGTTGAACTATACATTTATATTCAAAAGAGTTGATTTGCGAGTTAGGTTTGTAGATGACTTATTGAACCCTTTGTACTCTTCCAACGATGCTCTTTGACATTCGATCATCTCTAAGAACAGTATGAGTATATTAGTTTGTATTTTAAGACTGATAAACAGCTGTTCTACCATTTATATATCAAGGAAATGGAAGTTTAATAAGTCTATCTTGCTCTGAAATTCTATCTGCTGGAATCTGAATTACCAGTGTGTGAGAATCTGTGAAAGCCATCATAACCTGACTAAATTGTAAAAATAGCAAAGTATGACTTTTGAGTAAAGATAAAGGTAACGAAATATCGATTTTCTTTGTGTAAGGAAACAAACAACATTAAATTCTAAACAAGGTTACCCTTGATTTAACAAGGGCGATAAAATACAAATACAAATACCGAACCGCCGCTTCAAACTCGAGGGGTCAAAGACAAGAGATATTACCCGATTTGTATCACATGACAAAACAGGGGTTTTAATAGAGAAAGCGGCAACTAACTTTTTGAACAAAAGACTTATTATTAGGATTATATCAAAACTGGTCTCTGGCCAATGAGAGAAAAGAATAACAAAATAAGACAAAACTTAAAATAGGGATTCGGGGACGAAAACAGAGTAGTCTTTTTTGGAACGAACAACGAGTAAGTGTTTTACTTTGTAATTAAGGTAGACTACCACTGTCTGTCTGAATTCCCCTTGGAGATAAAAGTTGGAACATAAAAATAAAATAAGAAGAAAACCTCTAAAGATTTCTGTCACTTGGAGATAACTTTAATACGTATGTAGGAGAAAATAATTACAACTAGTGCTGAAATCTAACATTTAACTATAGGTTGGTGATTTTGGGTTTATAGTTCGGTAGTATTTCGACTTAGAAAAGGCTTGAGCCATTTGGACAAAACAGCATTTTAAGGTTAGAATAAGCTAAATTAAATTTCTTTCCAGAAATTTAAGCTTTGAATAACTGAGGGTTCAACCTTAAGAGGAAAGGAACCTTAATCAAGAAGTCAACATTAGAAGAGCCCTTTGTGCTCCCCATTTCAGCCTAGAGTTCCTTGGAACTTAGCTTGACTGCATAAGGACCTTATATCTAAAAATTGGAATTATCGGACAACAACATTACTTGCCCCCCCCCCCCTTGTGCAATCTTCAGACGTTTATACGAAGAAGAACCCTGTTCGCTTTTAATCATTCTTTCATTTCGTTAAACCCGTACTGCATGTTTATGCAAAGGTGGCCTCGATGTTTATACAGATATGTTAAGGGAAAGGGAACAATATTGTCAATTTAAGAATTTCCAGACCTTTATGTCCAGATATTTTCAATTGAAAGTTTTCCTTGCTAAGGTAAAAGCTTACTATAGGTCCAGGGAGCACACAGCCCTTTTCGAGAAATAATAAGAGGATCTCTTGGTTTGGGTTAATGTAAATTGAAACAAAATCAAGTACGGTTATTCTTAGCTTAGCTCAGCAATAGTTTGAACTAAAGGATTTTAATAATCCAGAACTCAAGCCTTGACTAGCTATTCAAGTGTAACTCCTTTAAGTAGAAACATTCGATAGCCTAGAATTAACTTAATCTTTTTCTTTTCGGTAAACATTGGTGGATTGAACAAGTAGACCATAGACATTAGACCTAGAAGAGGTTTAGAAATATTTAACATAATCAGAATTAGAATATTTTTCTTTTTATCTTCTTTTGTAATAAAAATCAGTTGTCAATGAATTCTGAGTACCGATTTCTTACCAAAGCCTCCGTTTGTAACACGCTACCATATTTATTAGCCCTGATAATAGGGGCAACCTTACAACTGGTAGCAGCGGTACTCAAGTTTGGTGCAACTTTCGTTTAGGTGGGGGAGGATTAATTAAATCTATAAAATTTGGTAAAATTTAGTCCTCTGTTCCTGACAAGAAAGTGTGTGTTCAGTTTTCCAAACCTATCCAAGACAGAAAAGTTTGAAAAAGTGTTCATTAAAGAAATTTTTAACCTTAAAGGGAAGCTCATACGGCCTTTTATCTTCCTAAGATTCTTTATATCTTCCCCTTTTCTTTCTCTTTACTACAAGTTCTAGTATCGGAATCGTCTATAATTTACTTAAATAGGGTCATAGATTAATCATCCTCAAGAGTGTGTAATTATAATACTAAACTTGAGGGTAAATTTAATTCATGGTACTGAGAAAATTCTCATACAATTTATAAATAGACCCATTTTAGTGACTTAAAGCACTATAAGGGATCAAATCGTTTCCCACACTAAGAATTGAAAAGAATAGATCCATCATGAGTTCAAATGAAAACAAAATTAAAGAATTAGAAATTGCACTACGACAAGCGCAAGAGGAGAGAATAAGACTAGAAGAGATCGCACAAGCTAGAATAAACGCTCTACACGAGCAATGTGGAGACCCCCAGTCACAAGCAGGCTTCAAAACCTATTTGTGGAGCAAGCGCCTCCCATCTCGTTACTGACACATCCAAATGAAATCCATTCATGGATTGCCACCCTTAAACAAATACAAAGGAGTTTAGGGAAAGATGATATTGCTATGATAAATCAAGCTATCTGTTATACAAGAGGAGATATACAAAGATTCGCAACAAGTTTAGACGTTCCCAACATAAGAGATTTAGACCATTTAGAAAGACTTCTAAAAGAAGCCTTTTTACACGACAAACCAGTCGCACAAAAACTACAAGAGCTGCTCTCTGAGAAACAAAGGCCATATGAGTTAGTACACCAATTTTACTCCCGGAGCAGGGGAAGGGCAAAAGGTTATGCAAATAATTCTCCTGGTATAAGAGCAAATGACATTACGATGAGTATTTTTAAAAATGGCATGCTCCCTTTCATTGGCAGCAGAGTATTAGAACAATCTAAGGCCTCGGACGACCAAGATGAATTATTAACACTTGCAAAAAGATTCGAACCAATAGATTTAATATATAGGGACTTCGCAGATATGTTCATTGGAGCAGCGGTAGTAGACTCAAGAGACAGGAATTCCACTAAAGAACCTGCAGTTAACCACAAAGTAGAATATAAAAACAAAGGCAACTATAACTATGAAAAAAGAAAATGTTTTAATTGTGGGAGACTGGGACACATGAAAGTGGATTGCAAAATCCCAAAGTGTACAAATTGTGGGAAATCCGGACATTACCGGAAAGACTGTTGGCAAAATCTAGCATGTATAAGGTGCCAAGAATTTGGGCATAGTGCAGACAAATGTATGGCACCAAATCCTATTGAAAAAAAAATAATCAGGCATGACTTAGAGGAGGTAAGTTCCAAGCAAGAAAATAAAATCACAAACCCTCCTTCTAACCAAAATGAAAATATTTGTTTTAGTGCGTTACAGGGAAATAAAACTGAACCAAGTTCTTTCCCATTTATGTGGACTGCTAATATAGCAGACCAAAATTTTGTAAAATTTTTCGTAGATAGCGGGTGCCAAAGAAGCTTGTTAAAGGAGGAAATATTTCAAAAATTTCCAGTAGAAGTTCGTAGACGCCTCAAACCATCCTCGCGAAACGTGAAATCTTTAAGTTGAGAGACTTTACCACTAATAGGAGAGATAAATGTAGCATTCTGCCTTACAGATGAGGCAAAACGGAATAAAAGATTATTTTAGAAATTTTTAGTCGTCCCAGACTTGAAATTTGACGTAATTATAGGATATGATATTTTAAACAAACTTGATTGTACGTTAAATTTAAAATATAATAAAATTTCTTTAGGGAGCACGAGCACGGAGGAAATAAATTTCCTTGCGTTTTTCACTGAAGAAATTTCGGGAAGGGGATTGGCATATATAGCAAAACAGGTCTGAATTCAGGACAATTGTTTCAAAATCATTAAGGCCAAATTGTCGAATCACTCAGCACCCTTTGTAGGTCAGGGTAACACTATAATGTTTACCGCGAATATTCAGACACAATTACACACATCTCCGTCGATATGGAAAACTTATAATAATGCAATAAAATAGTTTATTTTAATACTAGCGATGAACCTCTAAATTTGCCACAAGGTACAATCGTTGGTTCATATGAGGTGATAAACAATGAATATTTAAGGGATACGACTCTCTTAGCAGCAGGAGTAAAAGAAAATAAAGAAGAATCCCTCTCTATAGAGGAGGATAAAATTGTATTGGAAGACAGTGAATTTTTAAAAAGAATTAAAACGGGTCCGTTAAGTTCAGAAAGAAAACAAATAGTAGAGACAGTCAAGGAGGCACGCTTGTGCCTCTATATAGAGGCGACCCACCACAATGTTAAGCGATTTCAGGTCCTAGAGGTCGCAGAGAGACGGCGGTGATCGCATTTTGTAGCCCAAGCTCAAACTAAGAAACTTGCAAAATTTCATCCTCCTCCGACTTTATCTTCATGGGGTAAACTGGGCCGGAAATTTTGACCCTCCCACCACAGCCCCCCTTTAAAGTTGTCCGATTTGGCTGAAATTTAGAGGTTAATCTTTCCTAGGGCCCGGGAGCTTATCCTCGAAATTTCAGCTCAATCCCATCACTCCTTCCCTGTTTTCAAAAAACCAAATATAGTCACTTAAAATTCATCATTTCTTTTTTTTCTTATCCACGCCTACAGGCCACAGTTGGCAACTGATCCGGGTGAATGAGGACTCATTCGAAGCAGAATTCGACCTGTTAGAGCCTTTTGATATTTTCAGACCGAAAAAATTATCCCGCGAATTTACATTTACGAAAAACCTCGTTTTCCTATAAGAACCCGCTATAAGCGGGCTAGCCCGCGAAAACGCGGGCTCATTTTCCTATAAGAGCCCGCAAGCGATTTCCGGTCCTAGCAGTCACAGAGAGAAAGCGGTAATCGCATTTTGTAGCCCAAGCTCAAACTAAGAAACGTGCAAAATTTCACCCCCCTCCGACTTTATCAAGGAGGCACACTTGTGCCTCTAAAAAGAGGCGACCCACCACAATGTTAGGCGATTTCAGGTCCTAGAGGCCGCAGAGAGACGGCGGTGATCGCATTTTGTAGCCCAAGCTAAGAAACGTGCAAAATTTCATCCTCCTCCGACTTTATCTTCATGGGGTAAACTGGGCCGGAAGTTTCGACCCTCCCACCACAGCCCCCCTTTGACGTTGTTCGATTGGGCTGAAATTTAGAGGTTAGGCTTTCCTAGGGCCCAGGAGCTTGTCCTCGAAATTTCAGCTCAATCCGATCACTCCTTCCCTGTTTTCAAAAAACCAAATATAGCCACTTAAAATTCATTTCTCTTTTTTTTTCTTATCCACGTCTACAGGTCACAGTTGGCAACTGATCCAGGTAAATGAGGACTCATTCGAAGCAGAATTTGACCTGTTAGTGCCTTTTGATATTTTCAGACCGAAAAATTTATCCCCCGAATTTACTTTTACGGAAAACCTCGTTTTACTAAAATAGCCCATGTTAATTTTTCCCACCACAACCCCCCTTTAACGTTGTCTGATCGGGCTGAAATTTAGAGGATAACTTTTCCTGGGGCCTGGGAGCTTATCCTTGAAATTTCAGCTCAATCTGATCACTCCTGTTCTCAAAAACCAAATATCAAGTTTTATGGGGATTTGCTTGCTTTAAAAAATAGATTCTCTTTACTAAAAAACAATTACAATTGTGTCTCTTTAGTCAAGCGGTCAAGACTCCCGACTGTCAGGCGGAAAACCCGGGTTCGACTCACCGTCAGAGAAAATTTTTTATATACTGAATTTACAGTTTAAAAAAGAAACTCAGTTTCTTTTTTAAATAACTCCTGACACGATCAGCAAACAGTTAGTCAAGCAATAATAAGTAATAAACTGTACAAAAACGTGCTGAAATTATTTGAAAAAAACTACGTTTTTTAAAGAGTCAAAGAGGCTGAGTTACAAGGTCGAACCTTAAAACGTACAGGGATTAGGAGGCACAGTTGGGGGGCTGCCGCCCCCCATACCCCCCGCTTTCGCCGCCTTTAAATAAAAAAAAAGTTTTTTAAACTGAAAGTAAGGAGCGACATTAAATCTTAAAACGAACAGAAATTATTCCGTATATGAAAGGGGCTGTGCCCTCCTCAACGCCTCGCTCTTTACGCTAAAGTTTTTATTGTTTAAAAAAAAGAGTTGTGAAAAAGTCATACTTTAGCGTAAAGAGCGAGGCGTTGAGGAGGGCACAGCCCCTTTCATATACGGAATAATTTCTGCTCATTTTAAGATTTAATGTCGCTCCTTACTTTCAGTTTAAAAAACTTTTTTTTTTATTTAAAGGCTGCGAAAGCGGGGGTATTGGGGGGCGGCAGCCCCCCAACTGTGCCTCCTAATCCCTGTACGTTTTAAGGTTCGAACTTGTAACTCAGCCTCTTTAACTCTTTAGAAAACGTAGTTTTTTTTCAAATAATCTTGTTAAAATTGAAACGAGTCTTTGCAACTGTACCTTATGATGTAGGGCAAAATGAACTCCCAGGATATAAGGTATAAATAGACCCAGATATACCTATTAAGTGTGTCAAACAATTCCCTTTACCATTTTAATGACAGAATGCTAACAAAAACACATAAACGAAATGGTGAAAGTAGGAATAATTGAAATAAGACGTTCAGAATATACAGCTCCAATATTTTGCATAGGAAAACCAGGAAAGGATGGGAAAATTCCTCCAAAAAACTTGTGGGATGAAAGTAATAGTCGGTTCCTCATAGATTTAAGAGCAATAAATAGAGCGATAAAATGCTCACAGTGGGATATTCGGAGAATTTCAGAGGTCATCTCTGATCCATCTAAACAAACCAAATTCATTTCAACTATTGATATTAGAAATGGATTTAGTCACTGCAACTTAGCTGAAGAAAGCCAAAAATATTTTAGTTTCTCAAATAAGGGGATTTCTTATGTATTTAAACGCGTGCCACAAGGGTCAGTTTTCTCGCCCCGCGCTTTTGTTGAATTTTTAAACCAGGTCTTCGAACCCGAATTTTCTTCATTTTTATCAAGTTGTGTAGATGACTTGACAATACATACGTCAGCGAACTTTGAAGAACATTTGAAACATATTGAACTAACTTTAAAACAGGCTATAAAATTTAATCTAAGGCTTAATATTGATAAATCTCAATTTTTTTCGGGAGAATGTGACTTGTTAGGGTTTCGAGTCTCTACAGAAGGAGCGAAACCACACGTACAAAAATTAGAAGCTATAAAGAAATAAGAACCACCAAGCGACGTCACAGGAATTATGTCATTTCTAGGCTTAACAGGTTGTTACAGGGGAATCTATCATAATTACGCAAAATTAGCTGAACCTTTAATTCGACTAACTAGAAAAAATGTTCCTTTTATTTTCGGCCCAAAACAAAGGGTAGCCTTTGAAAAATTAAAAACAGAATTATTAAATCCAAATAGTATCTTTTTAGAATTTCCTGATAAAGACAAAGAATTTTAACTTGTCACGGATGCCTCGGAAAAAAGTATTGCTTCAATTTTAATGCAACAATGGAAACAACAGATAGATTCCGAATAGTGGCAACATATTCAAAGGTTCTTAATGGCGCAGCATCAAGGTTTGATAACCACAACAGGGAACTTTTTGCCTTAGTACAAAGTCTAAAGCACTTCCAAAAGAGATATTTATGGGCCGCAAGAACTCACATATTTCTAGACTGTGCTGCACTTACATATCTTAAAAGATCAAAGGATCTTCACTCAAAATTATATAGAATTGCATTTCTATTAGACAACGATTTGGCTTTTAATTTCAACAAAGCAGTGTACAAAAATAAAAAGGAAACAACACTTTAATTTAAAAATATCCCGATTCGGCGCCACTTCCGGGAGGCTTTTTCAACGGAAAAAACGAAAAGAAACAATTGTTGATTAACCTGTGAGATTTGGTTAGGGGTGGTGGACCTGGGGTTTGGTGAGCTTCTTCGTTTGTTCAAGTAAATGTTGTCTTCACTTTTAATAGATTCCCATTTGTATACTGAATGTTGAGAGGAGAGTGATCCATGGTTTCACTATAAACATTCCCTTTGGTTTTATTCTTATGTTGTTATGTTCTGGAAGTTTGTTTATAATGTAAGTTGCTTTTATTTATTTATTTTTTCTTCTTCATGTATTTAGTCGTCGTGTTTTTTTTTTTATATATATGTTTTTTTTTCGTTTCTTTTCGTTTTTTTTTGTCTAGAAAGGTTCTCGGACGCGGGGCCGAAATATTCGGAATATTTTTTTAATTAAAGTGTTGTTTCGTTTTAATTTTTGTTCAATGCTTGGTTGAAATTAAAACCCGTTCTTTCTTGCTTAATTCTTTGTCTTAACCTTTTTTTCATAGTAGATAGAGGGAGTGGAATTGACTATATTTTCTGCTCAGACCAACTTGGTCTATAAACTATGCTTGTACTATCCTTAGGCTGTTTCTCTGTAAAAGATTTAGCATATATTCCATATATTAGCATGTATTCCTCAGCTTTTCATAGAACCCATGTTTTTGAATGGTTTTCAACAGTTCTATTTACCGTGGGCCCTTGTAAGCTAATCTTATAACTACAAATTACTTTTAACTCATCTATTTATTCTTCTAAAAAAAATTTAACTCGGGAAAACACATCATGCGCCTTATTTTTTTCACTTCTCAAATCTTCAATAGATCAACTTTCCTTTACTAAAAATGCTTCCTAAGTAAGTGAAGTCCCCCGTTTGGTCAATTTCGATGAAACCGTCATCTGTTTACTCTCATTAATTTCCAGTTTAAGATATTTAGTCCTTTTAACATTAATTTTTATGTCTACCCTCGCACCTTGAACTCTCAAACTGATTTTGGACTTAGTGGTCATGAGTTATTTAGAGTAATTCAGAAAATGATTGGATCCAAGTCATAAATAAATATCTTCCTCAGACGCAGGGATGAAAATATAATGCTATGCGTAGTATCTGAAATTATGCATTGTAAATAGTTCAAACATAGTCCGTTTGCACTTCATTGCGTCATGTATTCTCGAGCTTCCCATGAGCCATGTATTCTTCAAGTTTGAAGTAACCAGGCTTTCATGCGTTATTAGCCTTACTCATGATTTCATAGCTAATATGAAAAGCTTACTTAACTTAGTTCATTGAAGGTTTTTAGTCGGGAGTACGGACACAAAGACTACTGCTTAGCTCACTTATTCACGGATATTAAGTTTGATGGAGGAATATTAGGATTGGCTTATGTTGGATCACCTCGAAGGAATTCTGTTGGCGGTATATGTACTCCTGGTATGTGAAGCTGCTACTCATATTTTTTTTTTCATTTTTTATTTTCTTCAATATATTAAGGAATATTTTACCTCCTTTTATATTTAAATCGAATAAGATCTATAAAAGTTTCTGTTCAATTTGTAACTACAATTCTACTCTGAACAATAGTGATTGAAGTGTTATTACGCGCCTTTATACTATGAAAGGGCCTTTGATACAAGATTGATTAACTTGTTAGCTTTCTTTATGTTGTTTTGCCTTACAAGGAGTGAAAGTTTATGGTATCGTCGAATCCCTTTTTTACTAGAAATGCTGTATTAATGAAATGGTTATGGACTTAACTCCCAACCGTGTCCCAAATGTGTCAACAGATGTCTTTTTTTAGTATAATTGTGTCATTTTCATAATTTTTTTATGTGTCATTTTATTTACGAGAAGGCATATTTTTAGGTTTGTTTTTACCTTTAAGTTCTCTTGTGACTTCCAAATGACTCCCCCACTCTTACAGAAAATTGATTGCAGTGGTGATGAGATTAGTTTTGTACCCTTTTTTCCCAGCTCTTATCTTTCTTGAATCATTTCATATTTTGTTCTTTCTTTGTCAATTATTCTAATTTTATATTTCATTTTTATATAGTCGACTATATGGCAATACTAAGTTACCTTTTCATTATTTTATTATATGAACGAGCTCAGTTTTATAAACATTTAAAAAATGCTTCAATTAGTGTTCGTTAACCTCGAAAGGATTTTTGACACTAATAAAATAGCTCCCAACTTCGGAGTTTGTAAGTTTGGCAACAATACCGATAAGAAAGTGATTTTGCCATTTTCATTGCACTTAGAGCTGATATTTTTGTATGTCTTTTCCCGTTTATCCCTTAAACTTCTTTTGCTATTTTTCCACGGTGATTTTGGCTTTTTTATTGACGTTTATGAGAGGAGATATTTTTGTATGTCTTTCCACCGTGTATTCCTTAAACTTCTCTTGCCATTTTGCCACGTTGATTTTACCATTTTAATTGGCATTTACGAAGGGAAATATTTTTGTATTTCTTTTCACCGTGAATTCCTTAAATTACCTTTATCATTTTTCCCCGTTGATTTGGACATATTCATTGGAATTTACTAAGGGAAATATTTTTGTATGTATTTTAAACATGTATTCCTTAAATTTCTATTGCCATTTTGGCACAGTGATTTTGCCATTTTCATTGACATTTACGGGAAGAGATATTTTCGTATGTCTTTTCACCATGTATCCCTTAAACTTCTCTTTCCATTTTGCTACGGTGATTTTGCTATTTTCGATTGCGTTTACGAGATGAGATATTTTCATATTTCTTTTCACCATGTATCCCTTAAATTCCTTTTACCATTTTTCCACGGTGACTTTGCCATTTTCATTGGCATTTACGAGAGGAGATATTTTCATATTTCTTTTCATCATATAGCCCTTAAACTTCTCTTGTCATTTTGCCACAGTGGTTTTGCCATTTTCAGTTGCGTCTACGAGAGGAGATATTTTCATATTTCTTTTCATCATATAGCCCTTAAACTTCTCTTGCCATTTTGCCACAGTGGTTTTGCCATTTTCAGTTGCGTCTACGAGAGGAGATATTTTCGCATTTCTTTTCACCATGTATCCCTTAAACTTCTCTTTCGATTTTGCCACGGTGATTTTGCCATTTTCGTTGGCGTTTCGAGAGGAGATACTCTCGAAAATGTCTTCACCATTTATCCCTTAACTTCTCTCATTACCTCTAAATGGCTCTTTCTGCTCCTATCATAGAATGTGATATTGGTGATTATGGTAGTTGTTTTTCTGCCAGCTCAAAGCTCTAAATATCAACACGGCCCCGCGTTCGGCCCCGCGTCCGAGAACCTTTCTAGAAAAAAAAAAACGAAAAGAAACGAAAAAAAAACATATATATAAAAAAAAAAAAATGACGACTAAATACATTAAGAAGAAAAAATAAATAAACAAAAGCAAATTACATTATAAAAAAACTTCCAGCATAAGAATAAAACATAACAACATAAGAATAAAACCAAAGGGAATGTTTATAGTGAAACCATGGATCACTCTCCTCTCAACATTCAGTATACAAATGGGAATCTATTAAAAGTGAAGACAACATTTACTTGAACAAACGAAGAAGCTCACCAAACCCCAGGTCCACCACCCCTAACCAAATCTCACAGGTTAATCAACAATTGTTTCTTTTCGTTTTTTCCGTTGAAAAAGCCTCCCGGAAGTGGCGCCGAATCGGGATATTTTTAAATTAAAGTGTTGTTTCCTTTTTATTTTTGTACACTGCTTTGTTGAAATTAAAAGCCGTTTTTTCTTGCTTAAACGAAAAAACAGCGTAGTCTAAGAAATTATTTAGATTAAGGCGATTGGTAATGTTTTACAAATGAATGATGATTTTTGTCGAAAGCTGTGTTTTTTAATAATGAAGCAGGTTAAAAGGAGAAATAGGACCTCCAGGTGAAAGAGGTTAGAAGACAAGATATGAAGATACCAGGCACTTCAAGGGAGGGAGTGTAGAGCAAAGATCAGAGTAGTAGGTTAGACGAGGAGCATGCGCTATGGTATTGACCTTAGGTGGTTTGGTGCTATAATGAGTTGTTAGTGATAGTAATGCTAGTAGTCGAACCGTTAAAGCATAAATAATTTATTACTGCGTTTCTAATACTGCTAAAGAACTTTACCTGCTAGTGGTTAGCAGTGCAATTCATTCTTTGCTAATTACCATTGCTATTAACTTGCACAATTAATTCTAAATCGTTCCAGCCATTAAGTGAATGAGCAGGTTTGTGTTGATATTCTGCGGTCTACTTCATACAGGCATTTGGTAACACTTCTCAAAGGAACTCTTAATAACCACTATACCCCCCCCCCCCACCCAGGAAACAAAAAATAAAGAAGGCACAGGATCTTGCAGTATTCATGAAAAATCTGATACCTTTCTGGTGATGTTTCTCCCATTATTACCCCCTCCCTCTCTTTCTTCGGAAAAAAATTTCTATAGGTGACTTAGAGCTTAGCATAGAATGGAGCATTGGAATAGCTCTTCCTCTATCATAATAATTTTTTTTTTACTTGACACAAAAAGCACAGATGTTAGCAAATCTTATAATGCAGAAAAGACAACCCCTATATGATATTAAATTAAAAAAAACAAGTTTTTTTAACTGAAAGTAAGGAACGACGTTAAAACTTAAAACGAACAGAAATTATTCCGTATATGAAAGGGGCTGTCCCCTCCTCAACGCCTCGCTCTTTACGCTAAAGTTTTTTATTGTTAAAAAAAATAAGAGCTGTGAGAAAATCAAACTTTAGCGTAAAGAACGAGGCGTTGAGGAGGGGACAGCCCCTTTCATATACGGAATAATTTCTGTTCGTTTTAAGTTTTAATGTAGTTCCTTACTTTCAGTTAAAAAAACTTGTTTTTTTTATTTAATTTTTGAACGTTTTTGAATTAATGCAGGTTTTGATTTTGCCTCCCCGTACATGAATAATTAAAACAAAATTTGCATATTAATTTTACTTTTATTTGGTTAAATGGCTTTCTCGAAACTTGATTAATTTCATTTACGAACGTTTTTATTATTAATAAATATACGTAACTTACAAATTAACTTACGTAACGAACTTCTATATTCATATATTTTTAATACGTATATTAGGGGGCTCGCCCCCTAGTCAATACCTCGCTCTTTAAGCTAAAGTTTGAATTTTGGTCCAATTCTTAAAAAAGGACCTCTTAATCACAAAGGCCGTTATTTAGAATAAATAGCTTTTATGAAAGTACTAAAAAATCTTTGGCTTAAAGAGCAAGGTATTGGCAAGGGGATGAACCCAATCATACACGTAATTTTTTCTGTTCTTTTTAAGTTTTGATGTTACTCCTTATTTTCAGTTGGAAAACTTGTTTTTTTTTATATATAATTTCTGATCTTTATTTAAATAATGCTGGGAAATCCGGCACCCCCTTCATAGCAATGTCTCTTCTCCCATGAAAACTTCCTTCATGGTAAGATCCTCCCACATAACCCCGGCCCACGCCTCCCCCCCCCACAAACAGAAAAAATCCCCTCTGAAAACGGCTGTATACTTCCCAATAACCAATACTATATGTTAACATTGGATAAAGTTCATAACTTTCATCCCTCCCCCTGGGGACTTCGGGGGATTAAGTCATCCTAAAAGACATATTTATCATATTTTCGACCATGCTAAATTCGTGCAGCATCTCAAGAAGAAAAAATATAACGCACAAATGGGGGTAACAATAGGTAAAAATGGGAAACCAGTTAGTAATATTTAAAGACATTTTTTGTCCATAAAAATTCAAATATTAGCAGTCTGTTGATACCCAAAGATAGCTAAACCTTATTAAGCTGTTTTATGCCATATGTTTTAGATTATTTTGATGATTTTTTCCCCACGTTTCTTTTTCTAATTTTGCCCCTGCTACTACCAAAAATTCCATAACTGCATGCGGTGGTATTTTGTTTGTTAAAAATTTAATTCTTGAGTATTCTTAATTTTATAAGATGTATATGTTATGTCAGTTTCCACGTAACCCTTTTTCAGCAGTCAGATATAATTAGTAAATACCTTGATAATTTAAGTGTATTTAAAGCCTGGACTTAGTTATATTGACTTTTTTTTAAGTAATACTTATTTTTATAAAACATCCTTTGCTGACTATATATAGTTTAGAGTCAATAAAGTATTATAACGTTAAAATTTAAAAAAATTAGTTTCATTCAGATTGGCTTCTGAAAGGTTTAAATAGATGTTTTTAAGAAGCTAAGCAAAAGTCTTGATTTGGACATACAACTGGAAAAAGCTAGTTTTATAAAACTCGTAGTACATCTCATTTTATTCTGGTCTAATATATTATCAGCTCGACAGCCGGAGCCCCTTCAAAATAACCTTCTGAGACCCCCAGAGCCCAACATAAATATCGTGGCCCTATTTTGGATAGAGGTATTGCAAAAAAAAAACTGGAGATGTGCTGGTTTACGTCAAATTTAAATCAGAGTATTACCTGTTATATTACATATTTCTCCTGGTTCCATTCTCATATTGTGCCAAGAGATGAAGACAAGCTATGTTGCTGCTATATCTATGGAACTACTATCTTACACAAAGAAACTAGGTTTGTGTTGCAAGGGCAACAAGAAGTGTTGCAGCAGCCTTCATTCACTTCGCCCAAAGAAGTGTTGCAGGAGGAGCACTTTGATTTTGTTTCTTCATCATTGATTAAATCCTGTAGTTGTTTATCCCTCAGAACTTTATAAATGGTAGTCATTATTACTCTTAAATGAATCATAAAACAATGCAAAGCAATTAAAACATAAAGCTAAGAAGCAATGATGATGAAGATGATGAACGAATTAAAGACCCCTCTTGACTGCTCGGTCACTTGGGTCTTCTTTCAATAAATCTGGATCCCACTTTAGTTAGTCAATCATCAATAATCTGCTCTGTCACATTAATTAATCATAATTGTTCTTCCCATCACATTGTCCTATCTCTCCCAATGGCAGTTATAAACTGTACAACCAGCTTTAGGATCTGTATATTGTCACTATCATTTGCAAATCCTCCCAAAATCAAATTTACACTCAACTGTTTTCTTCTTTCCTGAAAAAACGCCTTGAGAGTGTACTTATCACAATCTATAAGAAGATGTACCAGACTTTCTTCTTTGTCACAAAACTCCCAGTTACTTGACTCTCCATAAAACTTCGGCCTGTATAATTTTGTATCTGCATGGCCTGATCTAAGACAAAATGCTAATCTTCCCTCTGTCCTACTTACTCCTTGGTACAAATGTCTCTCGAACTTTAGTGCTTCTGGTCGGGTAACAAACCAATTCCCTGAGTGATTTCTGTTGTCCTCAAAATCATATGCTCTTACTGACTGCTCCAATTGATCTAATTTTATTGCAGATCTAGGAGTTGAACCACTAGTAAATACAGTTATTGTTTTACATGCCATTTTAGCAGCTGTGTCGGCACTCTCATTCCCTAAAATCTAAAGCTAAGAAGCAATGCTTGAATAAGCCAAATATTTAAACTTTATGCGCGAAAAAAGGAGAAGAAAGGAAGGACATTTAAAGAACAGTCATTACGCTACAAAGAGGAAACAAAAAAAAACACTAACAATTTGATTGCTGATGAAATGATAGGCAATGGCAACGAAGGAGGGAATAATATATGAAAGATTAAACTGAATCAGACAAATGATTGCAAGCGGAAGTTATTCGGTAAATGAAACTAAGCTGGAATCGGAGCGTACTTTATTTGTGGGAACGGAGTTAACTTTACGGAGCTGAAGAACGCAAATAGCAAAAGATCCACCATGGATATCAATCACCCCAGAGGTTAAACTAGAATTCCTCCCCCAAAAAAAGGAACAAATTGAATCCCAAACTGCAATCCAACATTTTGGACAGCTCCTAAAAAAGGAATATGATGGATATAACCAACTATATGTTGATGGATCATTAAGTGAAGATGGATGTGGAAGTGGGTGCTTTCTAAGAGAGCACAGCCTATGCATTATGAAAAAACATAAGGCAGGGATCAGCATACTAACAGCCGATGTAGCTGCCATCAATCAGAGATGCTAATTAAACTGAAATAGAGCAATAAACATATAGTAGTATTCTCTGACTCCAAATCTGCTCTCAATATCCTAACGAACCCTAACTTTGAAACACTGGACATAGACTTACATCAAACTAAGGAAAACATTAGCAGCCTTGGAAGATTAGGCTGTATTATTAAATTTCAATATATACCTAGTCACCTGGGTAGAGAAGGAAATGAAAAAGCAGACAATATAGCAAAGCAAGGAGCAAAAAGCCAAATGGAACCAATGAAACCTCTAACTATTAGGGACATAGCTAGATTGCAACTGAAAACATTACACAATTTACAACAATCAAATCCATCCTCCTTTCTAACCAGGATGCGGTCAGTCTGTTTTCATTGCCTGTGTACAAATCCAGCTAACCTCGGCTACCATTCTTTTTCACATAAAATTAGGCAACCAAATGGACAAGTTACCAGTAGTCCATTTTGCAGGTACTGTAAGATCAAAGAAGAAACCCCTGAGCACATACTACTGAAATGTAAAATCCTGGGAAGAAAACAAGTGAATCTCCTCAATTTGAAAGTTCAACTAGGACTGAATTCAAACCCTCTGACAAATGTAAAAACTTTGACCCAATCTTCAAAAAGAGATTTTTTCATACATGCTTTCAAACTGTTAATGGATCTAAACCTACAACACTATACATAACACTTTACTAATAATTGCCAAACTACGTCTTGACTTCATTTCATTTTTAAGCATTTGTATGAAGCATTTCCCAAAAATAAAATTTTCTGATCTAAATTGGGTCAGAAGTGAATAAAAAAAATAGATGAATTAGCAGAAGCATGCAAATCTTCATCCGTGAAGAGAAAAAAAGTATTCAATTCCGAAGCAATTAAAATATAAAGTCTGTTTGCGCCTCCACCAGGGCTGTAAAGCTAAATAGTCCAAAAGATTTTTTTGATCTCTTCTTGGCCGTAAGTACTTTCTTGCTAAATTTTAAGTCGATTCCGACACTTTAGTGCGATAGGCATGTGTTGCTCAGAAGGGGTGGACGCCTCTGAAAGTCCATTCGATTTCTTTTTGGTCCAAAATGACTTTTCTTATAAATTTCAAGAAGATTGGAGACCAAAGAAAGGAAACATGCTTTTGAAAATCACCATTGTCATGTCCAGTAGACACGGGGTACTTCCTCTTGGTTTTCCAGCTGACCAGTCAAAAAAAAGGAGGAAATGCCTGCTTAATTTATGCTGAAAAATTGGCGATGGAATTTGATCTTGGAGGTTCCAAGGAACCACTCTTGTGCCTCTGATTCTAGAGACAACAAATTTTTGCAGTTAAGGTGAGGCTGGCTTCAAGGGGTCATGGGCCCATTATGTGCTAATATTTATACATATTGAAAATCATTCCTCTTTTTCAATTAGGGAAAATTGCATTAAGTCTAGCTTTTCTCTGAAAAGCTCTACGTGGGGTGGGGGTTGAAAGGGTAAATATTCCTCTTTGGTTTTCTAGCCGTACAAATTGGAAATCTTTGTGTGACTCCAACTTTAAAAGACAACATATGCGTACCATTCTACTAGAAAGTTGGCATCATAAAAGTGAATGAAGAGGGTGAGTTGAAGGTTTTAAGGACCTAGTTTCGTGCCTCAATCAATCCCGATTAGAAATCATTTCCTGATTCCAATTCAAAACATTTCAACATGTGACGAGTCAGTTGAAATGAAATGCAAATAATCTTAATTATTAGGAAATGTAAGAAAACAGACATTTCTTGTGCAAAGATAATCAGATTGTCAGTTAAAATCTAGACACATCCAGTTTAAGAGATTGACGGAAGGTTTGGTGAAATACATCTGCTATTGAAGTTTGGAACAATATATATTAATTGTTATCTTTTGGAAGTGGTTTACATTTTGATTGGCAAGTTCTATGGGCCTATGAGTTTTATGATTGGCTGAAAAAAGATGTAAAACCAAGGACTGGCAAAGGAACTAGAGGCTGGGTGTTCTATCGTGAGGGCCTGGACAGTAATTGTAGCTATTTACATGTTATTTACATGTATTTTGAGACTTTCTAAATCCACTAAACTTGGAAACGAGCATGTGCTGTTAAGTAACTTCAAATTAGGTATTTAAGTAACTTCAAATTAGGTATGATTATCTTCAAATTCAGAGTTAAAGTCCATTACCAGTAGCGTCAGTCCACTAAAATCGGGAGGGGGGTAAGGTATGTTTTTCAAAGCCTAGGAATGGAGCTTTTTTTCAATGAAAATACCAGAAAGGGTATTTTCAAAATCTAGGAGGGTGGGGGAAAATGACAGCATCCTCTCCTTTCCCCCAGTTAAAACCACTGTCCATTGTTTTTGAAGAACTGCCCTGACAACACACTACAAGAGTTAGATATAAAATTTTAGGGTTTATGGTAATGATTGGGAAACAAAATATTTGTATCCTATCAGTTTTTTTTTTTTTTTTTTTTTTTGAATGTTTAGGTGATGCCCTTAATGGCCCAAGCCTCAACTCAGTTTGGTAATTCCCGCCGTAAAAAGAATTTTGAGACTTTCTCAGAATTTTGAATAATAATAACAGAGTTATATTGTCATAAGCTTCCGTTGGGGTCAATAAGCACAGTACAAAAGATGTAATGAAAAGATAACCCACTCCCATGGCTTTTGTTATTTTGTCTTATGCATCCGTTGGGCCTAAGAGCTATAAGCATTGTACCAAGGGTGTAATTAAAAGGTAACCCATGCCTATGACCTTTAGTTATATTGTCTTAAGTTTCCATTGGGTCTAATGGCTATAAGCATAGTACTAAGGGTGTAATGAAATGATCACCTTCCTTCTCCCCCATGACCTTCAATTGTTAAGAAAAGGCTTCCTTGCTGCTAAAAAAAACTAGCGGTGTCTGGGAGTTGGAGGAGGACAAGAGGTGCCGCCAGCTCACTTTGGCTCGTCAGTCCTGTAATTTGATGATCTTTGCGAGATTCGGGTTCAAAAAGTTGTAATAAACCTTTTCTTTTTGCAAATAAGTTGAGGCGTAAGGGGCAAGAGGAAGGGGGAGGAGCTTGCCTCCAGCTTTTCTTTGCAACGAATCAGGTCTTAACTTGTTGTTCAGCAGAGTCATTATTCAGTTCTTTTCGGGTGTGTGCCACAACAGCGAACGATTCAGTCCCTCATAATTTTTAAAATGGTGTAATTGGCTATCTATCAGCATTAAAAAGAAAATTATTTATTTTAAAAATGGATTTTTTTGCCATGGGACAACTTTCTAATATCGCTAGTCACTACTAAGAAAGCAGCAAAGGGAAACCTCAGTTTTTCTAACTATGGTAGATAATGGTACTATTGCATTTTAGGAGGCAAATATAATACCTTTCCTCTACCTCAGCTCCAAACACAGAAAATAGAACACACAAACTCAGCAGACTCGATAACAGGAATGGCTGGTAAAAATATAGATGATAGCACTTTCGGTCCCCTGAAGAAATACACCTTATTTCGAGCTTTGATTTTTTTAACTTATTATTATTCTAAGGAAGTATTTCGACAACGGGTCAAAGCATCGTCGCACATCTTAAACAATTTTATTAGGTTCTGATATAGCTTCCATTTGAAACTGCAAGCTGATTGCTTGAACAAAGCTTTCAGTTTGAAAACAAGCCACGAACAAACAGAAGCTTGGTGAAAAAATTCAGACAGTCTTTTCTGACATAGACCCAATAAAATCCACTTGATCTCTTACATTGGCACACAGGACAAGCGAAAGCCATACTTTTTGGCCCCAGGCAAAAATTATACATAGCTTTTTAAGATGTAAAATTAAACAAAAAAACAAGTTTTTTCAGCTGAAAGTAAGGAGCAACATTAAAACTTAAAATGAACAGAAATTATTACGTATATGAGGGGGGGTACTACTCCAAACCACCTCGCTCTCTACGCTAATGGTTTTTTTATACTTTAAAAAAGCTTCTTACTGTTCTAATTAAACGAACATAGTATTTCAGGAGTCGCTCTTAAATAATTGGGACAGAATTCAAACTTTAACGTAAAGAGCGAGGTGGTTTGAAGAAGTAACCCCCCTCACATACGCAATAATTTCTGTTCGTTTTAAGTTTTACTGTTTCTCCTTTACTTTCAATTGAAAAAAAACGTTTTTTAAATAATTCCTGGGAATCTGGCTACTCCTCCACGGAAAAATTCCTTCTCCCCAAGGATTTATTCTCTAGACAATCCAATCCTGGTGAAAATTTACCCCGGACAATTACACCCTTAACATCTAAACGCGTGAAATTGAGTTGGCAATGAGAAAGCAAGACATAAGAAGAATTGTCTATAGGTATTCAGGCAAATTCCTCCAGTGTAAAATTTTTCCTGAAAAATTAATACCGTGGAAACTTCCCTCTCTATGGAAAATTATCCCAGTGGAAAACCGCCCCAGCAGATAATTCCACCCCCTCTCCCGAAAAATGTATGTATACTTCCCAATAACAAATACTTTGCGTAAACAATGGACAAATTTTGTAACTTAAAAGCCTTTCCCTAGGGGCTGTAGGAGGGTCATGATATCCCCAAAGGCACAGTTATTCGGCCTTTCAACTATGCTGAAATAGCTATCTCAAAATTTTGATCTGACGACTTTGGAAAAAAAGGAGCGTAGGAGGGGGCCTAGCTGCCCTCGTATTTTCGATCAATTAAAGAGGGCACTAGAACTTTTAATTTCCGTTTGAATGAGCCCTCTCAAGATATTCTAGGATCACTGGGTCGATACAATCACCCCTGGGAAAACAAATAAAGAAAAAAAACACGCATTCGTGATCGCTCTTCTGGCAAAAAATACAAAATTCCACATTTTTTCAGATATGCACTTGAAACTCTTCATTAAGATTCTATGACTTTTAGAGGAAGTTTTCCCCTTTTTTTCAAAAATCAAGTAAATTTTCTCAGGCTCGTAACCTTTGATGGGTAAGATTAAACTCATATAAGATTAAGATTAAGATAATCTTATATAAGGTAAGATTAAGAAACTTATATATTTGAATTTAGCATAAAACTCAATTCTTTTGATACATCTTTTGGTATCAAAATTCCTCTTTTTAGAGTTTCAGTTGGTATTGAACCAGGTCGCTCTTTACTTACAGTTCGTTACCACGAACTGTTTGAACTTATGCCAGTCCGGCTGGAAGTTCACTCTTCTCGTAAAACCCGCAGAGGTTTAAACCCTTACTGTTCACTCGGTGCAAAATGGAATCAGTGGCACAGGAAAGGAAAAAGCGAGACAAAATTAAAATGTTACTGCCGCAGCTCAATAAATGTAAGTTTAAATACCCTAATAACTTAATATCACTTAATAAGAATAAATGCAAGCTTAAATTTATTTATTTAGCATAAATCTTTGAATCATTTTTTGGTCTCCGATTTCCTTCAAATGGTTATTTAGCATAAATCTTTGATTCATTTTTGGGTCTCTGATTGCCTTCAAATGGTTCACGGAACGGATAGATCAATTGAATTACTCTTACTCTTTACCTATCTACCTCAGTTCTGCCCTAACATGGATGATAGACTTTCACCAACAAGTGAAATTAATCTTTTTTATATAATTCTGAAAAAGTAAAGCCAGCTCTACCTGTCACGGAGACTATCTGTCTTGGCGTTACTCTAATTAGCCATGGCTCTCTTGTCTTTTATCACATCCACCAAGTTGATAATCCAAAAATCAATGGACTCGATTGATTTAGCACAACTAAATAAACGCAAGTTTATATACCCTAATGACTTAATATTACTTAACAAAAATTATCCTCTGCTAATGCTTATTTTCATTACTGCATATTACTACGTATTTATTTGTATCATAGTCATTTGTTTTTATTTATTGATATTGGTACATATTACTCTCTTCGTACATTTGACATTTCAGATCAGTTTCTTAACCTGAGTTTAGCCAATGTATGGTGAGGGAGCTATAGCTTTTTGTCTAACCACCAATCTGATAAATACTTTTGGTCGTTGTTACTTTTTTTTATTATTATTATTCTTGAGCATTGTTGATTTGCCGCCTTCAATCCTTTTTGTCATTGGTATCAACGTTGACTCCTCTACTTATAGTTCTGAATTACAGATCAGTTTGGTTGATAGAGTTCATTCAATGATATCTATGCTGAGACAGTTTTTCGTGACCATCCTGATCAAACAGATGGTGCAATAACGGGTATGGGTTTTGTCATTAAGAAAATAATAGTTCACTCAGAGCCAAACCGGGTGAGGGATGGAGAGCTGCACTATAATATGGAACGGAGATCCTGGGATGTTAGAACCCTTCTTGAGGTTGGTGAGCTATTTTTGCTTTTAACACGCTGTGCTAAATAGGTATACCGCCTTTTTAGAAATAAGGATTTTGAGAAAAAGTCTCAAAGCGTTTGACTGAAAACTTTTAAGTATGAAAATAAAGCTCTTTGATTTCTTAATTGAAGGAACGTTTCTTTTGTGTATATAGATTCGGGTTTTATTTTTAATCTATAAATGCTGTTTTTGGATCCATATAAATTTTTTTTAGAAATTACTAGAAACAATGTGCAGTTAGAATAATCCTTAAAGATTTGGCTCACATGAGAGGCATAAGCAAATATTCGAGCGAACGGTCAAAAACTGTCCTAAAATCTAAAGTGAACATTCTCATATTTTTTGTAGAACTGAATAGAAAAAAAATAATTATCAAAAAGATTCGTTCAGAAGATAATTTACGTAAGGTAAATTGATAAGCTAGACTAAATTAATTAACTAACCTCTGAAGCTATTCCTCTTTTTTGGCTATTGAGCTATTTATGTACTTTGCATGCATTACTATCAAAATTTGTTAATGTTTTTTTGTCAGGAACTGAGATTTGGCCCTTATTACTGCATCAATTTTACCAACTAAACAAATTAGATTAATTATTACTACACTGGAAGAAAATGCAAGTGTCGCCAAGCACTAAATGGCATTTGTCGATACTAGCGCTAGTTCCCACTCTTGTAAGTTACCCATAATCTTTGGTACAGACGCAAAGACTTGATAGAAAAAAAAACGCTTTGAAACATTAATGTAATGAGAAGTCTCGGATCTGAACATTTTCCTTTATTGTTTCAGGTACATTTAACATGTAATTCATGGACGCACATAACTAGTCTTACTTTGTTATTTCTTATTCGGTAAAAACTTTAAACTAGCTTACAGTATGCCCTTTTTTTCTTTCTTCTCGATGCTTGGTACTTTTGCTAAAACATTCTCTTTTCCTTCATGGGCAACATTATCTTATTAAAAACATATTGGTGTAAATAATTTTCACTATATTCAGCTGCAACGTAAATGCTAGAGGTAAGAAAAAGAAAAGAGGATTCGTGCTACATATACTTTCGTGAAATATTTAAATAAATAAGGCCAATTCAAACAGTAATTCTGTAAGAAAGAGTACATCGGGACAAATCAAGTGTTTTGGAAAATTAAGAATAAATATTTTTTCAAAATCATGAATATAAAAATGCATCTTTCAATATCTATTTTTAATCTAAACTCAACAAAAGCTAAATGTTGTTTTTATTCACAATTGCTTAAAGCACGTAAATTTTGAAAAACAGTAAAATATAAATATTTTGGTGCATGGATAGCACACCTTAATCGCGTTGAGAGCTTTAAGATCCCCCGGATCTGTAGATATGATTTAGTTAAAATATAATATCTGGAACAGGATAAATGTCTAGGTTACATTTTTTCTTTGAATATCTCTGAAACTAAATCATGATTAATTATTTGCTATTTCTGTTCAAGTTCGTGGTAACAAACTGTAAGTAAGGAGCGACCCGGCTCAATGGTAATCTAAACTCTAAAAAACGGAATTTTGATACCAATAGATACATCAAAAGAATAGAATTTTAATGCTGATTTCAAATATATAAGTTTCATCAAGTTTAGTCCTGCCAATCAAAAGTTAGGCGCCTGTGAAAATTTGGCTGATTTTCGAAAAAAGGAGGAAAGATCCCCTAAAAAATATAGAACCTTAATGAAAATCACACCATCATATTCAGCGTATCAGAAAAACCTACTGCAGAGGTTTCAAGCTCCTATCTACAAAAATGTGGAATTTTGCATTTTTTGCCAGAAGAAAGATCACGGATGCGTGTTTATTTGTTTGTTTGTTTTTTTGTTGTTGTTTTTTTTTTTACGGGGTGATCGTATCGACCCAGTGGTCCTAGAATATCGTGGGAGGGCTCATTAAAACGGAAAATACAAGGTCTAGTGCCCTTTTTAAGTAACCAAAAAATGGAGGGCAACTAGGCCCCCTCCCACGCTCATTTTATTCTCAAAGTCACCCGATCATAATTTTGAGATAGTCATTTTGTTAATCATGGTCAAAAATATGATAACTATGTCTTTCAGGATGACTTAATCCCTCGAAGTCCCCGGGGGGAGGGATGAAAGTTATGAACTTTACCTAAGGTTAACATGTAGTTTTGGTTATAGGGAAGTATACAGACGTTTTCAGAGGGGATTTTTTCTGGTAGTGGGGGGGGGAGTGGGCCGGGGGATATGTGGGAGGATCTTACCATGAAGGAAGTTTTCATGGGAGAAGAAACATTGCTATGAAGGGGGTGCCGGATTTCCCAGCATTATTTTAATAAAGATCAGAAATTATATATAAAAAAAAACAAGTTTTCCAACTGAAAATAAGGAGTAACGTCAAAACTTAAAACGAACAGAAAAAATTATGTGTATGATTGGGTTCACCTCCTTGTCAATACCTTGCTCTTTAAGCCAAAGATTTTTTATTACTTTCATAAGAGCTATTTATTCTAAATAACGGCCTTTGTGATTAAGGGGTCATTTTTTAAGAATTGGACCAACATTCGAACTTTAGCTTAAAGAGTGAGGCATTGACTAGGGGGCGAGCCCCCTAATATACGTATTAAAAATATATGAATATAAAAGTTCGTTACGTAAGTTAACTCGTAAGTTATGTATATTTATTAATAATAAAAACGTTCGTAAATGAAATTAAACAAGTTTTGAGAAAGCCATTTAACCAAATAAAAGTAAAATTAATATGCAAATTTTGTTTTAATTATTCATGTACGGGGAGGCAAAATCAAAACCTGCATTAATTCAAAAACGTTCAAAAATCAAATAAAAAAAAACAAGCCTTTTTAACTGAAAGTAAGGATCGACGTTAAAACTTAAAACGAACAGAAATTATTCCGTATATGAAAGGGACTGTCGCCTCCTCAACGCCTCGCTCTTTACGCTAAAGTTTGACTTTCTCACAGCTCTTATTTTTTTAAACAATAAAAAACTTTAGCGTAAAGAGCGAGGCGTTGAGGAGGCGACAGCCCCTTTCATATACGGAATAATTTCTGTTCGTTTTAAGTTTTAACGTCGTTCCTTACTTTCAGTTAAAAAAACTTGTTTTTTTTTAATTTAATATCATATAGGGATTGTCTTTTCTGCATTATAAGATTTACTAACATCTGTGCTTTTTGTGTAAAGTAAAAAAAAAATATTTTATTATGATAGAGGAAGAGCTATTCCAATGCTCCATTCTATGCTAAGCTCTAAGTCACCTATAGAAATTTTTTCCGAAGAAAGAGAGGGAGGGGGGAATAATAGGAGAAAAATCACCAGAAAGGTATCAGATTTTTCATGAATACTGCAAGATCCTGTGCCTTCTTTATTTTTTGTTTCCTGGGTGGGGGGGGGGGGGTTCAGTGGCTATTAAGAGTTCCTTTGAGAAGTGTTACCAAATGCCTGTATGAAGTAGACCGCAGAATATCAACACAAACCTGTTCATTCACTTAATGGCTGGAACGATTTAGAATTAATTGTGCAAGTTAATATCAATGGTAATTAGCAAAGAATGAATTGCACTGCTAACCACTAGCAGGTAAAGTTCTTTAGCAGTATTAGAAACGCAGTAATAAATTATTTATGCTTTAACGGTTCGACTACTAGCATTACTATCACTAACAACTCATTATAGCACCAAACCACCTAAGGTCAATACCATAGCGCATGCTCCTCGTCTAACCTACTACTCTGATCTTTGCTCTACACTCCCTCCCTCTAAGTGCCTGGTATCTTCATATCTTGTCTTCTAACCTCTTTCACCTGGAGGTCCTGCTTCTCCTTTTAACCTGCTTCATTATTTAAAAAAAACAGCTTTCGACAAAAATCATCGTTCATTTGTAAAACGTTACCAATCGCCTTAACTTAAATAATTTCTTAGACTACGCTGTTTTTTCCTTTAAGCAAGAAAAAACGGGTTTTAATTTCAACAAAGCAGTGTACAAAAATAAAAAGGAAACAACACTTTAATTTAAAAATATCCCGATTCGGCGCCACTTCCGGGAGGCTTTTTCAACGGAAAAAACGAAAAGAAACAATTGTTGATTAACCTGTGAGATTTGGTTAGGGGTGGTGGACCTGGGGTTTGGTGAGCTTCTTCGTTTGTTCAAGTAAATGTTGTCTTCACTTTTAATAGATTCCCATTTGTATACTGAATGTTGAGAGGAGAGTGATCCATGGTTTCACTATAAACATTCCCTTTGGTTTTATTCTTATGTTGTTATGTTTTATTCTTATGCTGGAAGTTTTTTTATAATGTAATTTGCTTTTATTTATTTATTTTTTCTTTTTCGTGTATTTAGTCGTCTTTTTTTTTTTTTTTTTTTTCATATTTTTTTCGTTTTTTTTTTCGTCTAGAAAGGTTCTCGGACGCGGGGCCGAAATATTCGGAACATATTTTTTAATTAAAGTGTTGTTTCGTTTTAATTTTTGTTCAATGCTTGGTTGAAATTAAAACCCGTTCTTTCTTGCTTAATTCTTTGTCTTAACCTTTTTTTCATAGTAGATAGAGGGAGTGGAATTGACTATATTTTCTGCTCAGACCAACTTGGTCTATAAACTATGCTTGTACTATCCTTAGGCTGTTTCTCTGTAAAAGATTTAGCATATATTCCTCAGATTTTCATAGTACCCATGTTTTTGAATGGTTCTCAACAGTTCTATTTACCGTGGGCCCTTGTAAGCTAATCTTATAACTACAAATTACTTTTAACTCATCTATTTATTCTTCTAAAAAAATTTAACTCGGGAAAACACATCATGCGCCTTATTTTTTTCACTTCTCAAATCTTCAATAGATCAACTTTCCTTTACTAAAAATGCTTCCTAAGTAAGTGAAGTCCCCCGTTTGGTCAATTTCGATGAAACCGTCATCTGTTTACTCTCATTAATTTCCAGTTTAAGATATTTAGTCCTTTTAACATTAATTTTTATGTCTACCCTCACACCTTGAACTCTCAAACTGATTTTGGACTTAGTGGTCATGAGTTATTTAGAGTAATTCAGAAAATGATTGGATCCAAGTCATAAATAAATATCTTCCTCAGACGCAGGGATGAAAATATAATGCTATGCGTAGTATCTGAAATTATGCATTGTAAATAGTTCAAACATAGTCCGTTTGCACTTCATTGCGTCATGTATTCTCGAGCTTCCCATGAGCCATGTATTCTTCAAGTTTGAAGTAACCAGGCTTTCATGCGTTATTAGCCTTACTCATGATTTCATAGCTAATATGAAAAGCTTACTTAACTTAGTTCATTGAAGGTTTTTAGTCGGGAGTACGGACACAAAGACTACTGCTTAGCTCACTTATTCACGGATATTAAGTTTGATGGAGGAATATTAGGATTGGCTTATGTTGGATCACCTCGAAGGAATTCTGTTGGCATTTTTTATTTTCTTCAATATATTAAGGAATATTTTACCTCCTTTTATATTTAAATCGAATAAGATCTATAAAAGTTTCTGTTCAATTTGTAACTACAATTCTACTCTGAACAATAGTGATTGAAGTGTTATTACGCGCCTTTATACTAGGAAAGGGCCTTTGATACAAGATTGATTAACTTGTTAGCTTTCTTTATGTTGTTTTGACTTACAAGGAGTGAAAGTTTATGGTATCGTCGAATCCCTTTTTTACTAGAAATGCTGTATTAATGAAATGGTTATGGACTTAACTCCCAACCTATGTGTCAACAGATGTCTTTTTTTTTTGTATAATTGTGTCATTTTCATAATTTTTTTTTATGTGTCATTTTATTTACGAGAAGGCATATTTTTATGTTTGTTTTTACCTTAAGTTCTCTTGTGACTTCCAAATGACTCCCCCACTCTTAAGAAAAATGACTCCCCCACTCTTACAGAAAATTGATTGCAGTGGTGATGAGATTAGTTTTGTACCCTTTTTTCCCAGCTCTTATCTTTCTTGAATCATTTCATATTTTGTTCTTTCTTTGTCAATTATTCTAATTTTATATTTCATTTTTATATAGTCGACTATATGGCAATGCTAAGTTACCTTTTCATTATTTTATCATATGAACGAGCTCAGTTTTATAAACATTTAAAAACTGCTTCAATTAGTGTTCGTTAACCTCCAAAGGATTTTTGCCACTAATAAAATAGCTCCCAACTTCGGAGTTTGTAAGTTTGGCAACAATACCGATAAGAAAGTGATTTTGCCATTTTCATTGCACTTTAGAGAGCTGATATTTTTGTATGTCTTTTCCCGTTTATCCCTTAAACTTCTTTTGCTATTTTTCCACGGTGATTTTGGCTTTTTTATTGACGTTTATGAGAGGAGATATTTTTGTATGTCTTTCCACCGTGTATTCCTTAAACTTCTCTTGCCATTTTTCCACGGTGATTTTGCTATTCTCATTGGCATTTACTAAGGGAAATATTTTTGTATTTCTTTTCACCATGTATTCCTTAAATTACTTTTACCATTTTTTCCCGGTGATTTTGCCATTTTCATTGGCATTTACGAAGGGAAATATTTATTGTATTTCTTTTAACCATGTATCCCTTAAATTTCTATTGCCATTTTGCCACAGTGATTTTGCCATTTTCATTGACGTCTACGGGAGGAGATATTTTCGTATGTCTTTTCACCATGTATCCCTTAAACTTCTCTTTCCATTTTGCTACGGTGATTTTGCTATTTTCGATTGCGTTTACAAGAGGAAATATTTTCATATTTCTTTTCACCATGTATCCCTTAAACTTCTCTTTCCATTTTGACATGGTGACTTTGCTATTTCCATTGGCGTTTACGAGATGATTTATTTTCATATTTCTTTTCATCATATAGCCCTTAAACTTCTCCTGCCATTTTCCCACAGTGGTTTTGCCATTTTCAGTTGCGTCTACGAGAGGAGATATTTTCATATTTCTTTTAACCATGTATCTTAAACTTCTCTTACCATTTTGCCACAGTGGTTTTGCCATTTTCAGTTGCGTCTACGAGAGGAGATATTTTCGAATTTCTTTTCACCATGTATCCCTTAAACCTCTCTTTCGATTTTGCCACGGTGATTTTGCCATTTTCATTGGCGTTTACGAGAGGAGATATTTTCATATTTCTTTTCATCATATAGTCCTTAAACTTCTCTTGTCATTTTCCCACAGTGGTATTGCTATTTTCAATTGCGTTTACGAGAGGAGATATTTTCGTATTTCTTTTCACCATGCATCTCTTAAACTTCTTTTTCGATTTTGCCCCGGTGATTTTAACATTTTCGTTGGCGTTTCGAGAGGAGATACTCTCGAAAATGTCTTCACCATTTATCCCTTAACTTCTCTCATTACCTCTAAATGGCTCTTTCTGCTCCTATCATAGAATGTGATATTGGTGATTATGGTAGTTGTTTTTCTGCCAGCTCAAAGCTCTAAATATCAACACGATTCCCAAATATAACTTAACCGGGTGCTCATATTTAAAGAAAAAGTTTAAAAACCAAACCAATTTGCGGTTTTACACTGTGTTATGAGAATAAAAACCCCATTCTGTATCATTATCTGGGAAATGAAAGTCACTAAATATTATTTTCTATTCGATATGTCTTTTCAGAATATTTCAAAAGTGGCTATACATTGTATCTAAATTAGGGATTAAGCTCGAGCCGGAATCATTATGGACAAAGAGTAATAACTCGCGAAGCTGATTTGGTCACTGCTCATGAATTTGGTCATAATTGGGGATCTGAACATGATCCTGATCAGATTGAATGTAGTCCCACTGCTGAACGAATCATAAGACAATTGAAAAGGAGTTTTTGTAACCAGATAAATATGGATAAATGCTTATCAAGTCAAGCTAATCAGACTAAGAGAAGTGTTGAAAAGTAAAAAAAATACTTTTGTGTATGTCAGAGAGAGAGCGGGTGTCATATCGGCTGGTTTTACTTCATGACAGTACATGATTGCATACATAGTAACTTATTTGCATATATAGTTGTCAATAGTAACTTAGGAAGTGACTGTTAAAATATTATACTATTTTATGAAGTATAATTGAATGGAACTCAATCATATTTAAAAAAAACATTTTAGAAAATCAAATCTTAGAAAACATGTACACATACATGTAATTCATCAAAAGCCAAATCCCCTTCAGGAAGACGCTGCGAAAGTAAAAATGTGGTCGAATGTCCATATTCTTCATCTTTTCAGTATAATATTCCAAGATTGTTGTCAATTCATCCTTTTTAAGGGTAGGATGTGAATAAAATGTGTTGAGTGCTTCTACTCTTCTTTTATATAAAATATATAATTTTATATGCAAGAAATAATGATCGAGAGTCCGCTATCAAAAAGTCTCCTTGTGCCGTATCGTTCAGGTTTAGTTTTGTATTATATCATAATTTATTCGTGGTGTATATCTATTTTTTACACCATTTTTTTACGATAATATAATTGCCAGAGTGTCGTCAAGAAGTCGTGTGAGAAGCTCATTTTCTAAAAAACTTGTTTTTTTCCTTTTTCTTTCTTCTAAGTATGGCCTTATACAATTGAACTTCGAGCAAAATACCACCTTAACATCCACCTTGACTGCATCAGAAAGGATTAAGTCCAACTTGTTGTTTCACATCACTGTTTCAAAGTTGGAATTGAGCCCTTGATTTTTAATTCATGTTATAGCTTTTATTGAGGGGGGAGGGGAGGATGACAACGGTTGAAGCTATGTAAGTGCCAATAGTAAGCGATAGTTAAATGTTGTCATAGCTGAATGGTTGGGATGACAGGTGTTTGTTTCCACAGAGACGTATTTATGTTTCACAGAATTCAGGAAAATTCTACATTCTTACGATCGAACCTTGTATTCATTGTAAACTTTTGCAATATGTAGCTTTTGATCTTCCTCCAATAACATGTGCTTTTTCACCTTCAAATTCGTCCATTTTCTTTTCTTTTTTTTATTCAAAGATTTTAGACTGGCAGATATTTTATTTTATTTCTCGAAAACAATAACTTAAACAAACCACTTGGCATTAATGGCTATTTTTCAGGCAAAAATTCTAATTGTGGCAGTAAACCTAACCAATAATTCAAAAATGATTAATCAGCTAAAGAATATATTTGCGGTGCAAGTGTTGTCAATATGACAAAACTCGTTCTAAATTTCGTTCTTTGAACTTATGCCTATCGATGCAGCCATAATTGTTTGAGAAATAGTTCACCCCGTGTATAATTATATCAGGTCATACTCTCAATAATAATAAAAAAAATCAGCGAAAAAATTTACTAATAATTTTCGTTTTAGTGAAACGATAATTTTAATACAGTATCGAAACAAATTAAAAAATTTCGACAAAATTAATCAAGACAAAGTGTTTTGAAGCATCAGTTTAATGTCCATTGGAAGCAAGGTGTTTTGCTTGATGACGCTTATTAGACTAAGAGATTCTGTAGATGAATTTTTTAAGAGAAGATAGGAGGGGTTCTACGAAGGGGAGAGGATTTATTGACACAACATTGACGCTTGTATTGAGATTATGACAGACGTGTCTAACTAAGATATTTCTGAATTATGAGACACCTTCTGCTCTGGGTACGTTAAGTGTATGTTAAAGTGAGTAGTGATTAGTGTCTTGAGTTTTATAGATTGTGAACAGGCATTATATTCACCTGATAAGAAAAGTTTTAGTGATGGCCCTATTCTTGTACGATATAACGGAGTACAATAAATTGATTTGTGCTATGTCCAAGAATAATATTGCTGCGGTTAAGATAAGAAGCGAGGCTAGTGTGTTCGGTGTGGAATCAGTTTTTGAGCTTAGTTGTGTCTTATCCTTCCTCACGAGCTGTTTTCTAAGGAGCGTAACGGGTAATGGAGAACAATGTATCAAATGGGAAGGTTGAAATCTCCTGTGCTTAAATTGTACAGATAATTTGAGCGTCCTAGACAAAGAGTATTGGTAACTTATAAGAGTGAAAACTGGTGCTATTGTCGGCACAAAAAACATTAACGCTATCTAGTGTTTGGTGACACTGGCATGTTTTTAAGCTCTGTAATCGTTTTCTGTCAGAAATTGCGATCAAACACTTATTACTACACTAATATCTACCAACTACAGAATTTAAAATTAATTTGTCTTCTCATTACATTGGAAAAAAAATGTCATGTGCTGCCAAACGCTCCATGGGGCTATGGGTCTGTTTTATCGACACCAGTGCCAGTTCCCACTCTTGTAAGTTACCCATACTCTTTGGTCCTAAATTAAAATGATAGCAAAAGGAATGAATATTTGGAGTTGTTGAGAGTCCAAAGTGTGAAAAAAATTTTGGAAATTAATGTTAACAAGACGAAATCGCTTGGACTAGGAATAAATGAGGATGAAAAGGTGATGTTGGATAACAAGAAAATCAATACAGCGGATAGCTCTTGAGTGTAGTATTGATAGTAAAAACAGTGGACGTATAAAGATGTAAAAAGTAGAATAGTGAAGGAAGAGTAGGGGATAGGTCTTCGGACTAAGACTGGGATGCAAGAAGCTTCTTTAGTGTGATCAATTATGAATATGAATCGTGAGTACTTAAAAGAGCTGATATATGCTATATGTTTACAGTAGGAATTATTTCGAGATGGTTTTAAGTACTTGTTTGAATGAGCGTCTATCAACCAAAAGTTGTAAGGAAAAGTGGTTCAATCCCACTTTCAGGCTTTACAGTGAAGGAAAGGTTTCTTAAAGTTATAGAAGTGAAAACATTTAAAAGAATTTTTTAGATTTTTGATAGGTTTTTTGTTTAATTGAAACTCCTTCTAAACGTTCCCTAAAAGTTTCAACTTAATACCATTAGAGTCGTTAGTTACAGTAACTGTAGAACCAGCAATAAATGAATACAAAGAGTGTTCTGGCCAGCTCAAAATCCACAACCTATGAAGGTATGAAGGTGGATGACAACCTGTCATCCGTATGCAGGTTGTCAAAAGGGCATATCAGCAATATCTTAGGAACAGTTTCGTGTGTGAAATTAAAACTTAAAACGCTTGTTGGGGGGGGGGATGTTTAACTAACTAAAAGACAATACTTGCATCATAAAACTAACGCTTCTATTCCTAAAGCTACTGCTACTAAAGCTTAGACTACTATTATTAACTGTACTCCTACTGCTACTATTATATTTACTGGTGCTACTACTACAAAAAAAACAAAAAAACATAAGGGTAGGGTATTAAGGCGAAAATTGTGGGCAATATTGTAACTGTATTGAAATAAATCGAAACACAATATACCCATATAGGTTGTCAAGAGGGCGCATCAGCAATGCTTCAGGACCGGTTGATTTTATTAAGTTAACAATTGCATTGTGTGTTGAAGGGGATGTTGAAAAAAAAGTGCTATTTGCTTACTGCTACTATAACTTTTGCTGCGCATAATTACTGAACCTTTCAACAATGCTGAAAAAATTGAAGTCTCAGAACTTTGTTTTGGATATTTGTAATGGGAAATGATGAGCATGGTGGAGGGGGAGGTTTATCTAAAATCACTTGGACTTTTAAAAAGGGCACTATAGCTTCCAATTTAAAATCAAATGAGGACGATCTGAATTTAATACGACCACACATTCCATAAAAACCTTATGTACCCCCAGGACATAACTTAAAGCCCTTGCCCTAGGGCTCGGGGGGGGGTGCCAACCCTCGAAGGATTGTTATATGCTCTTTGGACTATTTTAAACAAAATTACCATCGCACAATTTCATTTGGTGAAAACAGGGGTAGTTGGGAGGGGAGGGTGCTACTTGAACTCCATCACTATTGAATCTTAAAAGGGAACTAGAACTTCCAATTTCGACCAACTGAGCCACCTCTGAAGCTTATACAACTATCCCTTCCATATGGGCCTTAAATGCCCTAGGGGTATAGCTTACAACCCTCGTCCTCGGGTTCTGGTGGTTTGTATAAGCCTCAAAAGCCTTGTTATATGATATTTGGACTGCTTTGAATAAAAGTACTGTCTCAAAATGTATATTGGATACATCTTAAAAAAAGACTACGTGTTTGTGTATGGGGGGGGGGGGGGGGATAACTGCGCTCTGATCACTTTGACTCTTAAAAAGGGTACTAGAACTTATTATTACCAATCCAATGAGTCCCCTCTTAAGTATATACGACCACCCTTTTTATTAGAACTTATATGCCCCAAGGGCATAACTTACAACCCTTTCCCTGAGAGCTGTAAGGGGGAGGGGTGTCTTCCTCACCGACAAAATTTCCGAAACCTTCAACTACGATGAATAAAGTTATTATCTCCAAATTTTGATTAGAGGTGTTAAGGCAAATGATGAGCGTGGAGGAGGGGGGCTGTTTGCTCTCAAATCACTTTGACTCTTAAAAACGGCCTTATAGCTTCCAATTTCAAATCAAATAAGCCCCATCTAATGTTTATACTACCGCCCATTCTGTAAAAATCTTATATGCCCTCATAAAATAACCTACAATCCTATCCCCAGGACCTGGAGGACCTGAAGTGTTTTGTCATCCCTAGAGACATTATTATATGTTTTTCAGACTATTTTGAAGAAAAAACTACTATCTCATAATTTCAATCATATGTGTTTGGTGAAAAGAGGGGTTGTATGGGGGGGGGCTAAATACTCTCCCTGACTTTTGACGCTTAGAAACTAGAACTCTCACTTTTCAACCAATTGGCTTCTTCTAAAGTTAAACACCATCCCTTCCATAAAAACCTTAATTACGCTCTTAACACCCCCTGGGCATAACTTACAACCCTTGCCCCTAATCTCTGGGGTTTGTTTCAACCCCAGAAGCCTTCTTATATGATATTTACACTATTTTGAATAGAATGGTTATCTCAAAACTTCTATTAGATGTATTTCGGGACAAAACGACGTGTGTGCGGGGGGGGGATAACTGTCCTCCGATGACTTTGACTCTTAAAAAAGCACTAGAGCGACTGATTAACAATCCAATGAGCCCTCTCCGAAGTTATTATGACCACACTTTCTATAAAAACCTTATATGTCCCCTGGCCATAACTTACGATCATTGCCCTGAGCGCTGGGGGGATTTCTTATCCTCAAAGACATAATTTCCGAACCTTTCAAATACGTGTGTGCGGGGGGGGGGGGTAACCGTCCTCCGATGACTTTGACTCTTAAAAAGAGCACTAGAGCGACTGATTAACAATCCAATGAGCCCTCTCCGAAGTTTGCATGACCACAAGTTCTATTGAAGCGTTATATATCCCCTGGCCATAACTTACAACTCGTTCCCTGAGGGCTGGGGGGAGTTGTTATCCTCAAAGGCATAATTTCCGGACCTTTCAAATACGTTGAACAAAATGGCAATCTCAAAATTTTGATTGGAAGTGTTTGGGGAAATGATGGGCGTGGGGGGTAATTTGCTCTCTGATGACTTTCGCCTAATATAAAAGGCACTAGTCCTCTCAATTTCCAATGGAATGAGCCGTTGTTGAAGCTTCTAATACAACCAAGCTGTACCCCCACGGCATAGCTTAAAACCCGTGCCCTGTGGGGTGAGGGGGGGGGGTTATCATCCTCAAAGACATAATTTGCAGACCTTTCAACTACGTTAAACAAAATGGTCATATAAAAATATTGATCGGAAGTGTTTGGGGAAATGATGGGCGTGGGGGGGGAGGATTCACCCTCCGATTACTTTCGACTATTAAAAAGGGCAATAGCCCTTTCAATTTCCAGTCGAATGAGCCCTTTTTGAATTTTTTACGACAACGATTTTTATAAACACCTTATATGCCCTTAGGGCATAACTTACAACCTTAGCCTTGAGGGCTGTGGGGGGGCGGTTGTCATACTCAAAGACATTTTAGCCGGACCTTTCAAATCTGTACAAAAAATGGATATATTAAAATTTGGATCGGATGTGTTGGGGGAAATGATGGGCGCGAGAGGGGGGCGGGCATTCGCCCTCCGATCGCTTTTTATAATTAATAAGGGTGTTAGCCCTCTCAATTCCCAATTGAATGAGCCCTTTTTGAAGTTTCTACGACAACGTTTTCTATAAAAACCTTATGTGGCCCCTGGCCATAACTTACAACCTTTGGCCTTGGGGCTGTAGGGGGATTGTCATCCTCAAAGACATAACTTCCAGACCTTCCAACTATGTTGAACAAAATGGCTATCTCAAACTTTTGATTGGATGTGTTTGGGAACATGGTGGGCGTGAGAGGGGAATTAGTTGCCCTCCAATTACTTTCGACTATGAAAAAAGGCCTTAGTCCTTTCAATTTCTAATCGAATGAGCCCTTTCTGAACTTTCTACGAAAACCCTTTCTATAAAAACCTTATATGCCTACAGGGCATAACTTACAACTTCTGCCCTGAGGGCTGTGGGGGGGGGGGTTGTCATCCGCAAAGATCTACTTTCCAGAACTTTCAACTACGTTGAACAAAGTGGTCATCTCAAAATTTTGATTGGATGTGTTTGGGGAAATGGTAGGCGTGTTAGTTGCCCCCCAATCTTTTTCTACTATTAAAAAGGGCACATGCCCTTTATATGTTAATAAGACGAAATCGCTTGGACTAGGAATAAACGAGGATTAAAAGGTGATGTTGGATAACAAGAAAATCAATAAAGTGGATAGCTGTTGAATGTGTAGTATTGATTAGTAAAAACAGTGGACGTATAAAGATGTAAAAAGTAGAATAGTGAAGTAAGAGTAGGGGATAGGTCTTCGGACTAAGATCGGGATGCAAGAAGCTTCTTTAGCGTGATCAATTATGAATATGAATCGTGGGTACTTAAAAAAGCAGATATATCCTATATGTTTTCAGTAGGAATTGTTTTGAGATGGGTTTAAGTACTTGTTTGGATGAGCGTGTATCAACCAAAAGTTGTAAGGAAAAGTGTTTCAATCCCAATTTCAGGCTTTACAGAAAAGGAAGGGTTTCTTAAAGTTATAAAAGTGAAAACATTTAAAAAAAAAAATTTTGTAAGGTACAAATTGCTTTTAGAAAGCATAGGGGTTTTGAACCCTACTTATAATAATTTCTGTCAGTTTTGGGTTTCATTTATTTATTGATACTGATTTGTGGTAGTTGTATGCTTGGTAGATTATTTGAGTATATTTTTGTTCATTTTTGGTTGAGTGGAGGTCTTTAATTTTTTTGAAAAACTTATTTTCTGGAAAGAGTTTTTAATTAATTTCTGTTCTTTTTATATTGACATAGTCTTTTCCAGGGAAAAAGAAAATAATAGTTTGAATCTTTCCGATTTTCCTTTAAGAATTTATTGTTTGGGCAGCTATTTATATGCTGAAGAAACTTTTTCAGCAATTTTTAACAACACAAACTCTTTTGAAAATCATGACATAAATAGTAGTATTTGATTTAATCACATACATCCTTTAGTTGACCTGATAAATAAAATTTAAGACAATTCCCAAAAAGTATTTCTATGCTCTTTCACAGCCTGGATACGCTTACACTCTTTTGATTTAATAAAATTTTAAGAACAGAGGTAGTAATAGAAGTAGCCCCGAAAATTTCAACTTAATACCCTCAGTCGTTTTTAGTATATTGCTGCGATATCTTATTGGCAACCAGCATACAAACAGTGTGTTTTGATTTAATTTTAAAGCAACATTTAGTTTTTAAGCATATTGGGCAAATTACAAAACTGTGGGGGGTTGTCCAACCCAATAACCCTAGAAAAATAGTCACTAGATCGTTCAGCTATGCTGAACAAAATGGCTATCTTAAAATGTTGTTGGAAGTGCCTGAAAAATTATGAGCTAAAGAGGAGGGCTGATTGCCCTTCAATCAGTATTGACTCTTAAGAGGGCACTAGAACTTTTAGTTTTGAGTCAAATTAGCTCCTGTAAAATATCAATGACATTACTAGCTATGATAGAGCATCGCTTCCTTTGTGCTTATATGCCATATATTGCTTATATGCCCTATTAATACCTGCAAGCACATAGGTTTTTCTTTTAATTGAAATTCCTCCTGAACATTCCCTAAAAGTTTCAACTTAATGCCATTAGTATCGTTGGTTACAGTAACCGTAGAACCAGCATTAAATGAATACACAGAGTGTTCTGGCTAGCTCAAAATCCACAACCTATGAAGGTATGAAGGTGAAATTTTCCGAGAATATTTCTGTTTCACCGATGACAACCTGCCATTCGTATTCAGGTTGTCGAAAGGGCATACCAGCAATATCTTAGGAACAGTTTCCTGTATGAAATTAAAACTTACGACGCTTGGTGTGGGGGATGTTGAACTAACCAAAAGACAATACTTGCATCATAATACTAATGCTTCTATTCCTACAACTACTTCTACTATTACTATTATTGCTACTACTGCTAGTGCTACTAAAGCTTAGACTACTATCATTAACTGCACTCCTACTGCTACTATTATATTTACTGGTGCTACTACTACAAAAAAACATAAGGGTATTCAGACAAAAAGTTTGGAATATATAGTAGTTGTATTAAAAGGAATTAAACGCCACTATGTCCACACAAAGTGTTAATAGGATACGTCAGAATCGCTTCTGGACCGGTTTAGGGTGTTAATTTAAAAATTTCATTATTTGTTAAAGGGGATGTTGAAAAAAAAGTGCTATTTGCATACTACTACTACAACTATTGCTACGCATAATTACTGAACCTTTCAACAATCCTGAAAAAATTGACGTCTCAAATTTTGTTTGGAAATTTGTTATGGGAAATGATGGGCGTGGGGGGGGGGGAGGTTTCTATCAAATCACTTTGACTTTTAAAAAGGTCACTAGATCTTCCAATTCAAAATCAAGTGAGGCCGATCTGAATTTAATACGACCACTCATTCCATAAAAACCTTATGTACTCCCAGGACATAACTTAAAGCCCTTGCCCTAGGGCTCTGGGGGAGGTTGTGCCAACCCTTGAAGGATTGTTATATGTGCTTTGGACCATTTTAAACAAAATTACCATCGAACTAATTTCAATCAGATGCATTTGGTGAAAAGAGGGGTAGTTGGGTGGGGGGGGGGGGACTACTTGACCTACATCAAAATTTAATATTTAAAGGGAACTAGAAATTCCAATTTAAACCAAATGAGCCATCTCTAAAGCTTGTACAACCATCCCTTCCATAAGAACCTTAAATGCCCTAGGGGCATAGCTTACAAACCTCGTTCTCGGGCTCTGGTGGTTTGTATAAACCTCAAAATCCTTGTTATATGATATTTGGACTATTTTGAATAGAAGGACTGTCTCAAAATATCTATTGGATATATCTCAGGAAAAGACTACGTGTTTTTGGGAGGGGGGAGGGTAGCTGCGCTCTGATCACTTTGACTCTTAAAAGGGGCACTAGAACTTATGATTACCAATTCAATGAGTCCCCTCCAAAGTATATACGACAACCTTTTTTATAAGAACTTATGTGCCCCAAGGGCAAAACTGACAACCCTTTCCCTGAGAGCTGTAGAGAGGGGGGGGTCTTCCTCACTGACATAATTTTTGAAACCTTCAACTACGAAGAATAAAATTATTATCTCCAAATTTTTGTTAGAGGTGTTAAGGAAAATGATGAGCGTGGAGGGGGGGGGGTTGTTTGCTTTCAAATCAAATAAGCCCCATCTGATGTTTATACGACCGCCCATTCTGTAAAAACCTTATATGCCCTCATAAAATAACTTACAATCCTATCCCCAGGGTCCTGGGGGGTTGTGTCATCCCTAGAGACATTATTATATGTCTTTCGGACTATTTTGAAACTAAAATCGCTATCTCATAATTTCAATCAGATGCGTTTGGTGAAAAGACGGGTTGTAGGGGGGGGCTAAATACTCTCCCTCGCCTTTTACATTTTAAAAGGAACTAGAACTCTCAATTTTCAACCAAATGAGCCTTTTCTTAAGTTAAACAACCATCCCTTCCATAAAAACCTTAATTACACTGTTAACACCCCCTGGGCATAACTTACAACCCTTGCCCATAATCCCTGGGGTTTGTTTCAACCCCAAAAGCCTTGTTATATGATATTACACTGTTTTGAATAGAATGGCTATCTCAAAATTTCTATTAGATGTATTTCGGGACAATACGACGTGTGTGCGGGGGGGGCAACTGGCCTTCCATGACTTTGACTATTAAAAAGAGCACTAGAGCGACTGATTACCAATCCAATGAGCCCCCTCCGAAGTTTATATGACCACGCTTTCTATAAAAACCTTATATGCCCCATGGGCATAACTTACAGCCCTTGCCTTGAGGGTTGGGGGGATTTTTTATGCTCAAAGATATAATTTCTAGACCTGTCAAATACGTTGAACAAAATGACTATCTTAAAATTTTGATTGGAAGTGTTTGGGGAAATGATGGGCGTAGGGGGGGGCGTAATTTGCTCTCTGATCACTTTCGACTAATAAAAAAGAAACTATTCGTCTCAATTTCCAATGGAATGAGCTGTTGTTGAAGCTTCTACAACAACCAAGTTATGGCCCAAGATCAAGAGGGGTGTGGGGGGGGAGTATCATCCTCAAAGACATAATTTCCAGACCCTTCAACTACGTTGAGCAAAATGGCCATATAAAAACGCTGATCGGAAATGTTTGGGAAAATAATGGGCATGTGGGGGATTCTCCCTGTGATTACTGTCTACTAATAAATAGAAATATATCCCTCTCAATTTCCAATTGAATAAGCTCTTTTTGAATTTTTTACGACACTACTATTGATAAAAATCTTATTTGCCCCCAAGACATAACTTACAACTTTAGCCCTGAGGGCTGTGGGGGGCGGTTGTCATACTCAAAGACATATTGTCAGGACTTTTCAAATACGTTTCATCAAATAGCTATATTAAAATGTTGATCGGAAGGGTTTAGGGAAATGATGGGCGGGGGGGGGGCATTCGCCCTCTGATCGCTTTTGATGATTAATAAGAGCACTATCCCTCTCAATTCCCAATTGAATGAGCCCTTTTTGAAGTTTCTTACAACCTTTGCCCTTGGGGCTGTAGGTAGTTTGTCATCCTCAAAGAGATAACTTCCGGACCTTTCAACTACGTTAAACAAAATGGCTATCTCAAAATTTTGATTGGACGTGTTTGGGGAAATGGTGGGCGTGAGAGGGGTATTAGTTGCCCTCCAATCACTTTTGAATATTAAAAAAGGCCTTAGTCCTTTCAATTTCTAATCGAATGAGCCCTTTTTGAAGTTTCTACGACAACCCTGTCTATAAAAACCTTATATGCCCCCAGGGCATAACTTATAAATTCTGCCCTGAGGGTTGTGGGGAGGGGGTGGTATCATCTGCAAAGATCTACTTTCCAGAACTTTCAACTACGTTGAACAAAGTGGTCATCTCAAAATTTTGATTGGATATGTTTGGGGAAATGGTAGGCGTGAAAAGGGTGTTAGTTGCCCCCAATCATTTTCGGCTATTAAAAGGGGCACAGGCCCTTTCAATTTCGAATCGAATGAGCCCTTTTCGAAGTTTCTACGACGACTCCTTCGATAGAAAGTGTCCTGATCTTAACCCCCCCCCCCCAAAAAAAAATAAAAAAAAATAATAATAACAAATTGTGCCACCATCGTTCTTTACTTATAATAAGCTGTTATGATAAGCTGTAAGGACTGTAGCAGTAGAACAAAATATTGTACATGAATTTTGTATTACCCTTTCATTACTAACCCATTATCCCGTTTTATATTTATTATTTTTAAGAAATTTTCACCGTGTATTCTTCGAAGTATCCGCGCGGTTCTCCTCGCCAAAGCATCACGGTGTTTTGCGGAACCGGAAGAATCGTTTTGTGGCAATCAACGTGTTGAAGGAAAGGAGGAATGCGATGCTGGACTGTTGGGCTCTGAAGACTCTGATCCTTGCTGTGATAAACACTGCCATCTTAGGAGGGGTCAAGGGGCTGTCTGTAGGTTAGTACTTTGGAAACATAAGTCCATTTATAGAGGCTAATCTCTGAAGTTTTAAGTTGGAAAAATCCTGCATATTTGTGCTACATGGGGAATTTGTCTGAAAATTTGTTTTAAAGAAATGTTCCAGTTAAAAGATTAACGTTTTTGAAAATCAAACCACCTAACAGTATTCTGGTTTACCCTGCCGTCCTCAATGTTTTTGCTTGTAACTTTTAGCTGGGCCATTTTTAGACAAATTTTGGACAAAATGCAATTCACTTCTTATGCAAATTACAAATATGCAACATTATTCTACTTGAAATTTTGGAGATGCCTACGGCCTTCTCCTGCTGGGTCTATTTAATTAGTGTTTTTCGACTTCCATCCGATGTCTCTCCAAAATCAAACAAATTGTCTGATTTCAGTGGGATACGCAATGACTATTAAGATCTCTTTAATAATTCATACGAGAGATTTTCAGAAAAGAGAGTTGGGCTGTACCCAGGATTGGGATTTTGAAGGATGAAAGGTGGTCAATGCAGTTTATTGAAAATTAAAATTATTGAAAGGGTTATTTAGCCATAAAATTACCAAAAACTGCGTACTTTATCCGCATTCCATATTTTCAGACGGAAATCATCAGCCCTTGGCCCAGGGCATATTATTGAAGTATGGGTTTTATGGATAACGGAGCTTATTTCTAGGATGAGATATCGGACCTTTGGCACAGTGATGTAATTCTCTCAAAACTCTCCTTCAGCATAATTTGGACTAATCCTAGAGAGCTAATGCCCCCCCCCTCCGCACTCTAATTGCAGAAACATTAAAGTAGTTTTTAGTGTAGAGTAAGAGCATTTTAGAACTATAGAAATCAGATTTTGTCTATTTCAAGTTTCCAATTGTGGCGTTTTCTGGTTTTCTGTCGCGTGCATTTCTTGTGTCTTGAACAAGTTGGGTTTGTAAAGGAAGGAAAGAGGCTAATTTTTGTGATTTATTTTCTGTGAGCAATGAATGTAATATCAAGTTCAAATGTAACATCAAAAGTAAATATAAAAAGCTATCTAGAAAATCGCAGTGTTCAGCCACGTTGAGACAAACTTTAATATAACAAAATCATATTTCCTAATAGATTGACTCAATATTTAGGAATATGCCTACGATTTTATGTATTTACGAATATAATATTTGGTTCCAGGGGCTTAGGAAAAATTACCAAAGTTGTCATTCGCGATGAGGACAAGATCGCTGTTATATAAGGCACCTGTTTATATCTAGTGGACGACCGGAATAAAATTATGCATTAAGTTAAAAGTTAACCCTGGCTCCAAATAGTTTTTTTTTTACTATTTAAGGTGTTTCCGCAGTAAAGAGAATCTACAGTAGCGACAAAGGCTATACTCTCCTTTAAGAATATATGACACAGATCTAAAACCACACAAGAATCATATTCCACCTTCGCGCACGCGCGATTCTGATGAACACATATATTCTCTCTGCTGTAATGCAGAATGGAAACTGAACTAGGCTGTGACGACACGGCTCAGAGTCTTTACGCGCGGCATGAAAAATGTGTCATGTTTGGAAAAAGAAGTCGCTACTGTATATTCTCTCTACTGTGGATTTTCTTAGAGGGTTTGTTCTCAATAAATATATTTCTTCTAGTGATAAGAATACTTTTTTTATATTGCTTCTTAAGACATGATATTTCTGTTTTATTTCCTGTAAATTATTTACCATTCCTCTTTTAGTGATAAAAATTTTCCTTGTTGCAAACACTGCCAATTAATGCCAGCCGGTGTCAAGTGTCGTGATTCACAGGTCGCTACGTGTGAGCAAGAGTCTCGATGCACAAATGTGAGTGCTGAATGTCCTCCATCCCCACCCATGCCTGATGGTACGGGTTGTATAGAACGAGGTCAATATCGTAACGGTTCCTGTTTGCCATTCTGTGAAACGCAGGGACTTCAAAGTTGTATGTGTGACACCCGTAAGCATTCATTTGTTTTCTTTAGACTAGTAAATAAACTTTTCTCTTTTTCTTATCTTATTGGGCCTATATATGCCTAAAAATACCCAAAAAGTTATTTCTCTTTAGCTAGACTCGGAACTCACATATTTGCTCGCTGAGTTGATTTTAGATCCTAGAGCCATCTTTGGGAAAATTTCAGAATTGACTTGACTGCACTTTTGATAGAGTATAATTTGATAATAAACCACCTAGAGTTTCCAACGACATCAGAGGGAATCGCTTCCTTTCCTGCTTCTGGGGTGCGCTAAATTCGGTATTTCTTACTAACTTGCATAAAAATTAAGAATATTTTGAACTAAAAGTAATGAGTGATGTTAAAACTTAAAAGGCAAAGCAATGAATGAAAGTGGGGCTTTTGTCCTCTGAATACCCATCTCCCTCTCATCTGATGAGTCATTTGTGTTTTATTGAAAACAAGATATATTACGGATAGGTACTTTCTTTTTGTTTATTAAAACAGACAAAAATTTAAACACCAAAATTCCATTTTTTGATAAAATTCAAATTCCATTCTGGATTTTTTTTTCGATTTTATTTTAGCCTCTTTTGGCTTCCTTGGTCTCCGACCTCTTGTTCATCTCTTGGCCAACACACATTGTTAGTCAAGCAGTTTCGACAAAAAGCTTCTGTGACTTTATCATCCTCATCCGGGTCAGCAAGAATAAGGTTTTGGGTTTGACTGCTTTCTTCCTGAAGCCCAAACTTTCTAGCTTTGCTATTCTTTCTATGCCCTTTGCCAGACTTTTTTTTTAGCTCTCTACTTTTTATCAAAGGATTAAGTTAATAATGTAGCATTAAATACTTTATTCCGATTCCTCGAGTTTGAATAAGCTAATAAAAATGCTTTATTTTTGGAAGGATATATGAATATATGCATGAATATAGCATGTATCTAAGTATTTAAACAAAAGTCGACACAATGATGGAAATTCTCTTCGCAAATTATCCCATTCTGTGGTCTCAAACCGACAGCCTTCCCAATTGCCATCGATTTGAGCTGCTGTTATAGACGTCAGAAAATACTTTAATCGCAGCTCAGTGACTTAGATGTTTACCTGATAAATAGGAGACCATGAGCACGCTTACGATGACAGCTGTTGGTTTGAATTACACCGAATCAACAGCTTCAAATGGAAGTTTTTGTCCTGTTAGTATTGTTGTTTCTTAATCTTCCCTCTTTTTTTTCAGCTGGCGATGCGTGTAAGCGGTGCTGCCGAGTACACTTGAATGATACTTGTATTGCTTATGATCCAACTGACATACTCCCGGATGGAACACCTTGTGTTCATGGATTTTTTAACAATGTAAGTTTTTTAGAAAAGAAAAATGACATGCAAATTTCATCAATAGTTTCACATGGGCTTTAGAAAAATGCGGCTGTAAGGGTGTCCATCTCTGTGGTAGTCAAAAAAAGTAATAACTTGTGGAATTGTATTCTTGACAACAAAAATTACGAAGCATCAAAAAGATACGATTTTGAATTATTTTTTTATTGAGTTGAGACTACAAGAATAGCCTATATTAACCCTCTCTCTCTCTCTCTCTCCTCTCTCTCTCTTTCTCTGTCTTTCTCTGTCTCTCTCTCTCCTATCTCTCTCTATCTCTCTATCTTATATCTATTTCTCTCTCTCTCTCTCTCTCTCTCTCTCTCTCTGTCTCTCTCTCTCTCTCTCCCCCTCTCTCTCTCCCTCTCTCTCTCTCTCTCTCTTAGTCTAGGGGGAGTCCTATCACTTAATCCGCTTTTTCGTACAATAACCTATATTAAGAATGTTTTTAATTGTTATTGTTATACTCTTTCAGGGTATATGTGAGAAGACAGTTCAAGATATTGTCGAACGATTTTGGGATATTATAGAGGACATAACCATTAACAAAGTAATGGATGGCATCAAATCTAATCTTGTTGGAGTTATTGTGGCTATAAGCGCCATCATTTGGATACCAGCAAGCTGCATTATAAGTTACATTGATAGAAGAAAAAGAGCGAGAGCTCTGGAGCTGGTTAAATTTCGAAGTTCAAATGCATTTCTTAAGCCTGGTGATTCAAGACGGGTCTATTATGCTCAGACACTGCCAAGAAACCGATCTGATCCAGGTGAAATTCGTTGAACAACCTCAGAGGTGAACAAAAAAGGTGCTCCGAGGTGAACAAAAAAAAAAACTGTTTTTAAAACGACAATTTCTCTCTGTTCCACCCATTGTACTTTTTCTTATCTTGTCCACAAAATTTGTGAAGTCTGTGAAGTGAGGGCATGGTTTGTACGCGTATCTCTGATCTCCTTTTTTAATTCTAGTCATCAAAGTGCGGTATTCCTAATAAGTTACTCCTACATTAATCATTTTATTGATGTAAATTCAGCCATATGGCTTTACTTAGCTTTGATTCTGTTATGAAACTCAGTCAAAACAGTGTTTTGTAACTGTTTAAGTATTCTCCGATTAAAGTATTATTTCATATTTACAAAACTTCTCTCTCTCTCTCTCTCTCTCTCTATGTCTCCCCCTACCTTTGGGTAGGGGGAGCCCCCCTCCCCTACTAGCTGTGCCTTTGTCTTCGAGATCCTCTGCAATTTTATCCATAATCCACATTTATCACCTCCTTAATTCTTATTTTAACAACTTTTCTGCTTCCCTTTCTTTCCTCTTATTCTCATATGATCTATCACTTAAGAACTTCTTCTACAAGCCCCTTTTTTTCCATCAAGCTGAAAGTGTTTCCACTATTATTCCTAGCTGCAATCCGAACCATCTTCTCATAGAAACCTTCTGCTGCTCTTCAAACCATTTTCCTTTAATTTTATTTTCTTTTTAATTTGACCGATCATTTGATAGTTTAAGAGGTTTCTTCAAGACCAAGGTTGATATTGTGGTCAAAAGACTCTTCCCATGTTGTTTATAGCCTCTATGCAATTTAGCAGCACCTTACGACGTTAAATCCAAATGTTGAGTTAACCATTTCACTCAGAATGTATGAAACCTTCAAAAAATATTTAAAAAGTTAGAGAAGTTTTTTAGTTTTCCACAGTAAATAGTCCTAATGCCTGCATTTTCACGACCAACTTGTGAGTTAGAGAAACATTTCAGGAGTGAGGGAAGTGGTGAAACCCGGTTACTAGCTTTCTTATTTTCCCCTAGCTATTGGATTGATTCGGTTCATACTGAATGTATCGATGCTAAGAAAGTTATTGGTAGCATTTGAACCTAGAAAACACTGGGGTTTTGATAGAATCAAAATTTTAAGCCTAAATATGGTATCATTGGCAAAGCTTTATTAGGTTGTCCTTTTTACCCAAATTTTTGTCTGTAATTAATTACTGTTAATAAAATATAATTTTCGCCCCTAAGCGCCCTCACAGTCCCTTGTGACGTTGAATCCAAATTTTTGGCTAACCGCTTCCCTTAAAATAGACAAAAGCTTAAAAAATACCTCCAGGGGAGCGTAACTCACACAGCTCAAGGGACAAGGGTCCAAAACTATGCATATGAACGGGCTATTCTTCCAAATATATTTAGGCTTAATTGTAGGAATATGGCATCTTGTTAAAACCAAAATCATGCGAAGAATCTGAATATGTATGATCGGAAGCAAAAATTAGAATTCTGACTTGATATTGAACTTTTTGAAAAAACTTAGAATCAAGTTTGTTTAATAGAACAGTAGGGAAGTAGCACCTTGATTAAACCGGAAGGATGCAATAATTTTCAATTTCAGATAACCCCCAGCACACGCAAACTGCCATCTCATCTTCAACTTTTTACTGCTAATGAATGGGTTCTGTACATCGTTTGAGCAGAAATCACGCAATGATTGTCGAAGAGGATGATTTGAGAAACAAGTAAAATATTTAGCAAAACAGTTGGCATGTTTTTATATAAGCTCTTATGGGGGTTTTTAATTTTTTCTGATTCCATTCATTGCACCAGAATCATTCAAGATTTTTAGTCTATGATTTGAGGCAAAAAATGGGCCAGAATGGGATGCCCCAATCGCCAAATCATACATCTGCTTTTTCCAGCATAGAGGCAAGGTATTTTTCTTTTTTCTTGTAGATAAGCACGTTTGTATAAAAATATTCAGAACCATTGGAAACGTATGGAGTAAGTACTTTTCATAGAATGGAGAAATTTTCACAAGTGCATGCCACTCCTGAGCCCCGGGCACATTCTATAGTTATTCTGACCGTGCAACAGCCAGTTTTTATCTTAAAGGTAGACATAAACCACTTTGCTTTAACCAAAATTGCTCAATGATTCCTTATCTCCACTATTGGAGGTGAAAATGTGCCTAAACTGGGCCCCTCTAATACCCAACCCTACAACCAACTTTTAAGTAGAGAGGTACGTATTTTATTTTCTTGTGTAGAAGTATTTCTGCAACAAAGTGCTTAGATATACCTAAAAGTTTTGAGAAAAATACCTTAGACCAAAGGAATAACACAGGCGCACACCAATCCTAATCCCGCTAATCTTACGTAGATACGAGGAATAGCAGCTCAATTAATTGGGAAAAAATAAAGAAAAAACAACCTTAAAACTGATGACGATTTTTCAGTGCTATTTTTGTTTCTTTGAAAGGTCTAAATGGCTTCCTCGTAGCTTTGGAGTTAAAAAAGAATGTGGTATCTGCTGCATCAAAGCAGCCTGGTATCCTACTTCTTTGTTTTTTTTTTGTTTTTTGTTTTTTTTTTGTATTGGATGACTCATGTAAATAACAATGGAAATAGAACATACTTTACCATCAGGACAACTCTTTTAAACTGGAGGAGGACAGGGGCTTAATTTTCTAAGGGTCAAAAGGCAACAGTCCCCCCCGGCTGAAACTTAGTGTCTTTAAAAATTTCGTCAAAAGTAAGAATGCCCTGCATAATTTGAGCATCCAAAGATTCAGATTAGTTTTCTTTAATATACTTTTGGTTTTATGGCACTATATGGCTCATTTTTCGTTTATCATTGTCATTTTCACTTCCCTTGAAAAAAGTGGCTCCAACTCTACCCCCCCCCCCCCAGGATTTTAAACGAAATTACACTAGTAGAGGAAGGTAGTCTAATCCTATTCTGTTATGCTTTTCAAAAAATTTATAAGGCTAGGGTAAATTTATTATACAAGTTATTTTCCCTGTTTGGTTAGTATAATTTTCTCCCCGGGAAGTATTAAGGGCGAATAGCAGTGGCGTAAATACAAAATATTAATAACAGTGGTTAGGTTAGTTTTGTTGATTTTAGTTTAGTTTTTGTTTTTTTTTTTTTGGTTAATTTCTTAGGCTACCTCTCATTTAAATAAGAAATAAAGGTAAATTTCTACCAAATCATATTATTGAGTTAGGAATAAAGTGAATACACCATTCAATGCCTTTTTATGCTGATTACAAATATAATAATCATTTCTATTGCAAACGAATTTCAGCCCCCCCCCTCCTATATATGCCAATTCAGGGTTAGGTTAGGTTGTAGAAATATAAACCCTGAATTGGATTATATAGGGGGGGGGGCTGAAATTCATTTCTGATAGAAATGATTACTATATTTGTAATCAGCATAAGAAAAGGCATTTAGTGGTATATTCACTTTATGCATAAGTCAATAATATGATTTGGTAGAATGTTACCAAAATAAAATTTCCCTCACCCCTCTAATGTGTAAATATAGGTCAATATCTACGAAATCATATTATTGAGTTAGTAATATATTGAATACACCATTCAATTCCTTTTTTATGCTGATTGCGAATATAAAAAGCATTTCTATCAGAAATGAATTTCAGCTCCCCCCTCTATGTAGACTACACCTAACCCACCCCTGACTGGGCATATTCAGGGGGGGGGGGCTGAAATTCATTTCCAATAGAAATGCTTATCAAATTCTTAATAAGCATACAAAAATGCATCGACTGGTGTATTAACTTTTTTCCTAACTCAATAACATTATTTCGTAGATATTGACCTGCCTTTTTTTATGTTAATTACGAATATTATAAGCAGTTCTATCGGAAATGAGTTTCAGCCCCCCCCTATATAGGCCAATTCAGGGTTAGGTTAGGTATAGCCTATATAGGGGGGGGGGGCTGAAATTCATTTCCAATATAAATGCTTATCATATTCGTAATCAGCATAAAAAAAAAGGCATCGAATGGTGTATTCACTTTATTCCTAACTCAATAATATGATTTCATAGATATTGACCCAAATATATACCCTGAATTAGTATATATAGGGGTAGGGGTAAAATTCATTTCTGACAAAAATGATTATTACATTTGGAAAGAGCATAAAAAAGACATTGAGTGGTTTGTTTACTTTATTTGTAAGTCAATAATATGAATAATGAAAAATTTATTAATACCTCAACCTCTTCTCCCTCTAAAGGGTCCTGATTTTTGATAACCTTTAAAAATCTGTGTGTTATAAAAGTGAAACATTGCAAAATATGTCTTCTGCTTATATAAAGTACAAAAAAATTGTTTTCAACTTCACAACTGTGCTCAATCCCAATTTATAAGGTTTTACAGATATGCAAATACATTTCCTAAATTTTGAGGAAAAAACTTTAATATGGCTTAAAATTCTGCTCAAATAACAGGAATTGCATTTTCATATATGCCAATTTTATTTTCATATATGCCTATATATGCCAATTCAGGGTTAGGTTAGGTTGTAGAAATATATATCTGAATTGGCATATATAGGGGGGGGGGGGCTTAAATTCATTTCCGATAGAAATGATTACTATATTTGTAATCAGCATAAAAAAAAGGAATCGAGTGGTATATTCACTTTATGCATAAGTCAATAATATGATTTGGTAGAACGTTACCAAAATAAAATTTCCCTCATCCCCCTAATGTGCAAATATATACCCTGAATTGGTATATATAGGGGTAGGGGTGAAATTCATTTTTGACAAAAATGATTTTTACATTTGGAAAGAGCATAAAAAAAGACATTGAGTGGTATGTTTACTTTATTTGTAAGTCAATAATATGAATAATGAAACATTTATTCATACCTCAACCTCTTCTCCCTCTAGAGGGTCCTGATCTTTGATAACCTTTAAAAATCTGTGTGTTATAAAAGTGAAACCTTGCAAAATATATCTTCTGCTTAAATAAAGTACAACAAAATTGTTTTCAACTTCACAACTGTGCTCAATCCCAATTTATAAGGTTTTAAAGATATGCAAATACATTTCCTAAATTTTGAGGAAAAAACTTTAATATGGCTTAAAATTCTGCTCAAATAACAGGAATTGCATTTTCATATATGCCAATTATATTTTCATATATGCCAATTCAGGGTTAGGTTAGGTTGTAGAAATATATACCCTGAATTGGCATATATAGGGGGGGGGGCTGAAATTCATTTCCGATAGAAATGATCACTATATGTGTAATCAGCATAAGAAAGGTATTGAGTGGTATATTCACTTTATGCATAAGTCAATAATATGATTTGGTAGAACGTTACTGAAATAAAATTTCCCTCACCCCCCTAAAGTGCAAATATATACCCTGAATTGGTATATATATAGGGGTAGGGTTGAAATTCATTTCTGACAAAAATTATTATTACATTTGGAAAGAGCATCAACAAAGACATTGAGTGGTTTGTTTATTTTATTTTTAAGTCAATAATATGAATAATGAAACATTTATTAATACCTCAACCTCTTCTCCCTCTAAAGGGTCCTGATTTTTGATAACCTTTAAAAATCTGTGTGTTATAAAAGTGAAACATTGCAAAATATATCTTATGCTTAAATAAAGTACAACAAAATTGTTTTCAACTTCACAACTGTGCTCAATCCCAATTTATAAGGTTTTAAAGATATGCAAATACATTTCCTAAATTTTGAGGAAAAAACTTTAATATGGCTTAAAATTCTGCTCAAATAACAGGAATTGCATTTTCAGAACTAAAGCCAGAGAAACAGAAACTGATAAATGAAAATTAAGGCAAATTTTAGGACCCTCTAGAGGGAGAAGGAGTAGAGGTAGGTACTTCAAAATACCTTCCTGGGACATACTTTAGTCTATAGATCCACCCCTAGAAATTTCATTTTCCTAACCTAATCCCTTTCCAAGATTGGCAAAAGTAGCTAAAGTAGAATTTTAACTTATAAAATTATGGATAAAATTCTAGTTTAGAGGCTTCTTGCTATCTTGGAAAGTAGTTTATTCAGGTGAATAAAATTCTCAGGAATGTATCCGTGCCATAATGATCTTGTGGGAAGACATTTTGAAACATCTACCTCCAGTCCTTCTCCCTCCTTAGGGGACTAACCTTTGAAAATCTTTGACAGTCTATGTTATGAAGTGAACCTTAAAAATAGATCTTCTGCTCAAATGAGGCCCAAGAAAAGTGTTCAAAGACCTATACCATTGCTCAATCTCATTTTATAAGGTTTAAAAATATCTAAATCTACATCTTAAATTTAGGAAAAATCTTGGATTTAGCTTAAAATTCTCCTGAAATAACAAGAATTTTATTTTTCAAAAAAGAAAAGTCAATTAGAAAGAAGGTAAATTTTTTGCTGTTCTTAGCTATACATACCAATTCAGGGTATATATTTGCACATTAAGGGGGGTGGGGTAAAGTTTATTTCTGATGCAACTGAGAGGTAGGTTTAAACCCCCCCCCCCCACTAATGTGCAAATATATACCCTGAATTGGTATATATAGGGGTGGGAGTAAAATTCATTTGCTGTAAAAGATATTATTATATTTGGAAAGAGCATAAAAAAAGGCATAAAAAATCACTTTATTCAAAAGTCAATAATATGAACACCAACAAATTTACCAAAAAGAGATTAAAAACTTAAAATTAGAGTAAAATTTAATAGAGCAACAAAAATTTTTAGTGTTAGAGGACCAATACTGTTTAATAGGCCAAGAGAAAGGACAGTCCAGGTAGCTACCATAGACTCATTAAAAGCAAGAGTTGACAAAATAGGTCAAAGTTGACTGGAACCTCTATTAGGACTAAACATCAACTGAAGTTTTCACACTACCACTAGCAAGAAATCTACAGGAGTTCATTGCCATCTTATTGTGCTGGCAATTATGATTCAAGTTAAAACATTTTCAGTCAGAACTTGTACAGGTCTGCACCTTAGAAATAAGAAAAGTGTTGACAATGTAGCTTGACAATATCTTTCCAGGGTGCATTTTGGTCTGGACTAATTCCTGAGGGTTTTATTGCATAATGCAACTACTTTCCAAGATAGAAAGAAGCCCCTAAACTAGAATTTTAACAAATTCCAAAAACTACTTAAAAAATTCTAGAATGCCTATATCTTCCTAAAAGCACATCACTTTGCTTTACCCTAGCCTCCCTACCCCTAAGGTAAAAATATATAGCCTAGTTATATATACTCTCTGAATTTTCCAGCTGCTTGTTGTTATCAATGTTGCTTGTTTGTCATTTAGTTCCTTTGAAAAAAAGAGTCAATCTGTGAAAATTCATAGTGTACTGGATATGAACACTGGCTTGAAGCATATTAAGACTTACCTGCATTTTCATGTCTTTTAATTGACTGATTTCGGAAATTTTAGTATCATGGAAAACATCATTTATCCAACTGTCATAGTTTGAAACACAGTGTTTTTTGTTTAATTTTCATCATGTGTCATAATTAACTAAAACCCTTGGATGTACTTTATTTCCTTTTCTACATGTCCTACTTTATTTATGGCCAAAAGTTTCTGTCCAGAAAAACTCTTCCTCAAGCAAGTGGTCACAGGATTCAGTTAAGATGGCATAATTCTTGAGGTGTAGCTGAATAATATACAGATTAAAATTTCAGTTTTTTCCTCAAACATGGGTCTTTGCATGCAGTTGGGTAAAGGCATTTTTGTAGCACTCTTTAGAAGCATATTGTCTCCAAAAATGAAAATTTAGGACTGGTGGTTCAAGTTTAAGCCACAAATCTGAAATATACATTGATTTTTTCTTTAGACTTATTTTATTTACAAAAATCAAATTCCTTGATACTTACTTTTCAGTTATGAGATTAATAGTCCAGTTACTGAAGCTAGAAACTAGACCAAAATTTCTTAGTTCAAACCTTGAGTCTCCTGAAATTTGTATATTTTGGGGTAAATTGGCCTAGTTCTTCTTACTTTTTTCTGTCAGTTCTTTGTCTGTGTATAGGATATTATAAAAAAAATTTTGAGTTTTCTTTTCTAAATATTATTCCTTGGGCTAGCAATACCTGAAACAAAAGTTGAGCAGAAATAAGTAGATTGCAATTTTTCTTCTGTAAGATAAGGTAATTCTGGTTACTGTTTAGACTTATTTTATTTACAAAGAAATCAAATTCCTTGATGCTTACAGTTGAATTATGAGATTAGCAGTCCAGTTTCTGAAACTAGAAACTAGACTGCAATTTTCAAATTCAAACCTTGAGTCTCCTGACATTTGGATATTTTGGGGCAAAGTGGCCTAGTCTTTCTTACTTTTAGTCTCTGCCAGTTCTTTATATCTTTTTGTGTCTGTGTACAGGATATTATATAGCATTTTTTAGCTTTTTTTTAAAATTATTATTCCTTGGGCTAGCAATATCCTAACTAAAAGCCCAGCAAAACAAGTAGACTGACATTTATCTTCTATAAGAAAGGGTAGGCCTGTTTACTATTTTTTTGCATTGTGCCTGCAACTTTTTTTTTTTCAAATGAAATCTGCCTGGTTCAAATTGCATTTTTTTTTTTTTAAGTGCAGCATGGTGGTACCTAATAGACAGGCTAAGGTGGAAATTTTCAAATAATAAACACATACATAAATTCGCATCCCTATATATTAGCCCTTAAACTGTGAGATAAAAACATTTTCTTCTTTTTTATGGGTGTATTTTAATCAATTTTGTGGTACCCTAAGTATTATGTTATAGGGCTAACTGTAGGGGTATGTTCTATATACTTGGAATTTGAAGTCTTTTGACTATTTCTTTGAATTCCCAAAGGAATATTGAGATCATATTGAAAGTATCAAGATCATATCAAAGTTATCAATATCATATTGAGGTATTGATATAATATAAAAAATATTGATATCATACTGAATGTATCAACATCATTTCGAAATATTGAATCATACTAAAAATATCAAGACCATATTGAAAGTTGTTGTTGTTGTCTGTTTGATGCACTCCTGGACAGGCTGCCCATTGTGCATTTCTCCTTGATTTCATCAGAGCATTTAGGGGTGAAAGGTGTTCCACACCAAAATTCAGGTGTCCAGCTGTCATTCTGTCATGAACAAGGGTCAAATAGTTTAAATTGCCATATGGTTTTTGTCACTGTGGTTAGAGAGGGATTTTGAAGAGTCTCAAGGCAAAATCCATTAAGTTAATGGCAAGCTATATTCAACTCTGTCTAATGATGTCACATTTGAGCCTCCATATTTACAATTCAAACACAACTGGCTGATATTGCAATTTAAACTGATGAGCTTGGCTTGCAATATATACACATACTCATACATATACATACCACTAATTTACATGTAGAATATTGAAATAATATTAGTGTATACAATTATTAATACATATTACAGCACTAAATGTAACTTAGTTTCACAATAAAACGGCCTAATACTCCTACAGACTTTTTCCTAGCCCATGGTGGTGCTGGTGCATGGCCCAGGATACTTCTGAGCATGAATGCACCAAAATATTTTAGGCAAGCTTTTTTCAGTGGGAATCTTTGTGTCTCATATTTTTTATAATGCATTAAAATATGCCTAACATCCTCTTCTACATTGCAGACTTCACATAATGGAGAATCTACTGACTTCCATTTAAATAAAACACTCCAAATTCAAGCATGGCCTGTTCTGAGCCTGAGTATACTGACAGTTGGTATTCAGACTTTATTGTGGTAACATCATAGTTTTTTTCGGATATAATCTTACCCAAGCTGTGAAATTTCCCTGTGGACTTTCATTTTGGATTTATTTTTATAAGCGGATTACCGTTTTGCAGACTATTTCAAATTCCCTTGGGACAGTAATTTGTAGTTGAATATCTATGCAATAATTGAATAGAGATGGGTGCTAGTAACTAGTTTAGACTTGAACTTATTTACTACTTAAATGGATGAATGTGGTATAAATTGAATATATTCATGATTATGATGGAGCTTGTACATTCTGCGCTGCTAAACTTTGTGTAGTTGAACTTTCATGAAGGAGTTGATACTGAAATTATTGCCAAACATGCGGATGACTTTTTTGATGAAAAGTCTATTATGATAGCTAAAACTGACCTATGGTCTCGAGCGAACGTGGGCCTCGACGGCAAGGTGATCTAGCTAATTACCGTCACATAAAGGATATAATTGAGACCTTTCAGAAATGCGAGTCTGATGATTTTGTTTTGCCTTCTTACGTGATTATTTTGCCTACCAAGGTTCATGTCATTCCAGCCGTTGCACATTCAAGCCTCGCATCAAGGCTTCTAAACATTGACTCCGAACTCAAGCAAATCCGTGAGAAAATTGTGTCTTATGATCTAAATTTCCCTCCTCTTAGTGACCCCAGGCCCCAGCCAATCACTGATAATCATATAGTTATTGTCATTTTAAAAGTTCCATCTCACCTTATTAATCCTGCAAAACGCCGTGAAGTGATTGACTTTATACCTGGTCATGAATGTATTCATAGCATAAAGCCCTCAAGTGATAAATTGGTGGTGCAGATCGATCAGACTGCTGCTAAGGACTTTTGCGATTCTGTTCCCTCTATTATGAGCAACTGTGACCTCAAAGTAAATGAAACAAAATATATAGGTATTGTGAAAGGTTTATCAAATGTCTGCAAAACGAATTGGCAATTCTTTTGCTGCTAAAGTGTTTTTTGAAAATGCAATTGCTCTTGCTAATGCACTGAAGCTTGGCGTGAAAGTTGGTTATGAGATTTTCCGTGTTCTTGAGTTCCAGCGTCCACCGAGGTGCTGCTATAATTGCCAATCACCTAATCACCTGAAGTCGTCTTGTAATAACCCTAAACATTGCTCCCGCTGTGCACAAGAGCATGAATCGTCCCGCAAGTCCCCATGCCAGACTACCCCTAAATTTGCTAATCGTCATGGCAATCATGTTTCATTTTCTCTAAAATGCCGAATCCTTCGTAATGCAGTAGCTAAGCGTTCTAGTCACCTAAGAAAATGATTATTAAAATCGAATTTTCTATATGCTCATTGAACATTAAAGGAACGAAGGATAAGGATGATTCTTTGAACCAGAAATTATCTAATTTCGACATTTTGTTTCTACAAGAACATCTTTTGCCTTTGGTGAGTTTGAACTCCCTTCGCAGGAGTAAAGAACACTTGGTTTTCACTAGAAGTGCCCAAAAAACTTCTGGGAGACCTTCAGGCGGGCTGGCCTGCGTATTAAAACATAAACTACTCCCGCTATCCCCTGTGTGTTATCGTGAATGTGGTTATTTCATTGCAATCTGTCTTGGTAACATAGTTCTTATTAATGTATACCTCCCTTGCGACCAAAGATCATTTTCCTCTCTAACAAAGTATGCTAAAGCATGTGCATCGCTAAAGACCCTTCTTATTAGTGTTGAGAGTAATAGACTGGATTGGATCCTCTTAGGCGATATGAACTGTGATATAAACTCTACCTCAACACGGACTGATTTATTTTTGGATTCGCTACCTACTGGCTATTGGGTTTCGGATAAAGATTCATCCCATTCATACATACAGAATAGCGGTTCAATGTCTGATATTGATCACTGTGTTGTTTCTTCTGGTGTTTCTATTAGTGATATTCACATTGACCAGGATGAACGTGATTATGACCATCTGCCCCTTTCAGCCACTGTCACCATCAATACGACTCGGGCTGAACAGAACTTATGTACTAATTACAAAAAGTGGATAACCAAAAGAGACTGGAATAAAGCGGACTGACCTCTATATCTATCAACCCTTGTTCTTCTTTTGTCTACGATTAAATTTCAGTTTTATTTACTCAATAACAGTGTTATATCCTCACATGCTCAATTTTAGCTCAATATATATTACATCTAGAATGGTCTCTGACTGAAAAAAGCTTGAGAAGTGGCTGTTCCACTTTGTAGTTTAAGCTTAAGAATAGAGGCTCAATATGGAAATCTGACCCTGATTTAAAAATTGTGAAAAATCGTGCAAAATTGTGGCTTAGAATTTGGGTAGCGTGCGGCCGCCCTTTAAGGGGTCACCTTTTTTACATTAAACAGATGCTGGTCGGATCCCTAATGTCTCTTGGATTAATCATTATAATAAAATTTTTAATATTATGAGTTATATAGTTCACTCTCAGTTTGCTAGCCTCTGTTCTTTTCATCACCTACGAAAATTTACCTAGGTCATGTGCCACCTAATTCCGCTGACTGTTTGATTCGTTGTGTTAAGAACTTAAAATCTAAATCATGTGATATTGATGGTATTAGGCTAGTGTTTTTAACCTTCATATTGATTCGAAAGAATTGATTTATCATTTGCAGTTATTATTCCAAGTCCAAGTCTTTGGTGCCTGATTCTTTTTTGTGCGGGAGTGTCACTTCGATTCTTAAACGTGGGAAAGATCCGACTAATTGCGCATCATATAGACCTATTACGGTAGCCTGTTCGCTGAGCAAAGTTTTAGAATATGTCCTGCTTCCTGAAATTCTTCCAAATGTTGATTATGTGTCCAATCAATTTGGGTTTAAACCAAACATAGGATGCCAACATGCGCATCGAATTCTTACTTCTTTTTTAATTCAAGCACAAAAAGATGGATCTGAAGTTCATTTATGTGCGTTAGATATTTCAAAAGCTTTTGACTCGGTTTATCACAGCCAATTACGGTATTCTCTTACCCAGCTTGGAGTGAATTCATCTGTTATATGTGTCCTTCGTTTTTGGTATGCAAATTCATATGTTCGACTTCGGTCAGGAGAGATCTTTTTTGGTAATATTCCAATTCGGTCTGGACTTTGGCAGGGAGGGGTTCTGTCACCATACCTTTTTAATGCTTGTTTCCCTGTGCTTTCTCGTATCTTTCCGTCGTGTTTTACGGGTCTAACTAATTTATTTTATATTGCTTATGCAGATGATTTATTACTTATTAGCCGTTCAAAATTCACCCTAGCTAAGTCTACCCAGTTTGTTTCTAAGCTTTTGGAAAAAATTGGCCTCGTGCTTAATGCTGAAAAATGTGAATATTTAGTTTTCAATGCTAAAAACCCCATGTAGTGATTTGAGTTGTAGTTCTTTTTCAGTTAAGCTGGCTCCTGCGTTGCGTTGGATCGGGATTAGTATCTGCTCTTCTATTTCAGCTATCCGTGCTAGTGCACTTGCAGATATTAAGAATAAGCTTAAAGCAGGTTATGCTAAAATTGTCCCAAATCGCGGCCGACATTCTCGTAAGGTAGTGGTTAAAACTCTATTCAACATACTGGGACCAGTCCATTCTTTTTGTATTAAGTTTGTAACAATTTTTTAATACCAGTGATATGCAGCATATTAGAGTTTTGTATTTTCGCTATTGTAAATATCTTTTGTATTTGCCTCGTTGGTATAGAAACCGTAAGATTATTCGAATGTTAATGCAACTGATATATTGACGTCATATAATAAGTTGGACTCCAAGTTAAAAGATGAGGCCTGCGGTTGGGTCCTTTTCATCCTCTTGTGCGATTGTTTTGATTTGCATTTTTAGTTCTTTATATTGATATTGTTTTGCATGTGTTTTGTTTTGTATGTCTTTACTTTTTATTTTCTTTTGTTACTCCACTTTTTTATAACTGTTAGTGGGTCAAAAATAAATTATTATAGCCAGGTGTCTGTCTGGGTGGCATCGATCAGGAGTTGGGGTACCATAATCATACAGATCAAGGATCTGGTTCTGAGACCTTTGACCAAAAACCTCTTTCTTCTTCTCCTAAAAAGATATAATCTCCTAGATATATATCTCCTTATATCTTTTTATAACGTTAGAAATCATTCACTAAATACTGACATACTAAATTCTCCCCATACCTAGTACCCCATTTTGCCAGCTTATCTGCCTGCTCATTTCCCCTAATTCCAACATGTTCTGGTACCCATGTTGCTACAATCTCGTAATTGGTTGCAATCAGTATTAGCAGTATCTTTTCTAAAAGCAGCACTGATTTTCTTGCTGGCCTATGACCATACATCAAATAATTCAGTACTGAAAGTGAGTCAATACATATCAAGTATTTACCTACTGGCAAAACACTTGCAATAACTTCAAACGCTTTCAATAGTGCATACAACTCAATTGAAAAGATTGAGAACTTGTCACTTACTTTAAATGACAGTGCATGACTTAGCCCAAGGACCACAACTGCAGCCCCACCCCCAGTGGCAAAGCATGATCCATCAGTGAATACCATCCTATGCGCAGTCTGTGTCCACTGGTCCACCCATTCATGCCACCTAGCTCTTTCCATCTCTGGTGGTTCCTCTGGACTACCCCTTGAGAAGGGGGGTAGTGCTATATTTTACTTTATACCTGTACTAGAAGCTAAACCTACCTCATCAATGACATCAAGAGTTGGGATAGGAGCAGGTGTTTCAGAGATGTGTTTTACTATTCGACAGTATGGTGGAGCTGATTTTGGTTAGAATCTTTGATTCTGATCATATGTTTCAATAAGTTCTTTGTAGGTTACATCTTCCATGTAAAATACTGTGCTTCCAATTTCTTCATTCTAGTTTCTAAGATTGTCAGTCCTAGTTCACAGTATATTGCAGGTAGGGGGGTTGTTTTAGGCATCCAAGAATTTTCAGTATACAATGCAGGGCTGTATCCAGTTTTTTCAGGAGTTGGGCAGGTGCTTCTTGGGAGGCAGCCATAATCCAGCTTGCTTATTACAACTGCTCTCACAAGCTTGGTGGCAACAGAGAAAGGGGCTCTGCTCTTGAGGTTTCCAATTTAATAATTCACATGGTGAGTCCATGAGAGTGAAGTGTCAAAAATCAACCCAAGGTAGCAGAACTTCAACTGCTGGGATAGAGGTGTCATTGATTGAAAGCCTTGGCGTTGAATGAATCTCTGTCCTTGTGAAGAGGAGCAGTGCTGACTTAGCAGGAAAGAATTCCATGTTGTTGACACTTGGACATAAACTAAGATAATCAAGACCTTTCTGGACAGCAGCTTGCAGGACATGCTTATCTCTTGATATTGCAACAAGTGCAATATCGTCAGCATACGTATACAGCTTGCATCTCAGAATGTTTTCAAAATTTATATCACTGCAATAAATAAGGAAGAGGATTGGGCTTAGTGCCCCCTCCCCCTTGAGGTACTCCCACATCTGGCTTAGTTCTTGATGGAGATTCACTCTCCCCCATATAAATCTCCAGTTCCCGGCTTCTCAAGTGATCTTCTATCCACATCCTCAGTTCTAGGCAGATTCAGAAACAATGTAACTTTCTCATCAGGTTATCCACACTAACCCTATCAAAAGCAGCCCTCATATCCAAGAAGGCTGCTAGTGTCTCCTTACCCTGCTTGAAACCAGATTTTATCTGGTGTTCTAGCATTAGAAGTGCATCTGTGGTTCCTTTATTAAGGAGAAAACCAAATTGTTGATGCTGGAGTGAATTTGGTAGTTCTGGGAGGATTATTAACTTAACAAGGTGTTCCATAAGTTTGCAAAGGCATGATGTGAGGGCTATAGGTCTGTAGGAGGCTGGAAGTTTTGGATCCTTTCCTGTCTTCAATATAGGAATAACTGTGGTTTTCTTCCACTGTTTTGGGGCTAAGGCTCCTTAACATTTGATTGTGTATCAATGTCAGGTCCCATTGGCCATTACACCTGATTTCAGTCTTCAGTTTGCTGAATAACTTCTGATAATTTGCACTTTGCTGAAAAAAAAATGAACGTGGATTGTCAATTTAATATACATCTATTGATATTTATTCCTTGAAGTCCTAATAATTTTTGACTTATTAAAGTTAAAAGTGAAAACATTTAAAATGTGTTTTGTTTTCAGTAAAGTGCAAATTATGTCCGTTTTTGAGAAGGCATGGTGGTTGTCAGCCCTACTGATGTTAGTTTCTGCTCGTTATGAGTTTGACTCGGTTATTTATTTTAATTCCTGTTTATTTTGGGTTTCATTTGTTTATTGATGGTGATTTGTGGTAGATGTTTTTTCAACTGAAAGTAAGGAGCAGCATTCAAACTTAAGACTAACAGAAATCATTCCATACATGACAGTCATTCCGTCTATCCCCTCCTCAACCAACATTCTTTACGCTTTAGTCTTGGTGTTCTATAAAAATAATTCTCATACCAATTCAATGTCCCTTGTGTTTGAGCAGTCTTTCTTAAAGAATTGTGACAGAAGTTAAACTTTAGCGTAAAGAGCAAGGGCTTAGAAAGGGTAAGTCCTCTTATATGCTGAATAATTTCTGTTTGTTTTAATGTTGCTACTTAATTTCCGTTGAAAAAAAAATTATTTGATTCTTGACCGCTTTCAAATCACGCAAGGAAATTCCCTTCCCCCACCCCCGTATAAATCCCCCCCGTAAAAATCTCTTCGTGCCCCCCCCCCCTCAGAAAGAAATTCTCCCCAATCAAAAAGAATTCCGTGTTTTTCCCAATAGAAGATAATATATGTAGCCAATCGGCAAATTGTGTAACTTACAGCCCTTTCCCCACGGGTTGTGGGGGGGGGGGGTCATGTCATTCTCAAAGGCATAGTTGTTGGATCTTTCATCTATGCTGGATCAAAGGCCTATCTAATATTTTGAAAGGATGTCTTTGGGGGAAAATGGGTACAGGATGGGGACCAGTTTGCCTTCCAGTCTTTTTGGTCACTTGAAAAGGGGAACAAAACTTTTTATTTCCGTTTGAATTAGCTCTCCCGATTTTCCAGGACTATAGTTCGGTAAAATCACCCCTGTGGAAAATAATTAACATGCATCCGTGATCTTTCTTCTGGCAAAAATAAAAAAATCCACATTTTACTAGGTGAAAGCTTGAAACTTCTACAGTAGGGTCTCTGAAATGCTGGATCTGACGATTTGGTTTTCATTAAGAAGGCTTGACTTTTTGTGGGTGTTTCCCTCCTTCCTCGAAAATCATGCATATTTTCTCATGCTTTTAGCCTTTGATGGGTAACATTAAGCTTAATGAATTTTACATATTTGGAATCAACGTAAATATTTGATTCTTTTGATGTACCAATTGTTATCCATATTTCGGTTTTTAGAGTTTTGGCTACTGTTGGGCTCAGTTGCTCCTTGCTCACAATTTGTTACCATGCACCATCTGTTTATAAGCTTTTCAAACTCCGTCAATTTTAATCGGCGTACTTCCAAAGTGCACACTGTCGCTAAAAAAATATTTTGGGCTGCATCCGCCGCCATTTGTTTAAGTTGCAATAGAGGATTGGCGCTGATTTTTTTTTTAACTGGCGTTGTACCGGGGTCTTAATTAATCCCTTGTTTACGCTTTGTATCATTTTGAGCGCCTCAAAATATAGGAGAATTTGCTCTAATTCATGTCGTGCGTATTCAATATCTCATCTTTAATTCCCCTTCTTCTTTTTAAAATAGAGTATAAATGTAATAGCATTAGTAACTCAGCAGCAATCTTATAAGAAAATTAAAATATATTTTATTGTGAATTATTATTGCTTCTACTCAGCAGTTTTACGAAACCAATCCTGCTCAACTCATCATCAAGAATATACTTTTGTGTTTCTCCTCCTCATATAATAGGGAAGACGTTTTGATTTCTTTCTATTTTCACCTTTTTGTTTTAGTTTTGTATTTTCTTTGTTTAAAGCTTTTTCCAAGAGGCAATGTTTAGAAGTCCTCCAAAAAAAAGTCCCCCCAGATCCCAAATCAAATTCCAGTGAAAGTGTGATAGTGAAAGATACCCATCTTGGCTGGTCAAGCACACTATCTCAAAGTTCAAATGATAGCTCCAATTCGGAGAATAGGACAATGATAAGTGTAGGGGCTAATGTAACCATAAATGATGATAATGGGTTTCAAGAGGTAGGTCCTCTCTAGAAGCTCTAAAAAAAGGAACAAAATATCCCCAATCAAAAGCATTTCCCCTCTCCCTGCCCAAGATCCTCCCTCCAAAACCTAGGAATTTACCTTAAAATTACTCCCACTACCCCCTTTGAAATAAAAATGATCACTGCAATAAGAGTTGCAATTTTTAAATTGCTAAAATCAATGTTCTCTCTTAATATTAACCGTGATGGATCTCTGCTAATAGCTATAGAAGATCAGAAATCAGCAGATACAATAATTAACCTAAAATCCTTTCTGAATACCCCAATTATTGCATCTAATTGGAACCCAAAACAATCACCAACAAAAATAGTAGTTTATAATGTTCCCCCAGAGATATCTACTCAGGAGTTAAAAGAAGGGCTCTCAGCTAGGGCTGGAAACACAATCCCAGTTGAGGATGTTACCCAACTTGGAAAACCTGTAGTAGATCCTTCTTATTCACACTGAAGGATAAAATTGATGTCCCAGAAAAATTATTCCTATTTGGGCAAATCAAACCACACAAGGAATACAAACCTAAGCCTATCCAGTGTCAGAAGTGTTTCAAACTGGGACAAGCAACAAACAAATGTAATGAAATTCTCCGAGAGTGTAGTAATTGTAAAGCTTTCCATCCTAAAGAGCTGACATCAGCCTACATGCATCAATTGCAAAGGCCCGCATGAATCTACAAATAAATCATTATGCCCTGCATACAAGAAAAGAGCTCTAACACTCCAAATATCAACAGAAAAGGCCATCCCATACCCCTTTGCAGCAATAGAAGTAAATGCAGCCCAATGATACCAGATAAAGCCGGCAATGAAACCAACCAATCCGCTCCCGTTAAATGCTCCCAATGCATCACGCCTGCCATATCCAAACCCATCTGCTACACCCCCAAGCGCAAATCCCCCTCAAATGGAAGCACCAAGCCACCAAGCCTCTTTGTCCGGCGAGATGAGGTCATCCGGCCCCCCCCCCTTCCAAGAAGAAACAAACCAGAAACACTACCAGGAATCAATCCCTTAACCAACAAACAGGATAGTAGAGGAGGGGGTACCAGCCCCGTACGAACACCGTGCTGCCATCTACAATTTAGTTTAATGCTGACGGGACATAATTTATTCAAGGATTATCGATCGAGTCTAATGTGGGTGTGTCAAGGTCAATCGATCTGTTGTTGTTTGGCCACGTGCGAATGACATGAGGGGTGATTTACATAATCGATGGGGGAATTATTGATTCACGAGCATGGGGAATTATGAAACAATATGGTCATAGAGTCTCTAGGGAGAAAGATTATGTAATCGATCAATGACCTCTTTTTCCAAGATCGATTTATTTGATGTTTCTATGTGTAATAACTCGGGGACGAAGGTTGCACATGCGCATTGAATTCTAACGGGAACAGTTTTATTGATCTGGGACTCGAGCGGGAAGTGAATTTCCGAGAACTTGATTGTGTAATCGATTGGGAATTTTATTGATCCGATAACGGGAAACAGTTAGATCACATGTTTCCTTCTCAGCCAATCAGCGAGTCGGTTACATCCCCTTTCTCAGCCAATCAGCGAGTCGGTTACGAATTATTCGCGGAGGGAAAAGAAGGAAGGGATTTTTTATATACTTTTATTATTCTGTGAATAGAATTAAAATGATTGAGAAGAAGAAGAACAGTTTGACTTTAATCAATTTTGATATATATTTGTGTGTGTTGACGATGGCGATGAGTGGAATGTTTACCCTATTAGAAGTTGATAGTGGAGTTGATGATAATAGTACAAGAGCATCAAACGTTGCGGTGGAAATCACGAAAGAATCACGGCTTTGTCTGGAATGGGATGCAGTATATGCACGATATGTGATATCCTTGAGCAAATTTAAAATGAAGGATCAATTATGTTTCGCCGCAAAAGTTGATATAGCACATGTGAATAGACTTCAATGTGCTTTAAGTTCATTAGTGAAAAATATCGAATACAATACACAGTATCTCTGATTGTACATGTTCTTTATTATCGTTGTTGTTGTTGTAATTATTAAATACAATTGTTTCAAAATCGAAAATGTTCTCTTTCTTTTCTGGTCAGGTTAGGGCTAAAGAATCATGCTCAGTCTAGAGTCAGCAGTCGAAGTGAAAGGACTGAAAAATGAATAAATTTGTGAAAGAGAGAATTAGATCAAATCTAGTGTTTATGGAAAAACATTTGATTTTGGATGATGATTTTCTCGAGTTATCTCTTAAACGCAGGATATTCTTCAGTCGGGGAACACTTGACAATATAAGGAGGAGTGATTCACCCCCATTGGACTATTGTATGAAGCTTTTAAAATATGACTCAAATGCTTATAGTTAATTTATCGATGTATTAATTGGAACAAAGAAGAATCAAATTGTGGATATACTTTTGAAAACATTGCCAATGGATTCAATGTAGATGACTCCCCCCATCATTCGAAAGAGGTAACGTCACAGAGTTACTCCTCTCTCCCACCATTTCCCTCTCGATGAATTTATCGAACGAAGAGGATCAGTTTCGTTTTAGCTGTGAGTGAGTTGACATCGGAAACCGAAAAATGTTCTATATATGCCCCTTGTGCAAGTACACTCTTGGCAGTTGGAATCAATGTGAGAATTGTACAATTATTGATGACTATAGTGAAAAGTGTAAATTATGTAATCCTTGTAAATTACATAGAGGCTATGCAGT